>NC_061122.1:17073128-17129768 GCF_002878395.1 Capsicum annuum | reverse complement strand
CATGCCTTAAGGTGGACAAGATTTGTCCCTTTGCACCTTAAGGCATGAAAATTGCGATATCCTTTTAAGGATAAATCTGTGAGAGGCCAGCTTAAGGTGCAAAGGGACAAATTTTGTCCACCTTAAGATATGAAAATTTTGAGATCCTTTTAAGGATAAACCTATTAGAGGCCAGCTTAAAGTGCAAAGGGATAAATTTTGTCCACCTTAAGGCATGAAAATTTTGATATCCTTTAAGGATAAACCCGTTAGAGGCCAACTTAAGGTGCAAAGGGACAAATTTTGTCCATCTTAAGGCATGAAAATTTTGATATCCTTTTAAAGATAAACCTGTTAGAGGCCAACTTAAGGTGCAAAGGGACAAATTTTTTCCACCTTAAGGCATGAAAATTTTGATATCCTTTTAAGGATAAACCCGTTAGAGGCCAACTTAAGGTGCAAAGGGATAAATTTTGTCCACCTTAAGGCATGAAAAATTTGATATCCTTTTAAGGATAAACACGTAAGAGGCCAGCTTAAAGTGCAAAGGGACAAATCTTGTCCATCTTTAAGGCATGGAAATTTTTTATATCCTTTTAAGGATAAACACGTAAGAGGTCAGATTAAGGTGCAAAGGGACAAATCTTGTCCATCTTAAGGCATGAAACTTTTAAGATCCTTTTAAGGATAAACCCACGAGAGGCCAGCTTAAGGTGCAAAGGGACAAATTTTGTCCACCTTAAGGCATGGAACTTTTGAGATGCTTTTAAGGATAAACCCGCTGGAGGTCAGCTTAACCTGCAAAGGGATAAATTTTGTCCACCTTAAGGCATGAAAATTTTGAGATCCTTTTAAGGATAAACCTGTTAGAGGCCTTGATTTGAAGACTTGAAAATTTTGTCAACTTTCACTCCCAAATTTGGCATTTTGAGTGATTCAACTTCCAAATTTAGGGATTTTAGAGACTTCATCTTATGTAAATGAAACTCATATTTCATTAGAGTTTGCCCCCATTGAGCTACCAATACCTGGAGTGAGTCCAAAATTGAATTAGAATGTTCTTATACTTGGTATCCATATGGTAGATACTGCAGGAACATATTTTTTTTTACACTTATGCAACTGAACTCAGAATAAAATTCCAAGCGCCTATGTAACTCAATGAAGAGGATCAAGTCACAACGTAGTTCTGGTTGAGTGTTTTTTTTAATGTCTTTTTATTATGTCCTAAGTTTTGCCTAAGTCACCTCTTTTGAGGTTTTCAACCTAGCAAACATTTATTTGATGATTTTTTTTAGCCGTTCACAGTTTATACTCTTACGAGCCAGGAGTGGACATGCAGTTTATACTAGTACCTTAAGAAGTGTACATGCAGTTTATACTCGTGCCTTAAGAAGTGTTATCTTCCTTCAAGGATATTACTTCTTCAAGAACTTGGCGTTGATGGGTCCAACCCTCACGTCATCTGCATCGACAAGCTTGTAAGCACCATTTGAATATGCCTCTTGTACGATATATGGTCCATCCCACTTTGAGGTGAATTTGCCCCCAGACTTATGAGAAGTGATAATGGGCCTTCTTACTGCAAGGACTTGATCTCCAACTTGGAAGCACCTCAAGAGAACCCTTTTGTTAAAAGAACGAGATAGCCCTCCTTGATAGCATTCAAGATTTTGTTGAGCCTCCAGCCTCTTCTCATCAAGAGCTTCTAACTTCGTAAGAAGCAACATAGCATTTTCTTCATCAGTGAGCCCTTCTTAAAAACCAGTCTCAAAGAAGGTAGTTGACGCTTAAGTGGCAGGACTGCTACAACTCCAAATGCAAGTGATTATGGAGTTGCTTTCGTCGGTGTACGGTAAGTTGTCCTATACGTCCTTAAAGCTTCTTTCATTCGCTCATGCCAGTCTCGTTTGGATTTGGAGACGACTTTCTTTAACAAGTTGCATAACGTCTTATTGAAGGATTTAGCTAGACTATTGGTGGCAGCATGGTACATAGAAGACTTGCGCTGCTTGAAGCCAAAGAGATCATAAATCTTATTCATCAGTTTGTTATCAAACGGCTTGCCATTGTCAGTTATTATATATTGAGGTATTTCAAAGCGGTAGACGATATTTACTCGGATGAAGTTCGCAATATTTTCTTTCTTTACTTTCTTGAGAGCAACAGCTTCGGCCCATTTTGAGAAGTAATCTGTCGCGGCCAAGATGTATAAGTGTCCACCAGAAGACTTTGGTAGTGGACCGACAACATCCATTCCCCAAGCATTGAATGACCAAGACGCTACAGTTGGATATAGTACATCTGGAGGTTGATGTATGAAACTTGCATAGAATTGGCAAGCTTTGCATCTTATAGCATAGTCCAAGCAATCTTTTACCATCATTGGCCAATAATATCCCATCTTTTTAATATGAAAATGGAGCTTTGGTTCAGACTGATGTGATTCACAAACTCTCGAGTGCGCTTCTTGCAAAGCTTAAATTTCTTCTTTCTCTCCTAAACATCGTAATAGTACTCCTTCAAATGATCTTCTGTACAGTGTGTATTTGTAGTAAAGAAAGTAAGGTGAACAACGACGAATGTCAATCTTTCTCCTTGGATTTTCTAGAATTATCCCATAACATAAGTAATCAATGATAGGTTGTCGCTAATCTTCTTTTACAGCTTTAGACACGACAATGAGGTATTTAACTTTGTTTTCCACATCCTCATCTGATGGTGGTACTACCCATTCTTGGTGGACAATAACTTGGGTCTAATTTGGAAGAGTCTGGGTTGAGGCCAGAGCAGCTAGGGCATCAGCTTGCTTATTTTCTCTCCTTGGCACATGTTAGAAGGTTACTCCTCCAAGCTACCCCATCAAATTTTGTGCATAATCATGATATGGTCGTAGCTCAGGCTTTTTGACTTCATAGCTTCCCAAAAGCTGCTTGATCACCAATTGGGAGTCATCAAAGACTCGTAATTATAATTGTTTCATGTCAACTGCCATCTCAAGTACAAGCATTAAAGCTTGATATTCAGCAACATTATTAGAGCAACGATTTATTAGGGTAAAAGAGTATGTGATGACCTCTTCTTGTGGAGTGACGAACACCACACCGGTACCAGCTCCATCTCGATGTGCAGCACCATCAAAGTACATCTTTCATAGGGGTCTAGCTTCAATAACTATTGCATCTTCATCAGGAAGTTCATCGTTCAGTTCCCAATCATCAGGTATCGATGCTTGTCCCTTTACAGCCTTTTGGGGAACATACACAATCTCAAACTGTTGAAATTGAAGGTACCATCTTGCAAGTTGGTCACTAAGGACTGATTTCGACATTATAAACTTGATGGAATTTGCCCTCGAGATAAGCCGAACAACATGAGCCTGAAAGTAGTGCTTCATCTTTTGAATCGAGAAGGCTAATGCCAAACATAATTTTTCAATTGGAGAATACTTTAGCTCGTTCGGCGTCATCATTCTTATCAAATAGTGAAGAGAGTTTTCCTTGCCTTCACTATTTTTTTGAGCCAGTAGTGCTCCAACTGACCTCTCTTATGTCGTGATGTAGAGTATCAATGGTTTCCCAGGTATGGGTGCCGCAAGAACTGGTGGCTTCATTAAGTATGATTTGATACTCTCAAAGGTATTACTACAAGCTTTGTCCCATTCGAAGGGAGTGTCCTTCTTCATGAGACGACTAAATGGTTGACATTTTTCGGCTAGGTTTGAGATGAACCTCCTTAAATATGCTAGCCTTCCTTGAAGGCTTTTTAACTCATGAATATCTTGAGGCTCGGGCATCTTCAAAATTGTATCAAACTTAGCTTGATCAATTTCAATTCCTTGGTGTCGCACAATGAAGCCAAGAAATTTTCCCGAAGTAACTCCAAAGCCATACTTCAAAGGATTCATCCTAAGTTGATATCTTTGAAGCTACTCGAATACCATTCTTAGGTCTTTTAAGTGGTCGCATTTTTTTTTGACTTCACCACTAGATCATCTACATAGCATTTAACATTTTTATGGAGCAGGCCATCAAAGATGTTCTGCATATCCCTTTGATAAGTGGTGCCAGTGTTCTTCAAACCAAAAGGCATCACCTTATAGTAATAAATACCTTTGGGCGTACGAAATGCAGTGAGTTCTTCATCCTTTAGTGCCATGCGGATTTGATTATAACCGTATCAACCATCCATAAAGGACATTGCCTCATAACCAGTGGTGGAATCAATCATCAACTCTGTTATGGGAATTGGAAAGTCATCCTTAGGGTAGGCATTGTTGAGGTCTCGAAAGTCGACACAAACTCAAATTTGGCCATTCTTCTTTCTTACTAGAACAACACATGAAATCCACGTAGGATATTTGACTTCACGAATAAAGCCAGCTTCAATGAGTTTGTTAACTTTATTTTCAATTAATGGCACCAACTCTGGCCTAAAGCGTCTTTGGGCTTGCTTAACAGGAAGAGCACCATTCTTGACCACCAACTGATGGACTGCTACTTTTGGATCTAAGCCAGACATTTCCTTATATCTCCAGGTGAATACATCCATATATTCTTTGAGCATGTCTATATAGGCGATTTTCTCCTCTACTTCTAGAAACTCACTCAAGTAAGTTGGTTTTGGTTCTTCAGCGGTTCCAAGATTAACTTCCTTCAAGGGATCTATTATGGCCTTTACTCCTTCTTCAAGTTGTGATGGAGCATCTCCAGCATCTTTCTCCTCTTTAGGATCATCGCCATTAATGGATATATGATAACACCAGAAGGCATCTTCTATCTCTTCATCAACCTTTATTTGAGATAAGACATCTTTCTCGTTCTGGGTCGTAACATGATATGAGGAGCCAACACTCTCTTCATCTTCTTCGTGTTGCTTAGTATAAACCACAGTATGCGTCTTTGCTTTTAACACCTCGTTGCATGAAACTACCAGTTCCGTCTGTCGCTTCATTCTTGAAGGAATCAAACTTTAGAAATCCTTCTAGATTTTAAATGAAGAGTGCAGCATCGTGGTTTGATGACTTCTTTGATGTTTGTTGTTTTTCTTCTTATTTAAAGCTTCCAACCTTTCGAACATATAAGTTCTTGCGGTTGATTCTCCAAGTTGATCAAATACGGAGGGTCTTTTGTTAGTGGCAGTGGATTTTTCTTCCACGGTGATGTAATTACTAATTACCCTTCTTATGAAGATGCGAATTGGAGGTGGCTGCGTGTATCCTAGTCCTTCACGTGCTTGCTTGGTGTTATCCTCCGATGCAAGTTTGCCCAACCTTGATGGCTCATTAGGATTGTATCCAGCCTTTACAAATAGCTTGTATGCATTTGGATCAAAACCCTCTTTTGTACGCTTCGTAGGGAGTGCCATATCTGGTGGCAGATTTTGAGCCACAGATTCCCCAAGTGGCCTTGAGGATGGATTTATTGCGTCAATCTTCCCCCCTTTAGCACATTATCTTGGGCATCAGGTGAGTGATCTTCCTCTTTCTTTACCTTTGGCACGTAGCGAAGAACAGGAATTGCCGTTATCTTCGTAGGAGTGACGCTTTCTTTATTTAAATTGAAGAAAGGATTCCCGTTGATGAATTTTTCGATAGTCACCGCGACCTTCTTAGATGCAAGATCGTCACACTAGGTCTTGGTGACATCTTCAATCCTTTTCTCATATACAATATGATTCTTTAAGTAGAATTTTGCATCGGCAAAATGTGACTCAGCTTCAGTGAATGGCTTGTCATCGGTGACTATCGTTCTTTCCACTCCATTTTTGAGATACTTCAAGCATTGATAGTAAGAGGACGAGATAATTTTGTTCCCGTGGACCCAAGGCCTACCAAGCAATATATTGTATAAAGTTTTGGCATCGATCACATGCATCAATGAGTTTGATTGAAAATCATCTATACTAATCCCCAACTTGATACATCCTATGGCCCTTTGGCCCCCTTGGTTGAAGCCTTGGATCATTATACGACTTTCTTCCAGTTCGCTAGTAGCAATGCCAAGCTTTTTCATCATACGGATAGGTAGGATATTGACTCCAGATCCTTCATCTATCAAGATTCTATTAATCTTCTTTCCTAGAATTTTGCCCACCATGTATAAGGGATGGTTATTTGGGGTCTCACCAAGTAGAAGATCGTTATTTGTGAATGTGATTTTTGTATCACACACATGTGCCTCTTCGCCAAGAGTTTCAGCCAACCTTTCGGAAGATGAAGGAACTTCTATGGGTAGATTTTCACCCTTTGCCCCTTCTTTGGCGATATTAAAACAATACACCTCAAGGTTGACTTGGGCAGTCTTTACACGAAACCAACTCGGCAAGAATTTCTCTAAAGTCACCAGACGCTGAAGTTCTTAGGGGTGAAACTCCGTCACTCTCATCTATTTTGGGAGTTCAACCAACTTCTATTTTCTTAGTTTATTCACCACTCTCCTTCCAATTAGCTGCTCATATGTCTCTTTTCGCAGACTCATCTTCTTGCATCTGCATCTAATCACTAGAGTCCAACCTTCATCATCGTCTTCGTCAAACGAAGACTTGTCAGGCTCTAATATCTCCTCATTATAATCTTTGACACAAATTTTAACCGGGTCAAGAGAGCCAAAGGTGATAGAGATTTGATGAGAACTGACTGTCTTATCATTGAAGAAGATTTTTTTCTCTTTCGCCAGTTGCATAATTTATCTTTAAAGACAAAGCATTTCTCTAGAGGGTGACTTATGAGCCTGTGATTTGCAATAATTAGGGTCATTGGTCCTTCCGACTTTGTTGGGATGCTTTATCTCTGGGAGTTCAATGAACTTATGCTGAAGGAGTTCATCGAAAATCTCAGAAACATTAGAATCAAGGAAGGGATATTCCTTTTCTTGCATCTCCTTTAACGTTTTCTGATTTGGACGTGCTCCAGAAGTCGTCTTTACACTTTGCTTCTTTCTCACCTTTGTGTTGACTTTTACAGAAGAGACATCAATATTCATGGATTCTTTGTTATCATTTTTGGGGATAAACTTACCCCATCTCTTGGGTTCTTGCTTATCCTTTCCCCTTCGAGAGTCATGGATAGGTGCTCCTTCCTTTCCAGCAGAAGACATGCTCAACTCCATGTTGTGAGCACGAGTAGCTAACTCTTCAAAGGATTTTGGCTTAATTCCTTGCAAGATGTAGAGAAGCCCCTAGTGCATTCCTTGGATGCACATCTCTATCGCAGAAGCTTCGCTGAGCCTATCTTTACAATTTAGGCTAGCATGTCTCCATCGATTGATGAAGTTAATGACTGGTTCGTCCTTTCTTTGCTGAGTATTTGCTATTTCTACCATGCTCACTGTACACCTTGTGCTATAAAAGCGATTCAGGAACTCATGTTCCAATTGCTCCCAACTATCGATGGAGTTAGGCTCGAGATTCGTATACCAATCAAAGGCGTTTCCCTTTAGGGAACGAACAAACTGTTTGACAAGATAGTCACTGTAATTTCCAGCATTACTACATGTCTCGACAATGTGTGCGGCATGTTGTTTTGGGTTACTTTTGCCCTTAAATTATTGAAATTTAGGGGGTTGATAGCCAGCAGGCATTTTGAGGCTATCTATTCTTCCAGTGTAAGGCTTGGCATATGCAAGGAAAGACTTGGTGACAACATCATACTTTTCTTTGAGGGTCCCTTCAATAAATTCCCTCAATTGCCCAATTGGGATTATTCCCTCAGCAGAAACTTGCACCTCTTTAGTCGATGGTGTTTGTTTCACAAGATTTTCTATCTCATAAATCTCTGGGGCTTTTTCTGGCGCATGACTAGATTCTCCGTCTATCAAGTCTTCCACCCTATCCACTATCTTATCAATCCTAGCCTCTTAATTCTGAACATAGTTGGTCAGGCCTTCAATTGTCTTTGTCAGATTCGCAAGCTGCTCTTCCACAGATGAGGCATCAGTTACCATTGCTTGCATGATCACCAGAGATGTTGGAGAGTAACACGGTTATCACATAAGTTGATCTTTGAAGTACTTAGCTTATGTGGTGTAAGTGGAGATGACATATTTGTTGAACGACCATCGCTCTTGGCTCCAGAGTATTTGGAACCAGAATGCTCAAGTGGAGCTAGAATCTTTTTCAGCGATTCGGCTACACTGCTTCCTCCTTCTAAAGCACTTTCATTGGACTTCATTCCTTTCGGGGTTGAAGATCCAAAAATTAGAGTTGGTGCGGACGACACTGGATATGTTTGTTATCCTAGCAAGCCTGCCTTGCTCCTTGTGACAGCTCCTAAGGTTCCGAAAGTAACACCAAGGATGCTTTCTACTTTAACAGAGAACTTTGAATTAGCAGCCTTGGAAGCAGTTGATTGAGAATTAACCTTCTTGAAAGTCATTTCATTGTTCTTAAACTTTAAAGTATGAAAAGTTGAGATGAGAGGTAGAGATTGTCCCACTGGGTGTGCGAGAATTTGTTGGACAATAAAATTTCAAGGCCGAAAAATAAATAATTCGAAACAAGAAAATATTGCAACAATCGATTTTATTGATTTCAATAGGTGAGTGTTACAATCTCTATGAATCCTTTGATTCGCCTTTTCAAATATAAATTCAAGGGCTTGAAGCGTAATCTTGAATTTGAACTTGATTTGTTGGACTTGAGAGACTTGATCTTGACTTGTGCTTGAATTCAAGGGCTTTTGAGCTTCTTCTTGAATATTGCGGTCTTGATCTTGAATCTTGATGAACTTGATTTGAATGCCTGAGCTTTTTAGAGAAATTATGGTGTTTGATCCACGAGCTTTCTCTTGCTACTTGTTAGAATTCTGGGGGGTCTCTCTTCTGAATTATGAGACCCCTATTTATAGTTGTAGGAAAGGAAGAGTCATAATGAATATGGACTTCCTTTGATCAATCAAATTTAAGTGATGTGGCGCCTTTTATGAGCTTTTATTTCATGGGTCTGCTGCATCAGTTTGACATGTAGCACGGTCCTATTGGGCTGCTTCACTTGACTTAGCATGTCACGTTATTTGACACGTGACGCTTATTTGGGCCTCTAGGATATGACAATATTCTTGGGCTTAGCAAAGTGGGCTCATTATTTATAGCCCAAATTAATGGGCTAGCCCAATAAAAATTGGGTTTTAATTAAACCCATATATGTTTGGACTTAAATAATTAATCTAATTATATTAATCCACAATATTTATTTAGGACTAATATTATCTGAATTTTGTACGGATTTAAATTTAATAAAATTGCATCGCCCACAGTATTAATTAATATCGGAATAACTTATCCCACCATTTACACCATAGTGATGGGATAAGTTATCCCATATGGATGGTGGGATAAGTTATTCCGGATAATTCCGAGATAACTAATCCCAAAATTAATTATTCTGGGATAACGATTTTCCAACCAAATGACCCTTATTAAATTTACTTATGTCATGCTGAATCTCTCGAGTACTTTTCAATTATGATTTTTTTTTGAGATAATGATAATTCTTTTTTCTGGGTCCGTAAGTTTGTGTGCCCAAAATTTTCTTTTTGGACATGAAATTTTAAATTTGGAGTGTGTTTTAATGAAGAAAAATTTAAATAGAAAGAAAAAGAGTTGTGGTTTCAGTTAGGGAGTGATGAAAGTTAAAGGAAAACATTTAAAATGGGGGTATTTTTACTGTTTAATGCTTATGTGGCATTACTTTTAAGTAGTTTATGCGCCTACAAAAATTCGAAATCACTTGCTATGTCGTGTGACAGTGGCATCTTAGAAGTGTTTTTAAATTTATATTGTCAGATTTAGAGATATTTTTAATAATAGGTGTAGTTTGAAGACTAAAGTAATAATTCACGATAAGTTAATATTAGGATGTTTTTGACAGTTTTCTCTACTTAAAATAGATTTTTTTTTGCTTCATCTCAAAATGAGGAGACTTATTAATATACTTTCTTTGATTCATTTTATTATATTTTTAAAGGTTTTTAACATCATATACTTAAGAAAGACATTTTAATAGCTTTAATGATCGACAAATTATTTATAATTTAATTTAATAATTCGCAATAAGGGTGAGTTTCAAAAATGGTTTGATAATTCTTGGGAGGGAAAAGGTTTGAGTTGTTAGGCCTATCTATCTCGATGGGACCCCATAAAAGAACGAGAGTTGTTGAGAGGCTTCATATTACCCCGAGTACAAGACGAAGAACGTTATATAAAATAACAATTAATTATTTGATACAAATTCAATTTCTCAAAATGAGTAGTATTTAGGATCAAAAGAATATATTCTAACAACTCAAACGTGCAATTTGATCCTCAGGTCACATGCATTGGTTCCTATGTATTAATGTGGTGGATAAATTCCACATAAAAATCATCTGGATACATATTTATGATTAATTAATTGGATTACAAGTCCAAAAAGTTTACTAGGTTTACCCTAAATTATGTCAGCTAATTCACTAACAAAAAATAAATGTATACAAAGAAAGTAAACGATTCACGAAATGGATTAAATTAAATATATATATATATAGCTTGTCCAGTAGCCAAGACGAGTTATCAAGGAATGGTTGGCACATGCAGGTGAATTTAGTGGTCGGGGTGTTCATCCAAATCTCTTTAATAAAACTTTTGTTGTATATATAAGATAATACATTTTTTATATATTTAAATAAATTTTGAATCCTTTGAACATAAGATAAGAGGTTGATTCGATGATTTAGGGGTTCAAAATTTACTTTAAGGTTTTAAATTCAGATCCTATGCATTGAATCTTTATTTTGACTTTGCAGGTCAAAGCTAAGAGAGGCGGGCTGTCCAGCAATCCACCATTGCTTTAGGGAACAGAATTAGGTCGCGGACAAGCTCACCAAACATGGGGCGGCCTCAAACTACCTTGAAGAAACCTATCTTTTGCTAATTCCACCTATATATGTTCATCAAGACTTGGGAGCAGACATGAGAGAGGAACTTATTTTGAAAGATCTGTAAATTCAAAGCTCAATCCTTAGCTGAGCAAGTCAGTTACTCTTTTGTAATTAATCCGGGCTGAACCATGTGTCCTTGTGCTACTATTTCTTTGCGTTTCTATATTAGTATGTACCCTTACCACCAAAAAAAAAAAAAAAAAAATTATTTTGGACTTTCCTAATGAAAATCCTAAATTCGTTATCGATGATTGAGATCTCTCCATACTTAATCAAAGATCTCGAGTTTAAATTCTGAAAATAAAAAAATTAAAATTCAAAATTAGTTAGATTCTAATACAAATATCGAGCACCGAGGCGTGAAAAAAAAAAAAGCTTATCCAGTGGGGATCTTCACTTACTCTTTTCGTTATTAAAAGCTACTACATGGACATGTGGCTGTTTGGAGAAGCAAAGTATTTAATGTTATATTTAAGTGACCTTTAGCCTTATTAAAACAATTATGCTGTACTTATTCTCTTGGCAGTGAATATTTTTAACGAGAAAATGGGCAAAACAGATTCCCAAAATCTTTGGCAACTTTTTTATACTCATTTTATTTGATGTGCCAAGAAAATCTTTAGATGCAACAAACATGTTCTTTCACAATTATTAGTTCCTTTATCTATTTTTATACTTTTTAATTTGAGATTGCATAAATTGATAAATGTTAAATGCCAAGTGAAAGCATAGCTAAACTTAAAATTTGTCAAAATTTGTTAGGATAACATAACAGGAATAGTAGATAGAGGTGGATTGAAGATTTTTATTCGATGAATCCAACCTTTAAGATTTTAATTAGCACTAATTAAATTTGATACACATTTAAAATAGTGGTTTCAAATTCAACTTTTGTGAGTTTTCACCCAAATAAATAAATAATAATAATAATAATTATTATTATTATTATTATGATTATTATTATTATTATTATTATTATTTTCATCGAATATATTGGCTTTAGGTGAAGACGATTCCTATATTCGCTAATGAAAATAGGTGAATTTATTCTAATAAGTACCACTTTTGATTCATAATGCAACTTTTAATGTTTTTACATGCATTTTAAGATTGACCTTTAATCATGAATGCAAAAATATTTGTTTAAATTATTATTTATTTCTCTTGTAAACTTCTCACTTAATGAACAAGATTTAATTATTTTTTTTCAGACAGTAAAAGTCATACATGCTTCTTTCTTTAATGGTTTTTTTTTTTCAGACAGGAAAAGTCATACATGCTTCTTTCTTCTTTTCTTTTTGTGAAATATTATTTTGGTATAAATTTTATTTGCTAAAATGACTAATATTCGGAATAGAAAGGACTAAGGAATAATAGTCAATATATGAGTATTAAAGTTGTAAAATGGGTATTCAAGTTATGATTTCTTTTTCAAATATCAATTCCAAAGGTCATATGCTTGCAAAATTGAAGTTGATGTAGAAGCACGATTTCTGCCATGTCACCTAGACACTAGTTCGTTCAACATTCTTTACCTACCATATATAGAATCGAAAAGGATAAAAAATACCTTTGAACTTTTAGAAATGGCTCTAAAATACCTTTCATTTGTCTTTGGACTCTAAAATGCGCTTTCATCCACCTATATGGCTCACAAATACCCTTCCAATTAATAGACATCTGATTAGGCTTTGACTTTAACACATGACAGCTCATCATTGGTTTGAAATTTAATTAAGTAAAATCCAATTATTTTCAAAACCCAATCTAATTTTCACCTAAGTATCCACCCAATCTAATTTTCAGCAACCCGACCCAAACATAACAAGTAAAGGAGAGAAATTATTCACATCAACAGTTCATCTTCTTAAAAATGAATCGCGATTTAAAGATTTTGAGAGCAAAAACCTAATTTCACAACCAAACTACTTAACGTGATCTTGATAACACGAGTTTTAATGAAAGTTGCAGTGAAGAAGTCCAAACTCAACTCCGATTTACCTTCTACGCTCATCAATCTATAGTATTCAAGTAAGTTATGTAGTATTCATGTAATGTTAGGGTTTAGTGTATTTTGAAATCCTACCCGATCTAATGAATATGAACATATTTTATAAGTTTTTGTTATTTTTTATGTTTGTTTATACAACTAATTAGTTTTGGATTTCATTGTACTATCAAGTTAAGGTTTTTATAATTTTGGTGAAGGTGAAATTCTACGATTTTCTCTTTATTGTTATACTTTTTATATTCTGATTTTAAGACTTTTTATGAAGTCGTCGTGTCTCGATTAAGCTAAACATGGAATTGAGATGTTAGGTTTTTATGATTTGATATCCATTTGTTGTATTATTTTAAAGGTTTTTTATTTATTTCAGATTCTTGTGCAACCGTTGTCTCAATTTTGTGCATTTGAAAGAAATGTTATGAATTTTCTATTTTCTGTAAATGAGGGCGCTTCAACTATTTGCTGCAGATGAGGGTGAAGCTAGTTTTGTAGCTCCAAACATCTTTCTTGTTAATCAACCTAGTTTGAATGAAGAGGAGGTAGGAATAGAAACTGATGCTGAATCAGAGGAAGAGGATAATAATGAGCCCGTTCTTATTGATTATGATAGTGAAGAGTTGGAATTTTTTAGAAAGGAAAAGCATAGAGAAGTCAATGACCAACTGGACATGTTCTTAGAGTTGGAAAAAGGTATGTGCTTTAAAAATCTTAAAGAAGCTAAGAGAGTTGTGAGTTTCTACTCTATTGCTAATAAGAAAGGCCTTCAAGTTGATAAAAGTGACACTACCAGATTGAGATATGTGTGTGATGTTGGATATCCCTTTGAGTGTTTGATATCTGAAGATAAGAAAAACCAAGGATTCAAAATTAAGACTTTGAATACAAATCACACTTGTTTGTCAGCTTTTCAGAATAGAAGAGCTACCCAAGATGTTTTAGCACACTACTTTAAGAAGAAGATTTAGAATAGTCCAAAGTACAAGGTGACAGACATGAGAAAACATTTGAATGATATGTTTAAACTGAATGTTACCTATTCTATAATGAAAAGGGTTAAGAGACTTATATTAGAGAAATTGGAGGGTAGCTACATTGATGAATTTAATAAGTTGGAGGCTTATGCTCAAGAATTAAGGGAGAGCAATCCTGATACATATGTGATCATAAATATATCTAAAGAGGCTTTGAATTGGGGAAAAAGAAGGTTCTTAAGAATGTATGTGTGCTTTCAAGCTTTGAAAAATGGTTGGAAAGCAGGTTTAAGGCCTTTTATAGGATTAGATGGAACATTTTTAAAAGAAAAATTTAAGGAAATTTTATTAGTTGCACTCGGTCAAGATTCAATGAAACACTTCTGTCCCCTTGCTTGGGCAGTGGTGGACAAAGAGACAAGTAGAACCTGGAAATGATTTGCTGAATTGCTCCAAAGTTCATTAGATTTAGCCGATGATGAAGGATGGACATTTATGTCTGATATGCAGAAGGTAATTGCTTGACACTTTTATTTATGCTTTTCTGTCGAATTTTTATGCAACTAGTACATTAATTATTTTTATGTTTATTGTTATAGGGGTTGTTGAATGCTATTAGTAAAGTCTATCCCAAAGCACATCATAGATGGTGAGTAAGATACATAGAAGCAAACTGGAGCAAGATTTGGAGAAGTGTACAAATGAAGAAACTACTGTGGTGGTCTGCTTGGAGCACGTATGAAGAAGAATTTCATGGTTAATTAAAGGACATGGGAGCTTTGTCTGAACAAGCTGTCAAGGATTTAGTATGGTATCCTGCACAACATTGGTGTAGGGCTTATTTTGACACAGTCTGCAAGAATTCTGCATGTGAAAATAACTTTATAGAATCATTTAACAAATAGATTCTAAATGCAAGAGGAAAACCTATAATCAAGATGTTGGAAGAAATTAGAACCAAGGTAATCCACTCTTTATTTTTCATTATTTGAATTTCTGAGTTTTTCACTTTTTTTTCAGAATATTTTTTCACTATTTTTAATTTAGCAAGACTTTATCAATTAAGTTTGTTGTCTTACTATTTTTCAGTTAAGCTTATTGTCTCACTATTTGTATAAATAGGTCATGGTAAGGCTGAAAGAACTTGAAGAGGAAGGGAGAAATTGAAAAAAAAAGTTCAGTCCATATACCATGGAGTTGTATAGTGATTACAGTATGATTGCACATTGTTGTGAAGTAAAATCTAATGGAGACCAAGGGTATGAGGTGGTTGAGGGCGAAGATACGCATGTGGTGCATCTTAATAGGAAGAAGTGCACATGTAGGACATGAAACTTGACAGACATACCATGTCCTCATGCCATTAAAGCTTATATTCATGACAAACAAGAACCAGAAGATCATGTGAATTGATGGTATTCAAAAGAAGCTTACATGTTAGTGTACATGCATAAGATACAACCTGTTAGAGGTTCTAAATTCTGAAAAGTTGATCCTGATCATGCTATGGAGCCACCTGAAATACAAAAAATGATTGGTAGATCAAAGGTTAAGAGAACAAGGGAAAAGGCCGAATCTAGAAAGAGGGAGGGGGTATGGTCAGCTTCAAGAAAAGGACTGAAAATGACATGTGGTCATTATGGTGCACTCGGCCATAATCAAAGGAAATGTCCTTTGGTAAGTAGTTTTTCTGTACTTGGTTAATATTAGCGTTACTTAATCAATTATTTAACTACTTTGTCAATTTTTATAGCTTAACAAATCAAAAGAACCAGTTCAAGATGTACGAGTGTTAGCACCCCAAGATAGCCAAGAATCTGGTGTCTTCATGCCTACTCCTGGATGTGTTGCTTCTTCAAGTCAACAGACCAAATCTGTCGGACCTGAGCTACATGTTGCGTCTTTAAGTATTGCAGTTGTTGATACAGATGGAGATGAATCTGAAGAGGATGAGCAGCCAACTATGCAACCTAAGAGAATCTCCAAATCTAAGACTAAGGCTAAAGCTAAAAAGGTTCCGCATTGACCAACTGGTACTAGGAAGATTGGCTTCAAGGGAGATGAAAATGGTGCGAGTATACCTAAAAATTTGTCGTATTCACCAAAAAAGTTGTCTTACAAAGGCAACGCAGTCATGACTTCAAATCAGTTGAATGTTAAAAAAGAAAAAAAATAGGAAAACTGAAGATAATGAGGGGTGGAAAAAATAGGGGAGAAGTTATTTTGAGTTCAAGGAAGAAAATATGAATCAACTATACTTCATATTTTGTTACCTTTTTGTTGCTAATTAGACTTTTTAGTAGTTGTATTAAGAAACAAGTTGTTTAAGATGGGATGCTATTTCACTGCAGACTTATATGTAAATGCAGTTGATATGTGGATGTTGTTTCTCATATATTGCTGAAAGTTGTCTTTTTTCTATCATTCTCAAAGTTGACTGGTATCCTGTTGCTAAACATCAACAACATACCCAGTGAAATCCACAAATGAGATCTGCAGGGAGTTCTTTTTCCTATATCCTTGTTCGTGGGTTGTAAAAATTGTACGTGAAGAAATTAGAAAGCTTGTTCTTTAGTCCATGTCGTTACCTCTGTTTTTCTTCCTGCATGTGATATGAGTTTTTTTTTCGTTTTGTTGTATAATGTGTCTCTAATTATTTAGTTCTTCATTTTCTTAAGGTGATTTTTGGTGCACTTGTGCTAGGTGGTAACCTCAGCTGTCTTAGCCAATTTTTTTGCTGTAAAATGAGAGTATGTTTATATAATTATTTTCCAGTGATGCCATGGTCTGTTAAATCAAAATTCAGGTTCTATGTGATGGCTGGGCTTTAATTACTCCCTCAATCCTAATAAGTGAGAAGTCATTTAGATAGCATGGAGTTTAAAATATTGTGTTGATCATATATTTTTTTCCAGTTAAACTGAATTATAAACTGAATCATATTTAACTAATTATAGCATTTTACACGATAACTTATTGAAATCTAGAGTTAGTTCCCACAAAAATAATTGAAGAAGAAAAACTGTAATCAAAGGAGACTAAATGAACTCAACACCTTCTAAGAAGGGCCCGAGTCATTTTACATCAGGAATTATAGAACGACCAATAGGAAAAATTATCGAGTTTCTCTAGTATGCTCTTCCATTTGGTATGTTGCTGCCCCACAATATGTAATTGCAAAATGATTTTTTTGAATCTAACAGTGCATCCTTAGCCACCTGGGTAGATTTGTGACTATTTCTTTCAATCCAAACATGGTATACCATAGTAGCAAAAATGAATCCCAGGATCACAGTCGTAGCTCTTGCGCTTCTTAGGGAAGATAGCCGTTGTACCTCAGAGTCCCAGTTAGTAATCTGTCTATTTATGCCCATACAAGTAAGTAGTGTCTACCACAAATACCTATAATAGGAACAGTTGAAGAACAAGTGTGAACTACATTGCAAACTCAAACTAGATCAATTTTTTATTTCTTTA
Source organism: Capsicum annuum (assembly GCF_002878395.1). Lineage (NCBI taxonomy): Eukaryota > Viridiplantae > Streptophyta > Magnoliopsida > Solanales > Solanaceae > Capsicum > Capsicum annuum. The sequence continues at coordinate 17,112,418 of NC_061122.1, read as the reverse complement.
AACATACAATAAGATGTAGAAATATTAGCCAAAAAAGATAAACAGAAGCAGTCAATAAATTATTTCATGGTGCCTCAAGAATTCCATCATTGTTCAAACAGTAAACAAAGTGCCAATTACCTACTAATTCTAAATTTCTTCTACTCGATCAGATTCTAAACAAAGTGCCATACAGTAAACATTGAATTAGCATCTTATCATATATTATTTTAACAATAATGATTTCCACTTATTGACTAGAGTCATATTAACATTATGTTCAAGTGACGAGTACTCACTATAGATAATAACTCAGTTATTAGTAAACGCTATCGATATCATCAATTAATCACTAAAATTAAAAAGAACTAGAACTAAATCAAACGAGAAACTAAAACTAGCACTGCGTACATCAATTTAAAGAATCGTTTGGTGATCAATGAAGTGAACCAAGGTTCAACTCTGAACAAAGAGCAAAAATATCAATTTAAAGTACATCAATTTTTGGGGTTCAACTACAGATTTTTCAGTACCAAGAATGTTTTTAGGAGATAAAAGAAGAGTTACATTTAGGGTCCTCAACTGAATCATTGCATTTTCATCAGCTTTAACACATTTTGATTCATCGGAATTCAAATTGATTGAGTTCTGTGATGAATCTGCCCTAACATTCATAAGGGATACATTTATTGAGACATTTTGAACCATATCTACTGACCAATTTTGATTTACAGTCGTTGGAGCGCCGCCGCTGTGAAATTAGAGTTTTGAAACCCTAATTTCAAAATTGGACACATTCTGTGAGGAAATCGAAGGGGCTTTTATGAAATTTATATTCCTAACCTCATTTGGATTCGATTGGCGTTGAAATTATTGGATTTAGAGCTCCGCCTCCGAAAATCGCCGGCGGCGGCGAAATTTTTGATCTCGTATTTTTTTGGATCTTCTTGCTGGGATTTGGTTGCCTGAAAGAGGCCCCCCGTTTGGTGTTGAGTTTTCCCCGTTTGACGATGAGCTGTGGTGGCGCTGCCACCGCCGAAAATCGCAAACGGTGGCGCTGCGTTCAAATGCAAATTCTCGGCGTTTGAGGCAGTATTTTTTGAAGATTTTTGTTGGGTTAGGTTCGCGGAGGCTTGACGCACGTTTTGGCACTGGTACGCCACTATCAAGGTCGCCGGAATACAAACTCGACCTGTTCTCTATGATATTTGCACAAACCCTAAAATTGAATTGATTTTTTTAGAAGATAATATCTAGTTTTCCTTTAGTTTTTATGTTTGGGTCGGGTCATTGGGTTGGGCAGATGGATGGGTAGTTTAAGTTGGAATTAAGTTGAGTTTTAAAAATAATTAGATTTTACTTAATTAAATTTCAAACCAATCACGAGCTACTATGGGTTAAATTAAAGCCAAATTAGATGTCTGTTAATTGGAAGGGTATTTGTGAGCCATATAGGTGGATGGAAGGGTATTTTAGAGCCCAAAGATAGATGGAGGGTATTTTAGAGCCATTTTTAGTAGTTGAAGGGTATTTCTGACCCTTTTCCGTATATAGAAATTGATACTCCCGTGACTTATATTATTTGTCAATATTATTTAAAATATTTATATAAATTTAATAATAATTATTTTTTGCTATTTTATCTTTAATATTAATTATTCTTAAATTGAACAATATTAATCATACAACATAAAACTTATAAAACTAAAGAGTTCAAATAGTAATTATTAATTGGTGTTTTAATTGTTTATATATATATATATATATACACACTAGTAGTATTAGCTTAGCCATGTTAGACATTTAGTCGAGACAAATAAATAGTGTATAAATTTATTAAAGAGAGGCAAGAGTAATTAGTAAAAGATACTTCTTGTTTATAATCTCTTAAAGGACGTGTTTAAAAAAAATACTAATGACAACTAATATGAAATGAAGTCACTACATGTCTGATGAAAATTTCTCGAAATCCTTGAAAAAAAAATGAAAAAAAAGAGATGAAGGAATACAAATCTTAGCAAATTTTGTATGAAATCAATTATACGTGTTTTTTCAAGAGTTAATAACTTAAATGGTCACTCAACTTTGGACTTTTATCCCAAAAAGTCACTCAACTTTAAGTTTTACTATGAAAGTCATCCAATCTATTTTATTATTTTTTAAACAAAATTTTGCTTACAGAATTCTAACAAATACAAAATATCCACTTAATGACCCTTTTACCCTTTCATTCATTCCTCTAAATTATTTTTACCAATTCTTTTTCATATTTTGCTTCTCCTTCTATTGTTGTTTCAACCATTTTTGTTCCATATACAACATTATCCAAAGTATTGACTTATGAATTTGTCGCTTTATTCATTACTTGATAAAAAATAATCTATAAATTACTTTTCAAATGTCACTGAATAAGCAACATCCTTTTAACAAAGAATGCGACTTATAAAATAACACGTGCAACTAATGAGTAGAGGTCATACGAAAATAAATTTTAACAAAATAAGCAAAATTAAGTGATATGACTTTTGTATTTTGTACTAGTACATGTATGTTATTCGTGTTTTTTTCAATGTTCAAAATTGAAAGTATTCGAAGTTGAAGAGAATCAATTTCCTTATTATTATACACTTCGGATCAGTGATTCTTTTTGTCTTCTACTATGAAAGTATAAGAACATAGTAATGTTCTCTATATCATGTAAAACAATATTATTAATGAAATAGTTTTTAGTTAACTATAATTTTGATTAACATCTATAAATATTTATATAATGAAGTGATTTACCTTTTGTATTTTGTACTAGTACTAGTAAGTTTTATCATCTTCTATGACTCTTATCTTATCCACCATATTACTTTGGACAACTCCTAATGCATTATCGCATAAATTTAGAACATTACCATGCTAAACTTCTTCAGTTAACGCCATGTTCAAAAATTTTTATACAAAAGTCAATACTTTGGATAAATGGTTGAAATACTTGTTATATTTCGCTAGCGAGAAGGAGAAGCAAAATATGTTAAAAAGATGGTAAAGATAATTTATGAGGATGAAGAAAAGGATAAAAAGATCATAAAGTGGATATTTCATATTTTTCAGAATTTTTTTATTAAAAAAACTTCACGTTAACCAAAGTTTAGTTTAAAAAATAATAAAATAAGTTGAGTTACTTTTTGAGTAAAATATCTTAAGTTGAGTCAGTTTTTGAGTAAAGTCTAAAGTTAAATGACTTTTTAGAATAAAAGTTCAAAGTTAAATGACCATTTAAGTTATTAACTCGTTTTGTCTATTGGTATTTGGTATCCATATTAAACCTAGCTAAATTCAGATTTAGTTATTGTAGGTCCTATTTTTTGAGAAGACACTTTCAATAGACTTTTTTTTTATTTTTAAAAATTTTGTATCGAAATCTCTGATTAAGATCGATAAAAAGATCCCAATATTTCACCACAATCCTGATATCCTCAATCATTTTTGACTTGTAATCACGATTCACGGGTGAGAAATTAATTTCGGCGCTTCTAATAAAATATTTAAGTGCAATTAATAAAATATGTTGACTGTATGGATAAATTATAATTTATGAGATAGTTGGCATAGATAATGTTTGTTGGGAACATGGGGAACATGACAATTATATCAGCAAGAGAAGAATCTGGAAATCACATTAGATTAAAGGCAATTGATGAAAGTGTCAAAATAAAAAGTAAATAAATATTTTTTTAGAAAAACTTTCGGTTTCAAATTTACTAATCCATTTGGATCACTAAATCACTGAAAAGAGAAATGCTTTTTTCGTATTAAAATTTTTAAACACGAAAATTTCAAATAAAAGGGAACGAATATCATTCATCGATAATCAATAAATAATTATAAGAAGAAGAAATGAAAATATGTGGACTTTTTTTTTTTTTTTTTTTTTGGCAATTAACTGATTTTTTATTAATCACCCAAGTAAAAACAGTGTACATCTCCGATGAGTGCCATAACCATCTCATTCTTTTTCCTACTTCTACACTTTCTTCTAAAGAGAAAACAAAATTACATAATCCCTTCTACTACAGGAGCATATGTATGAAAATAAGCTACTATTTGCTCTCACTCTAGTCTCTAGTACATAAATCAATTTTCACCTTTCGAATTAATTCTTCATCTGTTGTAGTCTTCTTCTGAAATATCCGAGCATTCCTTTTGATCCATAATGTTATACACCACTGCAGCTAGACTGGCTTTTAAGATCTTCCCTCTTACATTTTTCTCAGCAGACTGCTTACTCACCCATTTTCATACTGCATCTCATTCCTTATAATTTTTATTTCTCTTATGCCATCTCAGTATAGCAAACCATATCCTGCTAGTTATACTGCATTCAAAGAATAAATGGGTGCTGCTTTCCTTGTGATTTTGGCAGAATACACATTCTTCTTCCACCTTTATACCCCATTTTAAGGTAATATATATAAGGTAAAAAAAAATGACTTTGATAAATCCTTGACTCAAGTAAAAATATATCAAAACAATTATAAAAGGGGAATACATTAGAACAAAAAAACAACAGCAACAACAAATAACAGAATAATTGAAGCAACGGAAATAATAAGTCATAATAAAAAGAAGCATAAGAATAGTAATACAGTAAAGGGAAAACTATACGAGGCTATCTAGGGTCATATTTTAAGTAATGTCTTGTCTAATCACCTCTTCATAATATTTGAGATATCACTACTTATCATCAAATCCATCATAACCAACCTCTCACATTCCCTTACAGATCTATACCTCAGTCTCATTTTCTTCATCTTATTCACTCTGGAGGTTATTCTCGCCTCATCCTAATATCTTTAATTCTTATTTTATCTTTCTTAATATGCTCACGCATCCCTGTTAACTGCTTTAATCTTTCATTTGTGTGAGTTCTTAACCAACTAACGATATGCCTCATACAACATAGTAGATCTAACAAACAGTTTATAAAACTTGCCTTTTAAGTGCCCATTTGGATGGACTTATTTTAAGTGGGGAAAAAACATCGTTTTCATCCCAAATTATACCCGAAAGGTCTAAGCCACACCTAAATTATACTAGTGACCTATTACAAACCTTAACTATAAAAAAGTGATACTTTTTACACCCTGTCAGGCATTACACCACTTGCATGTGGTGTGGTGTTTTACACGCGCTGCCACGTCAGCGCCACATCAGCACCACGTCAGCGTCATCCGAAAAAATAATAAATTTATTGTTTTCATAAATTCTTCCTTTTTCTTTCTTCTTTTTAATTTAAATCCTTTTTCTTTCTTTCTTTCTTCTTCATAATTTTTTTTATTTAAATAATTATGTTTTTTTCTTCAATGTCCAAAACCATGAAAGTGTAGGTATTCTTCAATGTCTAAAATCATCTTCTTCAATGTCCAAAACCTTCTTCTTCTTCTTTTTTTTTCTTCAATAAATTCTTTAATATCCAAAACCATCTTCTTCTTTTTCTTCAATTACCAAAAAGAAAAAATAAATTATTGGAATCATATTCTTAACGGGAAGATGATATAAAATTAATACACCCAAGCAACAACTTCATTCAAATTCAATGTCATCTTCTTTCTTTTTTTCTTCAATTTCTTCAATGTCCAAAACCATCTTCTTCTTTTTCTTCAATTTCCCAATGACCATAATGTCATCTTCTTCTTCCATTGTTGATATAAAATCAATATACCCAAGCAACAACTTCATTCAAATTCAATGTCATATTTTTCTTCTTTTTCTTCAATAAGTTTTCTCCAATCTTTACAAGTCTCATAAAAAAAAAAAATTTGATCGACTTTTTTTTTTTTTTTTAATTTCAATGATTTTCAACAAGATGAGTAAAGAATTTTGAAAGTACAAGTATCACCAAATTGAATTGAACTTCTTCTCCCATGAACATATTAATTTGAAAGTACATCAACAAGATGAATTGAATTTAGAAAGCAATAATTCAACTGCGTTCGGTGAACTTCTTCTCACTTCAACACGCCGATTCAACGATTCAACTTCTATTTTTCTCTATAAAAATTACTATGAAAAAATCATTTTCATCAACCACAAGTAGCAGTGGTTGTGAATTGAAAAAAATGAATAAGAAAGAAGATTGAGAGAGAAATAGAAAAAAATTAAAAACAGGGTTGAAGGAAAGAGAATCTGTGTGGGGCTGGGTGCTGGGACGGGGGGTTTTAAACAATAATGTTGGCTTTAGACGCGCCTTTTTTTAAATTTAATTTTATTTTCACATTAGATTTAGGGTGTAAATAGTTTCACTTTTTTTATAGTTTAGGTGTGTAATAGGTCATTAGTATAGTTTAGGTGTAACTTCGATTTTTTGAATATAATTTGAGTTGGAAACGATGTTTTTTTCCTTTTTAAGTGTTTTTAAGTCAAAAATAGTTTTTAAGCCAAAAATAATGTTTGAGTAAATTTTTAAAATATTTAAAAATACTTTATTTTAAGATAAAACTGCTTAAATAAGTCAAAGGCCAAAAGGAAAAAAGTTCATCCAAACGGGTAAGTCATTCTTATCACACAAAACCCTAAATGCGAGCCTCCAGTTCATCTACTCCGCTCCAATATATTGCGTCACATCGTCAATCTCACTAATTACTTCCTCTCACCAATCAGGAGAAAAAATTACTCCACTAATCAACTATGATAATGGATCTGAGATTTCTCTCTCTCTCTCTCTCAAATCCCTCTCACTAATTTTCTCTGTTTTCTCTCTCCACATGACGGTATATTAAGAAAACATGCTGACCTCTCTTCTTGATTACAATGCTAAGTTTTCAAGATTTCAAATATCCACTACATATATACATGTAGAAATATAGGAGACACAGATTTCTCTAGAGTGATAAAGATTGTATTTTTATGAGCTATGTTGGAAATCCAGATTAGATTCTTGGTTGCATTTCTTAAGTAAATTGCTTCAAAATGTTCAGAAGATTTGATTTTTGAGAGAAAAATGAATGAAGTAGTATAAGGGGTTTCTTTATAGAGTTTCTTGAAGTGAAAAACAATGGAGTGGGGAAAGAGGATGAGTCTGGTGATGTTATTAGGGGTTGGTTTTAGGTTTTCTTGATATTATATGAGTTGGGTATAGTGTAGAATTTTAGCATATTGGGGATTCATATAGTTGACTCCAATTTGTTTGGGACTGAGGCATAGTAATAGTAGTAGTTGTTGTTGTTTGGATGTAGTGTAGAATTTGAGCATAGTTGGTTATAGTGAGGAAGTCATATAGCCAACCCCAACTTGTTTGGGACTGAGGAGTAATAGTTGTTGTTTGGATATAGTGTAGAATTTGGGTATATTAGGGATTCATATAGCCGACCTCAACTTGTTTGGGACTGAGGGGTAGCAGTAGTTGTTGTTTGGCTATACTGAGGAATTCATATAGTCGACCCCAAACAACTTGTTTTGGACTGAGGCGTAGTTGTTGTTGTTGCTTGTGTGTAGTGGAGATTCATATAACCGACCCCAACTTGTTTGGAACTTGTTTGGTTTATGTTGGAATGAGAAGAGCAAAATTTTCTTTTTTTGGGGAAAATTCAAATCTTGGGCTGTTGAAGTGAACAGTAAAGTTGCTATTTTGGGAAAAAACAAACAAGTTGGTGAAATGATATCTTCAGGGACAAATTTAGTGATGACTGTGATTGGATTTGCAGTTAGTACTATGTTCATAGTATTTGTGTGCACAAGGCTAATTTGTGCAAGAATTCAATTGAACGCAAGACGGCGCTCTTTTGCATATGCTTCTAGAATTGATCTTAGCATTGTAAGCATTTGTTTCATTACTGGTTTAGTAGTATGCTGTTTTCAGTAGTATGGTGTTTTCTTTATACTGTTTTGGCATCTTGTTGCTTTTTGGTTTACTGTTTTCTTGATGGGATTTTCTTACATTTAAGTTGGGTTGTTGGAAAAATGAGTTTCTTGAAGTTGAAATTGTGTTTGGACAGAATTTCACTTGGAAAAAAGTTGAAGTTTTGTGAGTGAAATATTTCGTAAACCACTTTTCTAATTTTAGATTCTCTATCTCAAACAATGGACAAAGTTGTAAAACTCAAATTGATTTGTACATAATAGTTCATTATATGCAAATAATATGTATGTCAAAGTGCCTACTTAATCTGATCGTAACTGCAGTTTTGATTGGTTTGAGTAGTCTAGCTGGTGCACAGTACATATTCTATCCTGTAGGCCACTTAGGTCTTTGATGTGTAGTTTGTTAAAGGGGTTTTGTGCTTTTACTGTGACTTGTCTTAGTATTCGAGTGGAGGCTTTTCAAACAAACATCAATTTGTCTTGACGATGCTTATAGGTCTTATTCCCCTTACAAACTAGCTATATTTAGTTGAACTTGATCAGTAACTGTACTAAAATATCCCTTTTTAGTCACTATTTTTCTTGGCTTCTTCTTTATTAATGGAAACAGAACGATTTTTTCAGATGAATCACTAATTCTGGTTTTTGGTTAAATAACAGTACCGTATGTTTACCTTGTACAGTTGGAGCGTGGCTTACATGGTCTCGAGCCTCTTGCTGTTGCAAACTTCCCGACAAAGAAGTATGGGGATTTGTTTTTTAACTCTGCAGAAGATGCTCAGTAAGTTGATATTTTTTTCAAGTTCTACATATTATACAAGCCTTAGATAAATAGCATTTCTTTCTAGTTGGTGGTTCTTGACTTCTATATAAGATGGACTAGATTTATCTTGATTGCAGAAAGCAACTCTATTTTTTGTTGAAAACAGGAATTAATCATGATTAGTGAGATTACATATAAAACAGAAGAAGTTGGAGTAGGATTATCAACATGTGTTCAGATTGTCTTGTACTTTTTCAACGTTAATAAATCTGTTAAGTCCACATCGTTAAATTCTAATATGATGTTGGAATAGTATGTATCTGGGAACCTGTGAATACTTTTGAAGAATGACATCAAAAAGTCAGTAATTGCTTTCATTTTCTTGAGGGATATTGTGAAGGTTCTTTTACAATTTTGATGCAAATCTTGTTATCCATTTAAAGAATGTTAGGAGCAAGAAAAAATGTCTGCTGAGTGTTAACTTTGCTTGCTCGGATAAGGATTTTGGCAGCTGTGTGTATTTGTGTTGGTTGGATCTACGCTTTTAACATATTAGCTAGTTACATTAATTCACCTTTGTTAATTTTGTTAATTGGTCAAAGATCTTGTGTTGGTGGTATTCCTGGGGCTACTAAACTCTAGGTGTGTAGTTCGACCACAAGTGAAGTCTATGTGTGTGTGTGTTACCCACCCCCGGCTGTGGCTCTTCTCATTCCTCATAACCCCCTCTAAATCTTACTTAGGTTAACAGCTGACAGTAAGTGTTTATTCTACTTTCTGTGCAAAGTAAATTTCTTTTAAAGAAACTAAATCAGATTTAGTTCAAAATTTGAGTTACTTGAATCATTTGGGATGAGGCGTTCAGGACAGCCAGAACAAGAGAAGGCATTCTTTTTTTGTTGATAAGATAAATATTTTAAGGAGAGGACGTTCTTGGCCGAGATAATTGTTATACGCTCAAAACCGCTGTTCCTTTGAATTCAGTGACATTCACTCTGCTCTTTGCTTTGCTTGTGCATCCTCCAGTTATAGGAGAACCAACAGTCAACAGTAAGCCTGCAAGGCATTAAAATATGACCGAGTTGTGATAGAGACTGAAGTTAAAAAGGGATATAGTTGTTCACCTTTTAATATAATCTATGAGTTTCCTCTGAACTAAAGAATGAAATATTTCCTTTTCTCTCATTCTCCATCTCAAGAAGGGGAGCCTTGGAGTAACTGGTAAAGTTGCTGCCATGTGACTAGGAGGTCATAGGTTCAAGCCTTGGAAACAGCACATGCAAGGTAAGGCTGCGTACGATACACCCTTGTGGTGGGGCCCTTCCCCGGACACCGCGCATAGCGGTAGCTTTAGTGCACCGGGCTGCCCTTTTTTTTTTTCATTCTCCATCTCAAGCAGTAACCATTATATATTACAGTAATGAGGAAAAGTTCACTGCTTTGATGTCTTGGTTAAAATGCAATCAGGTTTTGACTATTAAAGCTTTGCTCGTCTAAAGCTTGTTCAGAAAAGTCTAATCAATTGGCTTTGTTTTTCTTTTCTGAGGGGACAGGGGGGATTGCTAGAATGTCCCTTTGTTAATTCTTAAGTCACGTGAAGTCCATTTGCTGCTAATGTTTAGACCTCAAAACTCTCTTCTTGATATATAGAAAGGAAGAGCAAATCAAAAACATTAAGGATAAAGGTTTTTAATGCATGAACACAACAGATAATATAATAGTTTCGAAGTGTAGGATTTTGCAACATGCTTCCTGAACCAGTGTTGGTCATCCTGCAGTACATGGATTCATCTTTTTTTTTGGTCTGGGACTTCAGATTTTCTGCAAATCCAGCTGGAAGTTTCCTGGAGGGCAAGGATTAGAAGCCAGAATTGGTTTTACACTGTAGAAAAATGGATTAGATGCACATGACCACTGACGTGATTGAAATATGAACGACTATTAAACTTAAAAGGTTTCGGTTAACTCTTACCTCTCTATTTCAGTGGATAAAGGGACTACGTTCTTTTAAGCTTCATGTATGTATTGGGACACAATTTGTCATCCAATGTACTAAAGATAAACACGCAGCTTTTATTTAATTGCCACAGCGTGTGTGATAGGTATTCAATATGACTATTAAACTAGAAACTTCAATGAAATTCCTAGACTATGATTAGCCAAACAGAATTTATAAACGTCTAGGATACATGCACATTTCAGTACACCTAGTATGAAGGAACATAGAAAAGAATTATTTCTTCTTCACATTGGAAATGGAGAATTGTTTGGGCATTTGTTCTTCTCTATCTGGACTTGGACTTTATACATCTCTGTTGGTCTATATAAAGAGTCTCTCTTTAAAGTACCAGGTTTTGAAGAATAGAGAATCAGGTTAGCGTTGGGTTAAAAGCATCATATATAAGGTAGGTGGTAGATCTATGCGAGATATGATTGCACCATATAGATGCTTCAATTCCCTTGTTATGTAAATCCTAGATAATTTGACTATTTGAGCACACACTTGCCTTTATATCAGAGAAGCTAACTGCTCGGAAGGAACGAATTTACTCGAAACCATTGATTGATGACTTCTGGACTAGAATGAACTAAGCATTAGTTAGTACATATCTGATTCTGTTTTCCAAATATGTCAAAGAAAGGGAAGAGAGGAAAATTGATTAGAGATGTTCAGAGGGAGTAGATTCTGGGTTCTGGATGCTGTCCATAGAAACTCTATCAAAGAGTCATGCTAGGCGTAAGTGTTATTGTATCCTCAGGGACGGACCTATAGCCAAATTTTTTGGTGCTCCGGCACCCATTAAATCCGACGCAGACTAGGTATAACTATATGAAAAATGTATAAAATTGGTATAAATTTTAGAAAAGCACCCCTTTTAACTAAGAAGATAGCTGGGTGCTTTAGTTTTTAGGCGGAATCTCAAAGGGTTGGGCGTCAATATGTGTGTTCAAACCTTCCGGGTACCCACGACCCCCAAAATCCTGGGTCTGCCACTGGGTATCCTAGTGCGTTTCAACGACCATAGATGTCATATCAGGAGGTCTTGAAGGATATACAACATTAGAAAATGCATTTTGAATTGGGGTGCCAAAATGTACCTCTTTAAAACTACAACCATGCTCCTCCCGGATGTATTAAAATCATCATCATGCAGGAGAAGTGACCTCTTTCTGGTGATAATTGTTGGAAAATATATCACCAATGGTGCATGTACTAATTCTATGTAGTATAGATGTTTGTAAAATAGTCCTGCTGTAGACTGATAGGCTATATGTTTGACATGCAGGTAACCATAGTAGATTTTTTATCATTGTTAGAAGGCTAAGCAATAACCACAACAACAATATACCTAGTGTACTCCCACAAGTGGGGTCTAGGGAGGGTCGTGTGTATACAAACCTTACTCCTACCACGTGGAGTTAGAGAGATTGTTTCATGGAAGACCTTGGCTCGAGTAAAGCATTTTCAAAGCAGATTTGGAAAGAGAATATAGAAGGTAAGTAGATAATGTAAATAAGAACAATGACAATAGCAAATAATACGATAACATAAGTAAAGGAGACAACATATAATAATAACAATGGAAGAGTGGTAGTAATACTACCGAGAAGGAAAAACTAGATGAATGCTCGACTGCCTACTAACCTTCTAATCCCCGATCGCTATATCCTCCTATGTAGGATCACGTCCTCGGTAAGCTGCAGGTGTGTCATGTCCTGTTTCCTCAGACCCACCACATCCAATCTCTCACACCTCTTCACCGGGGTATCTGAGAAGCTAAACAGATGTGCCTGAACATATTTTGTACATCTGATGTTGGAGTAGAACCTAAAGTTATGTTACCTTTTCCGTATAAAAAATTGAGATTTTTGCTTATAGTATTATTACTATCTTTTATGGTGTGCCTATCTTGTACGTTGTAGTTTTGTAACTTTTGTAACTTGTGGAGTATTGTAGGTGTCCGTCTCTGTAGTGCTTTCGATAAAAACATATCCAATTACCTTACTATAACTTCTCCAACTTTATTGTCATAGGTGCATTGTTTGCCTTGCCGAGTATCAAGAGAAGGATACGTTACGCATTTTGCCAACATGTGGGCATTCTTTCCATGCAACATGTATTGACATATGGTTTCAGCAGCATTCCACTTGCCCAGTTTGTCGAATTTCTCTACGCGAGACTCCTGAAAAAAAGCGATTTATGCAACCTTTGTTTAGTTCAGCTATCCGATCTCACCTTGCCATGAACTCCCTGAATATTAGTTCGAACCATTGTCTATCAGCTGAGCAGAGACATTCTCCAAGATTACATGACAGCCTGAGAACAGACTCCACCACAGACGCTGGTGTGATGGTAGTCAGTGGAAATGATGTCATATTAAACGAGGATGGTCACAACACGAAATACTCAGAAACCAAGCAAATTGAGAGCCCATCAAATGCATAAGCTTTAAAGTCAAGACTACAGACTTTCAAATTGCCAGAGAGGGAAGATTTTACGATGTAGTATCATGTTCATTCCGTTGCCTGAATTTTGATTTGGTAGATAACTTATTGCTCATAGCCTTTTGTAAATATAGCAAGGCATTGTTTCTTTCATTTTTGGAGTACCTCACACTTTGCTATACTTCAGTTTTCAACTTGAAGGTTGGTGGTAGTTTTGTAGATCATCTAGTTCAGCTTCCTTGCTGAACAATGTCAATTACATATGAGTTTCGTAGACAAGTTTGTACCTACATATTCAGTAGTTATTTACTTCAACCTATATATTCTTGTTTCTTACACACTAATTTTTTTGCAAGAACACTTAACTAGCAACAACATACCCAACGTAGTTCCACAAAGTGGGGTTTGGGGAGGGTAAAGTGTACGCGGACCTTACCTCTACCTTAGAGGTGAGATAGTGAGATTGTTTCTGATAGACCCTCGGCTCAAGGCAAAAACTGTTAGAGCTTCACAGCTCGGAATCACCATTGAAATGTAAACTGAAAACCCTAGAATACGTGAAGACGAAGAGATAAATATCTTTTATTTCCTTGAAAACTAAGTGCTTCTAGAATAGTCTCCACTATTTATATTTACACAATAAAATGAGAAAAATAGAAATACAATGTATGAAAATATATTCATGTGGGCTTTCCGGATCTGGATGACCGTGGAGCATCAATTGGGCCTCGTGGATCTTTTATTAGGCCAACGTTAACACCCACCTCAAGCTGGAGGGTGTGTGCACGCCCAGCTTGCAAAGAAGATGATGATGAAGTGGTCCACTCAGAGATTTAGTCATGATGTCAGCCAGCTGAGCAGCGGAAGAAACATGATGTAGAGAAATAAGCTGAGCAACAAGACAATCACGAACATAATGACAAGCGATCTCAATGTGCTTTGTCCGTTCGTGGAAAACAAGATTCTTGGCAATGTGCAATGTAGCCTGGCTATCACAAAAAACAGGGACAAGAGCAGAAATAGTGAGACCCATGTCAGCAAACAGACGAATCAACCAAGCGACTTCAGTAACAACTTTGCGTGAGGCACGATACTCAGCCTCAGCAGAAGAGAGAGCAATAGTGGGCTGTTTTTTGCTTTTCCAAGATATAAGACCTCTATCAAACACCACAAAATAACCAGTGACAGACTTCCGTGAAAGAGGGCAGGCAACCTAGTCAGAATCAGAATAGGCAAACAAAGAGAAGGAGGGAGTAGCAGGTAAAAAAATGCCTTGATCTGGAGCATCCAACAAATACCTGAGGACATGTGTACAATCTTTCATATGAGCAACACAAGGAGACTGTAAGAACTGACTCAGGTATTGTACAACAAAAGATATATCTGGTCTGGAATGTTGAAGAAAATTGAGTTTATCAATAAGGCGCCTGAAAACAGATGGTTCAGGCAGTGGGTCACCTATATCTGGAACCAACTTTACAAATGGTTCCAAAGGAGAAACAACAAGAGTGAAATTGGAGCAAAGAAACTCATTTAGCAAATTAGAAGTATACTTATGTTGATGCATAAGATAACCATCATCGTGAGAAATTATTTCCAAGCCTAAAAAATAATGAACCAGCCCCAAATATTTGATCTTGAATTGATGATCAAGAAAAGACTTGAGGTTGTTCATTTGAGTAATATTGGAGCCAGCCAGCAGAATATCATCCACATAAACCACTAAAATAACCAGGGAATCACCAGAAGACTTAGTGAAGAGAGAAATATCATTCTTGCTAGCAATGTAGCCTCGAGATAACAAGGCTTCAGACAGTTTAGAGAACTACTGTCTGGATACCTGTTTGAGGCCATATAAAGACTTTCTGAGTTTGCAAACCAAAAGAGTTGTACAAGAAGAAAAAGCAGAAATATCAAGGCCAGGGGCTATCTTGTAGACATCCTCATGAAGGTCACCATGAAGAAAAACATTATTGACATCAACCTGGAAAACAGTCCAGTAATATTTTGCAGCAAGAGATAAGAGACATTTAACAGTGGTTAACTTGACCAAATGAGAGAAAGTCTCATGATAATCAGTGCCTTCCTTTTGGGTATCACCCCTAATGACAAGCCTAGATTTATACCTCTCAACAGTACCATCAGACCTTTGTTTGATTTTGTACACCCATTGACATGGGATAGCCTTCTTGTTTGAAGGCAGGGGAACAATATCCCATGTATGATTGTTCTCAAGAGTCTCAAATTCCTGTAGCATAGCCTCCTGCCAGGCATGACTAGAAGCAGCTTACTGGTAAAATAAAGGCTCATGCAGATGTAGGTCAACACTGAAAACCTTGGAATTGATCTGGATGGGATCAGAAGGGGGAAGGACAAAAGAACATATGTAATCAGGAGGATGAGAAAATCTAGTACTCCTCCTAAGAGGAAATGGAGATGAAGAAGATGAGGGAGATAAATTAAGAGTAGGAATAATAGTGAAAGTTGGACCAACTGTAGGGGAATCAACAAAATCAAGAGGGGGAGGAAAAGGAGAAGAAGTAGAAGAGGCAAGATAAGGAAAGATGGTTTCATGAAAATGGACATCTCTAGAGCAAATGATTGAGAAAGTGGAAAGATTAAGCAATTTGTAACCTTTCTTACCAAAAGGGTAGCCTAAGAAGATGTTAGGGATGGATCTAGATTTGAGTTTATCTCTAAAAGGCGTAGGGGTGGCTGCATAAGCAAGGCAGCCAAAACTCCTTAAATGATCATAAGTTGAAGGGGAGCCATGCAGTTTTTCAAAAGGAGAGAGATTATTTAAAGTGACAAAAGGGAATCTGTTTATCAAGTAGGTACCAGTTAAGACACACTCACCCCAATACTTCAAAGGAAGTTTAGACTGAAATAGTAAAGCTCCGAAAACTTCTAGGAGTTGTTTGTGTTTCCTTTCCACAACTCCATTTTGTTGAGGAGTGTGAGAAATAGGTCTGGTGGAGAATGCCATGAAGAGAGAAAAATTATTGTAGATTAGTGTTTTTACCTAGTTCAAAAACATTGTCAGACCTAAAAACTTGAACTGTGTGATGATACTGGACTTGAACCATGGAAACAAAAGTTTTAATCACATATGAGGCACTAGAATTTGAAGAAAAAAGATGTGTCCAGGTGACCTTGGTAAAATCATCCACCAAGGTGAGGCAATATTTGAAATCATTATAGGTTTGAGTGTGATATGGACCCCATACATCTATATGAACAAGTTGAAAAGGAGTGGAAGAATGAGAAGAACTAGTGAAAAAAGGTAATTTATACTGTCTAGCCTTAGGACAAATGTCACAAATAAAATTCTGTTTGGGAGATATTTTCCCAGTTAAGAAATCAATGGACTTCATTTTGTGATAAGGAATATGACCAAGTCTTTAGTGCCAAAACAAATCAACTTTATTTATGTGATGTGAAGAGGAATTATAAGTACCAGAATTAAGAAAACTACAAGGAATAGAAGAAAAATCTGAATCAGGTGGAGCAAAATAGTATAACCCATGTGCAACTTTACCAATTTCCAACTGCTTTTTCAAAGAAGGGCCCTGTAAAATGCAGTTAGACTTGGTGAAAATTGTAGTACACTCAAGTTGTGAAAGAAGTTTGTGAATAGAGATGAGATTAAATTGGAAGGATGGAACTAAGAGTACATTATGCAAAGTCATGTCTAGTCTGAGTGTCAAGGACCCAGTTGACACAACCTTGACCTTGTACCCATTAGGAAGACTAATTAAAAAGGGTAAATTTAAAGGAATTATATTGTGAAGTAAGTTTTTGTGAGGAGTCATGTGATTAGTGGCTCCAAAATCAAGGATCCAAGGATTTAAACCTAGATTAGAAACTACACTAGCAGGAAAAGCAGTGGACAAAACAGCAGGGTGATTGAACACACCTGCAAAGTGAGCAAATTCCTCAAAAGGATGGTTATGAGACCCATGATCAGGAATGGAAGACTTGCTATCAGATGTGTTGTGGAGATGTTGAAGATGTTAATAATGCTGAAATTGATCCTTGGTCAGTCTATAATCACCATCATCAATCTTAACAAAAGAGACAGAAAGCTCAGCAGGTGAGCTATCAGATTGTGCAAAAGACACAGATTTCCTGCCCTTGGTGAGCTTGAAATCAGCAGGATATCCATGAAGTTTGTCGCATTTATCAATCAGATGTCCAGATTTCGTGCAATATTTGCAAAAAATAGATGAAGAGGTGGAAGGAGCAAAATTAGGAGTAAGGGGTTTTCTGCCATCAATTGGATTTCTTATAGCATCATATGACAGGAATGAGGAAGGGTTTCTTTTAGAATCAAAATGAAACCTTTGGCTATAGCCTCTTCCTACAGAAGTATTCTGAGACATTAAATTGAAAGCAATTGAATTATTTGAGAAACTAGGAATTGGAAGAGATGACTCATTCTGCTTCTCAACATGTTGCAGCATAGTATAAGAACTACTAAGAGAAGGTAATGTGGGCATCATCAGCAGATTACTCTTACAAAGAGTGTACTCATCATTTAACCCATTAAGAAATTGAAACAACTTTTGTTATTCCATGAACTTCCCTAAAGCCCCACAAGTACACACAGGACCAACATATGAGGTACTCAACTCATCCCAAAGGGTACGCAACCTAGTGAAATAAGATGAGATATTTGAAGATCCTTGGACAGTAGAGTTAATCTCTTTCTGGATCTGAATGTATTTGATCCCATTAGACTAACCAAAATGCTCATTTATATCAGACCAGGTGTCTTTGGCAGAGTCAAAACACATAACACTCGTGGCTAGTTTAGTGGACAATGAATTTGTAATCCATGCCATAACCATGTTGTTGCATCTCTCATAAAATGGAAAATAAGAAGAATTGGGTGCAGGTTTAGACACAATTCCAGTAACTAGCCCCAATTTATTCTTAGCAGAGAAAGCCGTCATTATATTCTTACGCCAAACCACAAAACCAGTACCATCAAATAATGGAGTCACCAAATGTGTACCAGGATTATCAGAGGGATGCAGATACAGTGGATGAGTTGGAGAAACTAAAAATTCTTCAAACCCCGAGGTGCTATTCATGTTTTTCGTAGACATGTTTATACTAATCGACTAGTGACAGGCAAAATTACAACAGATCTAAGAGAATACAAGCTAGAAGGCAAAATTACAGTAGATTTAAGAGCACACAAGCTAGATGAGCACACAAGCTAGACGACATGCAAAATTACATCAGATCTAAAAGGATATAAGCTAGATCTCTTATCAAACAGTATAGAAATCGAAGTAAAAAGGAAATCGATTACCGCCCTTCTTTGCAACCCGAAGAAGTAAGCCCTAGTCTAGTTTGTCTTCGAAAAGGAAATCCCAAAATCGAAAAAACCTTGAACTTTCGCATGGGATCAAAGTTGATGAACACCTTCGAGGGTACTATCGAAAGATAGAGGAAGATGCAAGGATCACGAATCTAGGCCCTGATACCATGTTAGAACTTCACAGCTCGAAATCGCCATTGAAATATAAACTGAAAACTCTAGAATATGTGAAGACGAAGAGAGAGAAATATTTTTTATTTCCTTGAAAACTAAGTGCTTCTAGAATAGTCTCCACTATTTATATTTACACAATAAAAAGAGAAAAGTAGAAATACAATGTATGAAAATATATTCATGTGGGCTTTCCGGATCTGAATGACTGTGGAGCATCAATTGAGCCTCGTGGATCTTTTATTGAGTCTAGAAAGACTTAATGGAAGAACATAAATGACACCCTCTAGTAGGGTATCAGGAATAGTCTCCACTATTTATATTTACACAATAAAATGAGAAATATAAAAATACAATGTATGAAAATATATTCATGTGAGCTTTCCGGATCTGGATGACTGTGTAGCATCAATTGGGCCACGTGGATCTTTTATTGAGTCTAGAAGGACTTAATGGAAGAACATAAATGACACCCTCTAGTAGGGTATCAAGAATAGTCTCCACTATTTATATTTACACAATAAAATGAGAAAAATAAAAATACAATGTATGATAATATTTTCATGTGGGCTTTCCGGATCTGGATGACTGTGTAGCATCAATTGGGCCACGTGGATCTTTTATTCAGTCTAGAAAGACTTAATGGAAGAACATAAATGACACCCTCTAGTATGGTATCAAAACTTTCAGGTTTGATATATGCTAAGTCGATATCTATCGTATCATGTCCACCCCTAACTACCTATCCTCAATATAGTATATCCTGATGTTATTTTAAGTGTCTTGATCGTGTAAATTGCTTTCTCGTTTGTGCATAACTTTAAAATAATCATTTTCAGAATCCCCATTTAAAAGTTTAACCGCCTCAAAATCAAATTTAAATTCACGGGATTAAACTGAAATCGCTGATTTGAATTTTGGTTAGTTAAACTTCAGACTCGAAGCTAAGAAGCACCATCGAGATGGTCAGCTTGCCAAAATTGACTAAACTTTAAATAGTGTATAAAAAATCATATACTCCTCCGTTCTCGCATTAGTTGTTAACATTACGAAAAATACTAGTTTCAATTTACTTGTCAGTTTACAAAATAAAATTAAAAAATTCATCCCATTTTATTCTTAATATTAAATTTTTTTGGAAATAAGATTAGTTTCGTCTTCTTTCCGCCTCCTCTCTTTCTTTCTAATAAAATCTTGGTATGTGTTTTGAGTGAGTCTTCATGTGAGCTCAACGATACCTATGAAGTAAAATCTATTTTTCTTGGCTTTCCAACTCATAAGGGAGTTGAGGGACTCAAAATATCCACTGTATAGTTTGAGCATACTAAACAATGACCCAATTTTTCTTGAAATAAGATTAGTTTAGTCTTAGTCTTAAATAAAGTGTAATTTATTGGACAGAAATAAGGGTAAAGTGATTTCTTTAAAGGCGCGTCAAAGAGAAATTAATAATTAATATGAAACAGAGAGAGTGTTTTAAATATGAATGGTACAAGCTGCTACATGGTGAAATTCCTACCTTCTGCAAGTCCATTTGAGATATCATGTTATAATAAATGAAATTAATTGACCAAAAAGTAAAGCAAGACAATTTTTATAATAAAATAAATTGCACACACCGTGAAAACAAAATTATTATTTCAGTGTAGGGTAGTTAACTCCTCTAGAATACTAACAAGTTCTATGTTCTTTCTCATTTAGTTTTACTTGTCTCCTTTTGAGTTAACACACCTATTATATATTGTTTGACACACCTATTATATATTGCTCAAATATATAGATAGCGATAAGTTAGTATATTGTCAGTTTAACAATGTATCTATATTTTCCATTACCCTTTACCTGCTATATTAATTTTCATATGCACACATCAAATTGATCACTTCTTTATTAAAAAACAAAACGGGTTATCTTTTATATGGAATGACATGTAAATCGTGATAAGATAAAAAATATATGATTTTTCCTTTGAATGATAAGTTTATAGCCATGTATATAAGATTCCACTTATGGAATCTTACTAGGTATGTTGTTATTGATGAGTAGCATTAAAAAGGATCGGAACTTTTTATTAAGGACATGTAAATCCTCCTTTATTGATTGAAACTTCGTTGTAACTATAAGAACCAAACTAGAGAGATGAAACATCATTACAATAGTCCTTCCCAATATAATGGTCTGTTGTGAGTTAGTTAAAACCCAATGCTAAGTATCAAAAAATTTTGATATCTCTTTTCTTAATTGATTTTACAATGTATGATCTCTTTTAAATTTTAGGTGTCAAATTTCAAATTGCTTTAATGGCATTCTCTTAAAGGTTGTAATTTTTTGAACATTTAAGAGCGATGCTCTTAGGGTATATTTCAGAAGATTTTTCATTCTTCTCTTTCGTCCTCCATCGCTGCTGACTGAATTAACTAAAAGGTATAGTAGAGATTTCTTGAATCTTTGGCTCTTCTGTTTACTTATTTTGTAGATTCATTGATTATTTTGTATCGCCGACTTTAATCGTTGCCACTTAATAAGTTGTGCATAAACAAGATGATATGACACAACTCTTGCATTTCGGGAGGCATTTTCTGATATTGCAATATATTGTTCCTTTTTTACCTCCCTCTCCGTCTCTTGCATGAAAACATACATTAAGTTTCTGAGAGAGAACCTCTAAAATTGAATTTTGCATGCATGAGAAAACTAAAGTTGTAACTCTTCAACTTTATATAGCTAAGATTGTGTTTTTGGTCGTCTACGTTTTCAAAATTTCCTGAGTTTGTTTTGAGAATGATTTGAATTGTACTTGATATTAGTTCAATTTCTTATTTTGAAGATTTTTCTGTGATCCTTTCATTTGTCAATGTATATATGATCATTTCTTTCTTCCAATGCTCTACACTATCGCTTAATATGTTTTAGTATAGCATAATGGTAACTGATAAGGAGATTTCATTTTGTTTATGGAGTACTGATAGATTCTGTTTTACAGCCTATCTTAATCCTAAATTTTAAATTCTTAGCTTTAAATGAATCTAAGAAAACACAATCAATAGAATTGCTTTAAACTCTACTTGGTGCTACAAATAGTGTTAGAATTTTTTGTAAGATTTCACCTGAATTTTTATTTATTTTTCTTTTGATATCTCAATTAACGAACCATCCAAAATATTATTTGTCTTGGTGTAACTTCTAGAAACATCTATCGCTAACACTATTTGCTTTATTATTTTTCCCTTGGAAGAGTAGGATATTGGAGACTGCAAATTCAAATCAGATTAATCAACTTTAGCAAGGCGTAGGTTCTCTGGAACATGTGTTTTTCACAATTTTAGAAAAAATAATTTTAGCACTATTTTCTTTATTTTAGTATTTCGAGCGGAACTTCTTTTGAAAACTGTCTGTCTTCAATGTATAAGTAAGATATGTATACATTCTACTGTCCTAAAACCCACTTACAAATTTCCCTTATATATTGTTTTTTTTTTTTTTTTAAAGTATTGCTCTAATTTGTTTAGACAGTATGAATTTCATAAGCATCAAGTTAATAAAAAATAAAGCACTTAGTTCAATATGGAGAATCAGAATAATATGTCTACAATGGAATTAAATGTAATTGTTTAATTTAATCATCAGTTTGGTATATCAACCTTTTCCTTACAATTCAATTATTCTCTATAATTGCCCCAAGGGTGTGGTCGTGGGTTGAGAACCTGAACGTCTTGGGTTCAAATTCCGACATAGAATTACCTGATATTTGTTGCTGTTGGGAGGTGCTAGATATCCCGTGTATATTGTCAAGGTACGCATAAGCTGGCTGGATACCACGATTATCAAAAAAATTATTCTATGTAATTTAATGATTTTGTTTTGGTTACAAGAGAATTCATGTTTGGTTAAACAACATTAAAAGCATTCTTTATAATCTTCAAATTTACAGGTGCTGCTCTAACTTAAATTAGTTCTATGATTAATTTTCTTATTGTTGTTTGAAACCTGTTACTGAATTTAGGATTTAATTTTACTTAATGGTGTATTTGGCAAAATGATGTGATTTTACAGGATATATGTATCAAAAAGGATGTTCGAAAGTAATGAATAAGATATACATTACCGCAGTATTTTTTCAAATATAAGTGCAGCACTTTTAGCTATAACTTCGATAAGAACAATTACAAATTTCAACTAAAAACTACAAGTAGATGAATATTTAAATTAACAATTGTGATAAGTTTATATACTTGGCCAAAATTTTAATTACAATTAATTTTTTTATACTTTCCGCACAATGTGCGGGTACTATACTAGTGACAAGTAAAAGTAGAAATTCAATTAAAAAAATTTGTGACCAAGTAAAAGCGAACAAAAGAAGGACTAAATTTGGAATTGACAATTACATGATTATGCAAGGAACTATAAGTTGCATACAACTATAGAAGCAAAACGAGAAATTGAAGCATGAAAGAAAAGGACAATACTTCTAATTTATGGTAGGAAAGTTGCCCACTTATAATTGATACAAAAATTAACACTGAAAATCTTTGGCAGATGTACTTAAACCTCACTTTTCATGCATTATTAGTGTTAATAATTCTCCCATGTCCTATTTTAATTGTCACTTTTAATAAATTTGATAAACTATTTTTGTATTTATTATTTTTATCATTAACATTAGTGTTAAAACCTGAAGCGATAGTTAAAATGATATGGACAAAAATGAGTAGCTAGTGATTTTTGGATGTCATGTTAATTACGTGACAGCTAACCACTTTTTGTTGGACGCTCAACTAAAAATGCTGTTACCATTAATGTTGTTTTAAGATGAGTTAATTGTTTTCCTTTCCTTCACATGGTTCATTAACAATATACGTAACATGTGGCTCCCCTACTGCTCACATTGACAAGCTACGTATGAGAGAGATATTAACTATAGATGTATAAGGAAACAATTATAAAATTATTGTGACACGTTTTAAAGTCATGTACGAGCAATATTATGAATGAACTCATCAATTACATATGGTATTAATTAGAGGCGCTTTCACCCAACCCGGGCGATATATGATGGGACAAATCTCAATGCTCAACTAAGTGTAGACGAATCCAACATCGTAACAATAGGTGATGGTGCAAAAATCAACAAAGTTTAGGCAAATTTCACATCTTCAAAATGATGATAGGCTAAACTTTAGCAAGGATATTGAGATCTTAAAATGGATGTGTATAACTTAACATACTAGGCAAATTATCTTACATCGGTTAAGCACAAAGAGATGTTGAATATATATATATCAAAAAAATCAAGCCTTAAGAACTAGTACTGACGAGTTTGGAAGTCATGCTAATGCGTAAGTCTAAAGTAGACCCACATTTTAGCCTATTTTAGTGCAATTGATGCCAAATCAAATAACTTTCAAGTGATCTCAATAGGTCGTTTATTATTAACTCAGCTCATTTCAACTCGCTTAGTCCATTATAAATCTATAACTAGGGCATTGACTTGTGGTAGAAATTGTAGTGGTGCCCACTTTCTACTATAGGAGAAGAACTTTTTGAGTTGTCGTTGTCTGTTGAAAATTTGTGTATAGGAGCCAAACTTAAGTAGACTAACAAGTGGCTAGGCATTCATTGTTTGCTTGTTCTGGGGCATACCATCTTTATTGGTTTTAAGAAGTTGGTTTACTTAACTTAAGGCTAGAAAATAACCAGACATATGCATGATTAGACCAATGAGCAAATACTTCTATAACCATAATAATATTTACTGTATTTAATGCCCAATTGCAAAATGGAAAATTAATATGACAACGACCCCTCCACACTTATCATATCTCTTGAAATATTGTTGTTACCTCCGTTCAATTCATTTGTTTTACTTTTTTTCAGTCCGTTTTAAATATTTATTTTATTTTTGGATAATTTTTTAATTTTAATTTTTTACATAATATATTTAAAATTATAAAATTAAAAAACATTTTGCTACATTTCAAAATTTAGGAAAACCAGCAAATTGCGCTAATTAATAACCCTTATTTAGATATCCAAAATTTACAAGATATAAATAAATTATAGTCTCAACTAATAGTAGTGACTAAATTTGCTATAATAATTTAAAATATAGTTTCTACTCCCGTTACCATTAAAAAAAGAAATAAGTACGCCAAACAAAAATAAATAAGTAATAAAATGTTAGAATAATTAGAATCAATTTGAAATTATTTATTTTTTAACTATTTGACGACAAAATAATAGACGTATTCCTGAAATTTTGTCATTGTTTGTTCCAAAGGAATAAATAGTAAAATGCAAAGAAAATGAACATATTTTATAAAGCATAAATATAGTATTATTCTTTTCTTTACATTCCTTTCTTGATAAAATCAACTCTAAAAGAAACTCTGATAAATAGAAATAAGCTTCATAAATTATGCTATAAAGTTGAAATGGTGGAATATTATTACCCCACTATTTTGAAAATGTGACCACCTTATTTTCTTTCATATACCAAAAATATACATAATCTAGACTTATTATAATCTTAATATAATGAGCACCACTTAATTACATTCTTGGCTTAATTTTAGCTCTTAATGGATTTTTCATCACCACAGTAAATTCTAATTTCTCACTAAATTCAACTTTACTATTTTCCGGGTAAACGGACCATTCGAATTCCTGAACCATTCGCGCCAACATTAAATTCACATGTACCGTAGCCATTCCCAAGCCAGGACAAATCCTCCGCCCCACCCCGAAAGGCATCATCTTCACTCCCTTCACACCCGTTATGTCCGCGTCCTCGTGACCCGATAAGAACCTATCTGGGTCAAACTTATCCGGGTCGGACCATATGTTCGGGTCGTGTGAAATTCCATGCACATAAAACTCCACGTTTGCATCCATAGGTATGTCATATCCGCCTAATTTAACGGGCTCCGTTACTGTATGGGTCAGTGTAAAATACGTTGGAGGGTGTTTCCGTAAAAGTTCCTTTACGACGGCATTTAAGTAGGGCATTCTCTCGATATCGTTCTCATCAACCTTTTTATCACCTACTATGGTTTTGATCTCTTCGTACATTTTGTTTTGTATGCTTGGATTTTCGATCAATCTCCCTATGGCCCACTCTAGTGCCGTAGCCGTAGTGTCGGTCCCACCGTTCAAAAACTCCGAACATAGTGTTACAAGCTCTGGATTCGTCGGCCCTGACTTTCTACCTGTCAAGAAAAAGAAATGATTAAGTAAATTTGTTAAAAAAATGAATTTTTTGCCTAACTCAACCCTAAATTTAGCTTAAGAGAAGAGGATTAGCCTAACTATATCAGGAAACCAAATGACCTATCTCCAGTGTTGTGGGATACTCAATACTACCCTGCACGTCCAAGATTGAACATCTCAAATGAGAACAATATAAGTTGGGGGGTCAACATTAGGTGAAACAACAATTGGATGAGTCTGACTCTAATACCATGTTAAAAAATAAATTTTTGGATCTAACTTAATCCCAAAACTAATTCAAAAGGGAAAGATTGTCCAATACCATATAACGAGATGAAATGATTCCTACAGCCGCGGGATACTCAACAAAGTAGAAATGACAGTCTCTCCAACTGATCGTTTAAACTTTTAGATAAGATAGTTGGACAGTTCAATATTACCTTCGATCTTAACATCGAACAAAGTGTCTAGGTACGAAAATGAAGCTGCAGCCTTGTCGGACCCAGGATTTTGTACAACGTGACGACGTTTCTCGACAAGAGGGACAAGCGTTTCGATTTGCCGCTTACGTACTTCTTTAACTTTTTTACGTTGTTTATAACCAACAAATAAGCTCAACATTGGAAGAAAATCATCTATCCTTGGATCAAGTACAATCAATACATCCTTCATCATTTGATCAACTTTTTCAATCATTTCCTGATCCATTTCAACACCAAAACACATGGCAAGTAGAATATAAAACACTGCGAATCGCGCATTTTTAAGCACGTAAACAACGTTGTTATTCTCCTTAGCATCTGCCCGAATTCTTTCGATCAATTTATCCATCGCGATCTCCCTACATTCGCGAAATTCCTTTAATCTACTAGCGCTCAACATGTTTTGCACCATGTTTTTTCGCAATGATCGCCATACCGGGCCATATACGGCTGCATTTACGGTGAATTTGTTGCAACTGAATATGGTTCGTGTAGGGTTCTCTTTTGGCCTGCTAGCAAATATTTGACCCTTTTCGATTAGAGCTTCATGTGCTAAGTCAGCATTAGTGATCATTATCATTGTTCTTGAACCCATTTTTAGTGTGAAAATGGGACCGTATTTTGGCTTTAGCTCACTAATGTATTCGAAAAACTGTTTACCTGAACCCGCTACTTGAAAAAGGTTACCGATGACCGGCCAACCGGGTGGACCGGCTGGCAGATTTAGGGTTTTGGATTTGTTTTTTTTGGTTATTAGAAAGATGAAAAGTGAGAGGAGAAAGGTGAAAGCTGTGAAAATAAATTGTTGCTCCATTGTTTAGTGAAATGAAATGAAGTGGGAAAATAGGGGGAAACTTATGAGTATAAGAACAGAAAAAAGCATGAAATTATAGGTGGGAAATAATAAATGCTGTTAAAGCAAGGAAATTTTGAATTATTAGAGGCGGAATCAAAATTTTCATTTTTATGAATTAAGAATTATATCATCTTTGGTCAGTGTCACATCTTTCCGTACTCTACTTAATTATCTCAATTACATCGATCATATACCACATCGTGTTAAGTAATCTCGCCCTATCTTTTGTTTAACAGGAGAGACAAATCTAGGATTAACATGGATGCATCAATTAAAAAGAAATTAAAAAAATATATATTAAGTAGGAGAATATTCTTAGTCCTCGCACACCATTTAGTTTCCATGTAGCATGAGTGCCAGAATATAAAAGTGAACGATAACTTCAAATGTACTTTTAAATTGAAAGTTATTAGATTCTACTAAATATGTGATTGAGCAGCCTCTGTCCTAGTGATAAACTATAGTAAACAACAATATTAATAACATATTCAATATATTTCCAGAGATTTGAGAAGATTTATACATAATTTGTACTAATCCCTCAAAGGTGAGATAGATAAGGTATACATATATGTACAACTCTGCATGCATTAATGCATAGCAAGATATGGGAACAGCGACTAGATCGTATATTAATCAATACCCTTCTTAAAAAAATAAATAAATATAAGAGTGCATCAAATAACACATGAGAAGACCTATCATTACTTAAGGAGTACATCAAATAACACATGCAGACCTGTGTTAAGAATATTTAGTAAAACGAGTTTAATATACGTTTATATTCCTTTTGTCCCAAATAATTAAATATTCAAATTATGTGAATTTTGACTAATATTTTAAAATAAAATTTCTCATGGAATTGACACGAGAAGACTTACAATTTATAATACTTTTCTTATAACTTTTGAATATTTATAATTTTAACTCTACAAAATTGAGTTGATTTAGTTCAGTTTGACATCACAAATTAGTTAAATCGCCTCTCAAAAGTGAAAAATTTATCTTTGTATACATATAATTTTTCCTCAATGAATCCCTTGTCTTCACTAGCCCTTGACCTAAGAAAAGAATCAAAGACGAATTCGAGAAATAAGTTTTATTGATTCACCCATTAAAGTTTTTATCTTTAAACTTAATGTACGTATTTTTAAAGTTAAGTGTTTATGTAATTATTTTTGTGAATTTTACACAAGTATATTCTTCGCGTCGAAAGCGATGAATTCAATAGCGATGCTTTGTGACCGCCTCTGATCAGAATTATACGTCAGTAAAAAGTACCCCACTAAAATTCTAGTAGGCGGCGAGCATTTTTATTCGAGATGAACTTAACAAAATTTAAAGGCCATTTGAATAGGATTAAAAAACTAACTTTTTAACTTGTGATTAAAAAATTAAAGTAAGTATTTATAAATTAAGTATTTGGATAGGAGCGCTAAAATTGAAAAAAAGTTGTTGATGTGTTTGGTAAACAAGTGATGTTAAATTTTTTTTTAATTGTTAAAATAACTTAAATGTTCCTAAAATTGTTAATACCGTAAATAAGGTGAATTATTTATAATTTTTAATTCTAAAATAAAATTTTTGAACAAACCTCCGATGTAATGATGGATTAGATGAAAACAAAGCAAAAAGATGAAGAAGAAAAATTAGAGGGAAGAGATAAAGCGAAGAGCCAAAGAGAAAAAAGAAAAAAAAACAATATATTTAAAAGCTACAAGTTTAGGATATTATTGAAATTGGAAGAAAATATAAGAGATAAAAAAATAAATATTTTGATTAAATCTACAAGAATTTTAATCTAAAAAGTAAAAAGTTGGAGATATTCAGCTTCTCACTTTTTAATTTTTTTAATCAATTTTTAATTTTTATAATTATTTTTTAATTTTACTAAACATTTTAAAAAATTTAAAAAAAATTAAAAGCTAATTTAATTAAATTTTAATCCTATCCAAATGAATTTTTAGTGTAGTTGGGAAGGAGGTCCCAAGTTGATATATTGTAGTGTACAGAAGAAGTACAGATAGGTGAAAGGAAAATGGTGGATCATTTAGAGAGAGGAGTCGGTATCAGCCCAACTATCCAACTACCTTATTCAATAATTAAAATTTCAATTGAAAATAATACCTTCTTCATTTTATTTTATGTGATGTAATTTGATTTAATATGGAGTTTTAAAAAGAAAGAATTTTTTTTTAAAATTTGTAATTTAAAATAAATCATAAATATTTGTATGATTATAAATCATCTCATTAAGGATGAAATGAGTACTCCATCTATTTCATTTTACTTGATCTTTGTTGATTTGGTGCACCTCTTAACAAAACTTTAATAGAGGTGTATTCTACTAAATTAATCTTACTAATGATATTTTGAAACTTTAAATTTAAGCTAATTTATGTAGTTATTTAACACTAATGATAATATGGAAAAGAAATAATAAAACTCTTTGATTTATAAAAATAGACAAGTAAATTGAAACATCTATTTTTAGTATTACACGGGCCAAGTAAGATGAAATAGATAGAGTATTTTAAAATTAAATTCATTACTAAATATAGAAAAATGACATTCTATTTTTAGACGAACTAAAAAGGAAAATGAATTCATATACTCCTTCCATTAGGGATTACTTGTCACTAATTTTCTAATTAGATTTTCACTTTTACTTTTCATTTTTGACATATCAAGAAAAAATAATTTTTTTTTTCTATTTTATCCTTAACATTAATTTTTTATTTTCTAAATTAATTTCAAGACACAATAGTAGTCATCAACTAATAGAGATGCTATGATAAAATAGTCTTGTTAGCAATTATTTTCTTAATAAGTGTGTCAAATTAAAATGTAATAAGTAATAGTGAAATAAATAGTATAAATTGGCACAGAGGATGTACCTAACAGAGACGACATTATGTATCGTCATTTTCCTTTTGGTGCGTCCCAAAAAGAATGTCGTCTTTTCTTATTTGACAACTATTTAAAGACACAATTTTATTTTTATTCCTATTGGTCCCACTTAATTAAAAAGATAGTAGTAATACATTTTATAATAAAGAACAATTTGATAAATATCACCAAATCTTTTTTTATTTCTTAAATTTCGTATCCAATCAAACTCAAAATATAAAATGAGACGAAGAAAGCAATAAATAAGAACCAATTCCTTAGCAGATTTTCGAAGAAATTGAGTGATTGTGGACCGACTCCTAATTAGAGGAGACAAAGCAGATTCAAGTGTAAGAAGAATTTATTAAGAAATTAGGTTTCTAGGATAAATGTGTCATATAACTTCTCAAAATACCTAATTAGCACTAACATTGTTCTATATATAAATTCAAAGAAAAAATTCACAAGATACCTAACTAGCATAAACATGCATGTTGCTATAAGTTTTATCACAAACCCCTTTTGTCCCCTAACTTTGTCTCTTGACCCTTGATCAGAATTAAAGAATTCAGGATATAAGTTTTATGGATTTACCTTTTAAAATTTTTGTTTCAAATTTAATATATTTTTAACATTGCGAGTTCATATCTATTATTTATTGCTTTTTGTGATTTTTTTTTACGTACGTATAATTTTTTGTTTCGCATCAAAAATATTGAATTCAAATGAATTCAATATTGAAACTCCGTAACCATCTCTAAACAAAATTATATGTCAGTAAAGAGTACTACTAAAATTCTAATAGGTGGCAGGGTATTTTTGTTGTGTATAATTTTTATGTGACATGAACTTAAAAGTTTTAAATGAAGTGACAAAATTTTGGTCAAGTGGGGATGGAGAATCCAAGTTGTTATATTCTACAGAAGAAGTATAGTCTAGATAAGTGAAAAAGACAACGGTAGGATCACTTAGAGAGAGGTATCAATCCAGCCATCCAACTACTTTATACATTAGTCATTAAATATTTCATTTGAAAAAAAGACTTATATTAATTGTGATGGCATTACTATTAAAGAATAATCAGGTCCTTAGCAGATCTATTGGCAGAGGAAGTAGTGGTTGTAGAAGCTTTACGTATATCCTAAAAGAATCAAGTCGAAAGGAAGTTTTGTTGTAACTGATAAAGTTGATATCATATGATTAGGAGGTTAGGAGTTCAAGTCGTAGCAACTCTCTTGCAGAAATACAAGGTAAGAATACGTACAACAAATTCTTGTGATTTGACCGTCCTCCAAATTATGTGGGGCGGGATTGTGCTGGGCAGGGTAGGGCCGGTTGAAAATGAAATTTTCATTGGGAAGGGGGAGGGGTTGGGGGAGGTGGGGGGAGGGCTGGAACCGTTGCGGATTTTACCCGCATCCGCCATTACCCGCTCATTGCCATTCTTACGTATATAGTAAAAGAATTAGGTTGGTCGAAATCTTGGCGTAACTGATAAAATTGATGTCATATGACTAGGAGATCAGAGTTTTAAGCCATGAAAACAGTCTCTTGAAGAAATTCAACATAAGTCTATGTAGAAATAAATCCTTGTGGTTTGACTATCCTCCAACCCCCCCCCCCCCCCCGCCCCCCCGCGACATAACGACAGTTTTAATGCACCATTCTGCCATATCTTTTGCAGACGGTTGTTCATCTGAGGCGGCAAAGCACAAAATCCAAGTTCCAAAATAGTTCTCTGATATAAGAAATTACAGGGTTTATCGGAAACATCCTCTCTACTCACCTCTGAGGTAGTACATAGTACGAACTTCGTACATTTTATCCTCCCTAAACCCTACTTTATGGGAATATATTAAATATGTTGTTGTTGTCGTAAGAAATTAGGTTTATGGAATAAATGTGTTATAAAACTTCTCAAAATGCCTAACTAGCATGAACATTGTTCTATATATAATTTCAAAGGAAAAATTCACAAAATACCTAACTAGCATAAACAAGCATGTTAAGCTATATTGTACTCCTTTTGACTTTTCTCCATAACTAGTTGTTTAGCTGTACGCACCTCGCGCGTGTACCTCACTCTAATGAATTTAAATATTGCATTAAATAAGAAATTTATTAAAATAATAAAAACAAATATAATAATTAAATTCAACATCTTTTGAATATGTAAGGATGGAAATTTATTTAATTAACCTAACCTTTATAAAAAAATTTACTACCTGTAAATTGCAACAAAATAATACGATGATAGAGACAATAAAATAATACTACAATTAAATCTAGCTAACTTTAACACAAAAAATTTCTCAAGGTCATCCAACACTTATTTAATACCTGTAAATTCTAATAAAATAATACAATAATAGAGATATCAAATAATATAACTAAACCTAACCTTTACACAAAAAAAACTCAAAGCAGAGTGATCAAAACAATACAATCAAACCTAACCTTTACCTAAATTTTTTTTTCAAAGCCGACCGACATGATGAGCATGCCACATTATTTTTAATACATGAGTTTAAAACATACGTCCTTTGTCTTATTGAGTTGTAAATAATTTTTTTTCATGCAATACACTACAAGAAAACTGGTTATTAGTGACCATGATTTAGGGACAACTTGTAAATATGGTCCCTAAAAATAACTTTTAGGGATGACATTATTTAGTGGTCTCTGTACAAAAATTTAATTAATTCCGCGGAAAAAAAAATTTGGTCACGAAATGTAAAAATTTCAGCGGGATATGAAATGTTTCTCTCTCTAGAAGGTCCTAACTCTCTCTCTTTCATTGCCAAAAGACGCCTACTCTCTCTCTTACCTTGTCTTGAAGTAAAAGCCCTAAATCTCATTGCCTATATTCCTAAATCTCTCATTCATTGTCACTAAAGGTTGAAGTTCTTGTTCGTTGCTCATCTAAGAGTAAGGTTGTCCTCTCTCATCTGTTACTTCTCCTTCTCCTTTTCGATTAAAATCAATTTTTTGTGTTTTTTTTTGTGCTCTGATAGAATATGTGTGACTGGATTGTTCAAATTTGCTATTGAAGAGATTTTATATACATATATAGAGTTTTTAAGATGGAGGCTCGATATTGTTTGCAATTTTATGTAGGTATATGTGTTCATTGTATTTTGTAAGTTTTATTTTGGAACATTTTGGTGAAATTAGTGTAAAATATTGATTGATTATCTTTTTTTATAAGGATTTGATAAGTTTTGAAGTTTTTATAATTGTTCTTGTGTCGTTTGTTGTCATATTTGTGCATTTTCCATTTAATTAACTATTGACGGGTCTACTTGGTTTGTGCACTTTGGACTTGAGATTGCAGCTTATACTTCAGTGGTCAACTAGGATTCTTGTGCTAATCTGCTGCTTTATTGAGAAGAAGAAATTTTATGCGGAAATCACCTTCAAATTGGAAACAGTTTCTCCTTTGTTCCCTTTGTTATTGTAGTGGTGAGTATACTTGCTTTTTTCCCTTATGTCAGGACTCCATAGATCCTTCACGCCATTATTATAATTTTATTTTGGGTAAGGGACTAGTTATCAGAAAAAGACCCTAACACAACTATTCATACCAATACTGTTAGAAAATGAAGTGTTGAAGTATGTTACCATATTATCCAAAAGCTCAGGTTGTTGGAGACAACATGTTTTTGTTTGCTTAATTAGGTCTTCAACACCCCCTTACACATGGCCCTTGAGCTAAACACATGGACATTCTTTTTGATACTGGCTGGCGGTGGCCGGTGAGATTAAACCTAGAACTTGTACTTATTCCAATACCATGATAAAGTGTGACCATCTCATTTAAAAGTTTAATAGGTTGGAGACAGTGCACTTTTATTTGGTTAGTTATGTCTTCAACGTTAGTAATCTACACAAGTTGGTCTTTGCATTTATATTTAAAACGAAAAGATTTTGATCTTTGTGTAATTATATGTCTGAAATATGTGTAGAATCAGTTCTACATGTAACAGGCTGTCTATGCCATATTAACCATGATAGCAACTCTGCCACTTGCTCAATTTTTCTTCTTTCACATACTCCTCATAAAGAAGGTTAGTCTTTTGTCATCACTCATCTGTCGATCCTATCTTGGGCCTTATTTTTCTTTTTAATCATCAGCTAACGATTTTGCTTGGATGACAAGGAATTAGCACCTATGACTGCATCATTGCTCTCAGAGATCAAGAGCAACAAGGAGTTGCAGGTTAGTAAAGTCCTCAAATGTCAACTGTTAGCTCCCTAACTGGATTAAGCAGTGCAAGCTCCTTTAATACTTTCCAACGAGCAGCATGGTGCACACTACCTCGCCTTTTTGTTGAGGATCAGGTATGCTTCAACAGAAATTAAATTCTGATAAGTTCAAGGAATTTAGTAGTACTAAACAGTTGGGTATGGTAACTTTTATTGAGTTTGCGGTGCTAATTTATAATTTTCATTCAGTTGGTTATGGTATTAACAACCCTTTATCGTGTTCGTGGTGCTACTTTCGAACAGTCTTCAGTTGGCATCTCAATTTGAATTTAGTTTCTATTTTCACATTTCTTAGCTTCAATTCCATGTAAACTTATCAAAGTTACTAGTTCTACACACAAAAAAAATTTCATGTTAACTTATCAGAAGAAAAGAAATTTCATTTAACCCGGTAATGTGGTCAATGCTTTGCCAGCTTGTGGATAGAAGCTCTTTGAAGTGGACTCTCATGAGAAACTATGTTCAATATTGAGCTTGGTAGGGCTCTTATGTTGCCAAAAGTGCTAGGATATTTTAGAAAATTTGAACCTTATGCTGTCAGTCTGTCATTGTGGAGCTTTGCCAATTTATTGCAATGTTAGTAATCCACTTTTAGAGATAGCAAATCTTGAACAGTTCCTCTTGAGTTGATTCTTTGGTATGGTTGTTACAACCATTAAGGGATTATCTGGTTGTGATCGGTAGAACTTCATATGGTCTAATTATAGTTAAGAGGATCGAGAACAGTATGGCCTGGATAAGAGGGATTGTGTAGTATCAAGTATACCTCTTGAGCTGGAAATTTTATGCTTTAATGCTTTTGTATAAGTGAATAGAAAAAGGATAATTTACTAAATTTTGTTTAATCTTTTGGTGTTTCCCTACAGTATGATGTAGTTTCTCCTGACACCGTATCAGTCAGTTCACTTGGTAAAAGGTCAACGACAGAAGAACCAATTAAGAAAAAGAATCCAGCTGTTGTGAAGATTAGCCTATGGACGTTAGCACAATTGAATGCAGAGGATGTTTCAAAATCTACGGCTGAAAATTCTCTAGCCTGTAGTAATAAGGAATTGCACTGGTTTCGTTGTTAATAGAATGTTCTTTCCTTTTAGGTAAAGTGTCTGGCAGCTTCATTGGTTTAATAGATGTGCCTATGTTACCATGATTTTTTAGCTAAACTAGTTCAATATTCTTAAACATAGTGTGCTATGTGTTGTCTGTCTTTAGGGCGAGACTTGCAAGGATTTGCCCAAACAGTATTCTACCACTAAGAATTCCAACTTTATTATCTGTAACTTCTTTTCCTTATCAACTTTGAATGTAGAATTTTGTTTGCATAACTAACAATGATCAGATTTAGTATTTTGATTTCCTACATGCAGGCTGTGTGATCTTATTGGTTTCAATGTTGCAATGACTATTGAAGCTCAATTTGTATTGAGTATGCCTGAAAGAATTTACAAGTCAACACTTATTCCACTAATGCAACAAGATAAAAGATTAGGTATAATTCTCTATTTTGACTTTAGTTCTAGGAATACGTACCGCAAATGCTAGTTTGAAGTGTGTCCAGAAGTAAGCAATCATATTTATGGATCATGACCCTTCTGAATGGCATTGACACACATGTTCTAGGTGAAACGACTCGAAAAGGTTTCTACTTATACGATGAAAGACACAAAGTCAAGCCTGGTCCAAAAATTAAGAAATACGTTGAGAAGGCAAGAGAAATTTCTAGTGCCAGCATTCACCCTAAGGTTTCTATTTCTCCTCTCCTTCTATTGACATTAAAGAAATACTAGTAATTAAAATCATTTTGTATTTCTTTCGCACTCTTACACCAAAATTGTGCATTGTACTTGACTCAGCTGGCAAAACTCTCAGACAAGGACATCGTCGAAATAATCTTATTCCCTTCAGTTAATGAATCATGCAGATTACTTGCTGAATGCACTGCTGTCAAAGCTGCTGATCTTGATATTGCTTATGTCATGGGCATGGGCTTCCCCCCTTACAGGTCTGTGCTTTGATCAGATTAAATGTGTGCGTACATTATTTCATGGAAAAGCTGCTGAGATTTTTTGATATACATTATCTTCCAATCAAAGGTAATAAATAGCGACTGGATTATTATGCTTTTCGTTTTTGTGTACTAATTATACGAATTTTGAACATATAGAACTAAAATGCTATTGAAATAAATAGAATGTAGAAACTCTTGAGAGACAGAGTTAGTATGTTTTACAAATTCTACCTGTAGGGCATTGGGCTTCTGTAATTTAGTATGTTTTACAAATTCTACCTGTAGGACAGATGGAGAACTTAATTATTTTTATTTTGACTTGGGATTGCGCTGCTGATCTTATAGGTAGCGAAGACTAATCCTCACCTAAGTATTACCATAGAAATGATTTGGCTCTGATTACCAAAGTGATGGAACTTACATCAGAAAATATTTATGAAACTGTGTCAAGTGCGATTATGAAGCTTCTTGATACAAATTGTGTGGCTGCAGGTTCAAAACGTGATCTGGATAGCCAACTGAAAATTATTTCCTCAAATTTTATGGTATTGATTATGTCTCAACATGAAGAGAAGGTAATGAAAGAAAGCAAGCGGAACAAATCTCATTCTGATGATGTAGGATATATTGAATCAGAGACAGTTGACCCATCAATGAAGATGGAAAATGTGTTGCCAGGGTCTGAAAGATCAGCTGAAATATCTCAGGTTGTAGACTATCAAAATTACAAGGTGGGTGGAACTTTTGAAAATTCTAATCTTACAGCAAAAATTATGGAGACTAGAAGTTCTTTTATGGAAAGAAAAGACAATGAATCTGTGGACTTGGGGCCATCAACAATGAGCAGCAAAGGAATCATGTTGGAAGAGTAGAGTGTAGAATGTTATTGAACTGGTATAGCTAGAAATGTTGATTTGGATTGCGTAAACAGTGCCATAACATTTATGTTATGGCTACTTGGCAATTTGAGATGTAAATACATTATTAGTTTTAATATATAGAGAAGTTGTCTTTATTTTTGTTATGTGCATCTTGTTATATTTTATATTTAGAAATTATGGTCCATAAAATACAATTTAGAAATTATAGATATTTTTTAGGACCAGTAGAATCTGGTCGCTAAAGGTCTATAGGGATGAAAATGTATGCAATTAATCTTGAATTAGGGATCAGAAAGTTGGTCGTAAAACATATTTAGGGACCAGTTTTCACGCGTCGCTAAATACTTTTAGGGACCAGAAAAAATATGTGGTCGCTATTGCCTTTTAGCAAAGAAGCCTATAAGGACCGGTAGCGATCATATTTTTCTGGTCGCTATTGACATTTAAGGACCAGAATTGAATTTTTAGGGACCAAATTTTCCTTCGCTAATAACCATTTTTCTTGTAGTGATAGCCTGTTATTTCTTGCGTCTCCATGAGTTTGATAGTGTATTAGTTTAAATTGCATCTGAATATTTATAAAAGTATTTCCTTAATAAAATTTTATTTTAGGAGTATTTTTTTAATTGATCAGTACAAAGAAAAATATTAATTAATTTTCCTTCCATATATTTTAGGAGTCCCATATATTTTAGGAATCTAGTTAATAGAATAAAAATAATTAAATAATAAATTAAAAAAATAGTGAAAAGACAGTTTTTCTAAAGGACAGTCTTTTAATGAAGGGTAAAAAATTCAAATTAATTTTCTGGGTTTCACTCTTTTAATATATTATAGATATAGATATGAATATAAATTATAGATTATAGATATAGATATAGGTATAGATTATAGATATTGATACAGATATAGATGTATCTATCACTTTTCTTAATTTATCTAACTACTGTTATTCATTTTGTGTACGTAAGCATTAATTTTGTTGAAAGTTCAACTAAAATTTGCACTAATTAAATCGAAGTTATTTTTGAACCGAGATCATTTAACTTTACCCATTTTTTGGGTAAAGATTATCTAAATTTTTTTTTTCATTTTGTATATTTCTTTTTTGACCGGATATATGATCGACAATCTCTTAAATTTATTCGATAGTAAATTTTATTTTGACACTCAAATTATGATATATTTTAATTGAGTTCCTGAATAGATGATAAAATATTTCTATTAGACATTTTTGAGTTCTGATTCATATATTGAAAAAGTTTGTAAGTTTCCAAGAGCCCACGATGTAGATAACTTAATCAAATAAAATATGTCTCTTATTTTAAATATACACATTAATTTAAATTGGAAGAGATTGAGATTCTACGACTTGTTGAGATTAATGCACAATTAAAGAACGTGACATATTTTAAATAGTTATTATCTGATCTAGCTTTCCCAAAATTAAGTCAGAATTTTTTAATAAGAATATTTTTATCACATGCTTATGTTTAATTATAACATTATAATTCGAGTGTCTAAATATAATCTAATAAATTCAAAGGGTTATCGATATGTATTCATCCTTCTTTTTTTTTTTTTTTTTTTAGTTTATGATTGAACAGGATGGTATACTTGGGATCTCATTCAAGCTGCTCAATTTGTTAGGTGCTAGTTTTCAGTTCTTTCTCTTTCTTTTTTTTTAAATATATATATATATATATATATATATATATATATATATATATATATTGTTATTTATACTAATGCAAATGAAAGGTTGAAAGAGATTTGATCTTGTATTCTTTCATAAAGTTATTTTTAATTATTATTGTATCTTTATAAGAAAATTTTAATTTTATACATACGTAATTTGAAAAGTTCATTTATTTTTCAATTCAATTTATAAGTAATCATAGGATATCATTTCCTCATTATTTTGTCTGTCTTTTTCTACAAATAATTGAATCTAAGGCCGCCAGCTTAGCTTTCAACTATATTTATAAGCAAAATGCTAGGTCACAATTGATAGTCCTCCAAAGAGTTCTATATAGGGAATTTTATTTTAATTGTTTAAGAAAACTGATGGAAAAGTCATTTGTGCAAATCAAAATAATTAATACTCAACCACTACTATAAGATAGATCCATTACTTTTTAGAAGTGAATATGTGTACCTCTATGT
>NC_061122.1:17059934-17073028 GCF_002878395.1 Capsicum annuum | reverse complement strand
GTAATTTGAAAAGTTCATTTATTTTTCAATTCAATTTATAAGTAATCATAGGATATCATTTCCTCATTATTTTGTCTGTCTTTTTCTACAAATAATTGAATCTAAGGCCGCCAGCTTAGCTTTCAACTATATTTATTAGCAAAATGCTAGGTCACAATTGATAGTCCTCCAAAGAGTTCTATATAGGGAATTTTATTTTAATTGTTTAAGAAAACTGATGGAAAAATCATTTGTGCAAATCAAAATAATTAATACTCAACCACTACTATAAGATAGATCCATTACTTTTTAGAAGTGAATATGTGTACCTCTATGTGCCATAAAATTTTTAGTATTTAAAAAAATGGTGTGACGAGGGTTTAATTTAGTAGTAATGCCAGAAACCCTGGAAAGCTCGAGGGTGGGTGGTGGTGGTGGGGGGTTTGTCAACACTAAATCTTTTCCCATCTTTTTCCAGAGTGCAAGTACAAAGGCATCTTTTTCCAGAGTGCAAGTACAAAGGGAGGAGCTTTGAACCAGAAGGTAATTTCACTTCTCATGATTGAGGTGCCAAAATTTGCCAAACTATCAAATATCATATTGAATTCCCTCTACATGTGGTAGATAGGTGGATCATGCAGTAACTTCACGAGGGATCTGCAGTCATCAATTATATGTGAGTAAAGAGGTAGTGAGTGTAGACACGTAATTTTGTCCCTTCCCGATATCATTTTTACTCATTTACCTTATCATACATCCCACACCATTCAATAATTTTTTTCCAAAAGGACAAAAATAATCAAATCCATAACCATCTTATCCTAACAAATTTAACAAACTCACCCTACCTCCACCTCCAGGGGCGGATCTACGATAGCGGGTGTGGGTTCTCGAGAACCTACAACCGCTACCGTAAGACATATAATTAAATAAGAAATATTATTAAAAGATATAAATATTTAAAGGTGGGAACCCATAACAAAACTGATGGATAGCTCATTGGTTAGAGGAAACTCATATGTACTTCTGGCGCTTCAGTGTGGGTTTGAATATACCGTAACAGAATTACACACCACATACCAGTGAAAGAGGGATTTGATATATACACTACTCACCTTCAACCTCCCTTCACCATCAATATGCGCATACACACAGTTGCACACACACAACAAGATCCATAAACACCAATACACAACAATACACTCAATACTCACATATGCTCCTCCATTTGACTGAATTCACAGCAAAATTCACTCACTCTCACTTGAAAACACACACATCACTCACACATAGGAGGATATACGCACACACACAGAACCAAGGGGAAGTGAGAAACTGTTCCAATGTACAACGACCCACGCACAACGACGCATACACACACAATCAGAAAGGGAGATTGAAGTGGGATTAAAGATAAAGGAGAGAGGAGAGTAAAGAACGGCAAAATGAGGGTGAACAGTGGAAAATGGTGGCGAAGGACTCGCCGAAAAAATGTTATTGTTGCCCTTTTTCTCTGATTTCATCACTGCCGAGCTCGTCGAAGCTTCAGCGAAGCCCCCAGCTCAAACCCGCCTCAACATCCATCAAAAAACTACCAAAACTGATCCAACCAGCCCCAGCTTCGGTAAAATCCATTGAAAAATGAATGAAACAGTAATGTTATATACGGAGCTGAGTTGACGAAAACAGAACAAAAAGGTTAGATCAAAGTCGGACGGAGTTCATTATTGAGGTTTACGTCGGGTTTTCTGGATGCGGTTCTATCTTTGATATATTGAAATCGATAATTAAGGTCTAATTCTTCAACTCTTTCTCTTTATCTCATTTTAAATTTGGAAAATTGATTTTATGATTGTGTTGGATGATGATAATTGGGTAATTTTGTTGACGTTGATATTACTTGTTATGGATAATTGATTGTGGTATGAATTCGATGTTAGTATGGTGTGGATAATCATATCTCATATATAAAAAATTTATGTTGAAAAGCGATTTGGGGAAAGGGATTGAAAATCGGTAAAAGTGATTATCGACTTGTGTAGATTGATGGTTGTTTAAATCGAAATGAACGTCGATTATGTCGATCTTGTCTTAGTTCGTGAATCAATAGGCAAACGGTAGGTTGGGTAGGCAGAACTTAGGGATTGCGGATTGTTAAATGTTTGGAATGTTTATTGAATAATTTTGTTTTTCTCGCATTTGGAAAATGTATTCATTTGGCCAGGGGAATGCCCCAAGACACATTGTACTTATTCACCGGGGAATGCCCCGGAGTACCATATACGTAGAGGAGGCTCGTGATCAAGGTCCAAGGCATTGGGTAAAGCATAGCTAGGATAATTAGAACTGTTTAGGTTTCTAACTCAGTATTTTTATTTTTGGTTTGTAATAAAGTGGACTGGACAATATTTTTGGACTTGTTTTGTTTGATTGATTGATTGTATTTATGTGTTTTGTTGGTTTATACATTTCATAGTGTCGTACTAGCTAATATATTCCACGGAGCTATCGTGGTCGAACCACGGGATCGAGGGGTGCCTAACACCTTTCCCTCGATAAACAAAATTCCTTAGCCGGAATCTCTGTTTGTGGGACAGTTTTAAAGAGTCAAAACCATTTTGAAAAAGGATTTCCAAAGGTGACTTGGCACACCCATTTTATGCCAAGTGGCGACTCTGAGTTCAAATGAAAAAGAATCTTTTTCAAAATAAATTCTATCCTTTGTCACTTAATAATAAAAACCCTTTCAAACTTAAAATTAATCTTTTGGTTAAAAAAGGGGTGTGACAGCTCTGGCGACTCTGTTGGAGACTTTTCAGAATTCAAACTTATTTTTTGAGTTGTATCGACTCAGTTTGACACTATAGGTGTATAGACACTTTATTTGTGTTAGTGTTTGTGTTATTATTTTATCATTATTGAGCGCCTATGAGCTACATGTTTACAGTTTTTCTCTTATCTGTTACCGCTTTATATCTTGCATCATGTGCATTACCCCGAGTCATTCTTTTCGCAACAAGTCTCGGAGTACACGTCGTGTACACGAATTCTAGTTGAGTTACCCTTATTTTAGGAGGGAGAGCCATTGGATGTATGGAGTAGGTGGAAAACAATCGCAGCCACTATCGACCATAAACGTCCCCAAACAACCTTGTTAGTGGACCCCATCCTAGGTCAGCCTTTAGGTCATGCTTATCTGCATCATATTGAGACCTAGCGGGACCCACTTGCTCCTTTGTTGGAGACTCATCCCTAAAGCATCCTTACGTGCTAATTGTTTCATCCTTTAGGGTAATAGGGTCATTTGACGGATTGATTTGGGGAAACCATGTGTTAGAATTAAAGGAGCGTGTGTTTAGGCAAGGAAAAAGAAAAGAAAAATAAAGTTTTGCAGTTTTTTTTAGTGTTCTTTATGGCTTTTGTTTTTCACAATTCAAAAATTCAAAAAGATTTTTTACCTTTTGCACTCATTTACTCAAAAAACAAAACATCAAAAAGATTTTGCCTTTGTTTACTTTAGCAAGTATTCATAATTCAAAAATTTAAATCGGAAAAATTCAAAAAGTTTTTCGCCAATTCTTTTGACAATTAGTTATTTTCTTTTCTTCTTAAAGTTTCAAGAAAAAAGAAAAAGAAAGAGAGTTTGATCGGTCATGTTGTGCCAAAACTTTACGAACTACGTACACCTGATTCTCCTCTTTTGAGAGTGAGATACATAGGCCCCCTTCTTGGGTTCGGTGATCTTTTCAAGAAAAACAGAAAAAGATTTTGAGAAAGTGTTGAACTCTAACACGTTTGTTATCTCTTGTTCAGTTAGTTTAAGGTGGTTGGTTTGTGGCATTCTGGTGGGTCCTCCACATTACACCAAATCTAAGGAAGGTTTAGTTGTGTCCAATAAAAATATAGAAAGTGACCTCATGAATCAAATAAAGAGTCAGGAAAATGAGAGTTTAAAGAAAAAGAATTTGAGACTAAGATAGCAAATGATGAAAATGTATCGAGCTTGGGCTAGTGGGTTGCCTCCTCCTCCATTCCCCAACCCTGCAAATATTAAGTTTTCTATCACAATTGCAAAGTCAGTTTCCTATTGTTTTTGACGCACCACAACATGCCTCAGAATTCATTCCAAACCAAATGCATCCCAATACTTCTACTATTTTTTCTCTAGCTCCTCAGTATAAGCCTACTATATTCACAACACCATATGTCGTCTATGATTTTGTTCCTAAATCCTCTATTGAGGCTTCCACATTGGTCTTCCCAACGGTTGTGCGTCCCCATGTTGCTAGTGGACCCATGTTCAATACTCTTAATGATCATTGTTATACCCATGTTGCTAGTGGACCCATGTTCAATACTCTTGATGATCATTGCTATACTCCTGAACCTACTTTCTAGTTAACCGGACCACTAAAATTTCTTAACAAGAAGCCTAGCGTGCCAGAAGAGCCAGAGAAAATGGTTGAAAAAAATGAAGAGTGTAGAAAATGCTATGAAAAGTTCCCTAGGACTGACGGATAAAGAAGATGTTTCATATAAAAATTAGGGCATATTTCAAGTGTTAATCTTCCTCCAAGCTTTGAGATATCGAAATTTAAGGAGAGGGGTGGACATGAGGAATTCATGAAATATTTGGGATAATATTGCAATCAATTAAGGGAAACTGGAGGGAAGAAGAATGAAAAAGATGTAGCTGTTATTGTAGTTGGACAATGGGCATCCAAGAAGGCCATGTCGTCGTTACCCTTATTCTCAAGCCCAAGTTCATACCCAAGCTCTATATAATCACTCCCAAATGCCATTATACTTTATTTACCCAGCTCCATATCCAATTTATAGTGCACAACCATATGTTCAACCTCCTTCTTTCTCAAAATAGCGCGCATTAACTCCTCAGAGTCATCCCCCAACTCTACAGACATATCAAAGCCCTTCTATGCCCGATGTTTCATCCAAGTCAAACAATGAAAAGAGGCAGAAGTCTAAGGATAGTTTCACACCAATTAGAGAATCGTATGCTAGTCTATTCCAGAGATTAGTACAATGGGGCATGATCACTCCTCTTCTTGGGCACATACTTAATCCGCGTTTAAGAAATTTCAATCCTAATGTATGATGTGCGTATTATTCTGATGCTCAGGGTTATAGTATTGAAGATTGTCAAGATTTGAAAGGAGAAATTAAAAAGAAGATTCAA
This sequence comes from Capsicum annuum, assembly GCF_002878395.1. Lineage (NCBI taxonomy): Eukaryota > Viridiplantae > Streptophyta > Magnoliopsida > Solanales > Solanaceae > Capsicum > Capsicum annuum. The sequence continues at coordinate 17,067,852 of NC_061122.1, read as the reverse complement.
GATAGATCAATTATGGTGCAGAACATTGACAGTGAGGAAAGTTCTAGTCATGCTGATATTCAAACCAATGGCTAAGACATCAAGCACAACAATTGGAAAGTCACTCCTCTCCCTGCTAGGATGGATGTTTGGTAGTTTGTTTTGTTTTATTTTCTGATATCCAAATTATTTCAGGGTTATAGTGCAAGATTTATCTTGTTTTGTCCCTTTGTCATTTATGTTCAAACCCTTCTATCTTTTATTTCAACTAAATGAAGTATCTCTTTCCCTTTATGTTTTAAATATGTGGTGTTTGTATGTTTTCTTTAAACAGTACATTTTATGTTGATTCTAGTGATATGACATGCTAGCAGAATTTTCAGTCAGATCTTAAAATCCAGTTTAAGCATGAACTTTGAATCAGAGAGCTAAAGTTGGAAAAAACATCTCAGAAAATAGGTAGAGTGTTGAGACATTAGGTGACCAAGTTGTAGCCTTCTTTGAAAAATTAAGGCAATTATTTTTTAGAATCACAAGTATAACTTGGCTATCAATTGAAATACATGTCTCAATTAGGTAAAAAACTGTGTGATCCTATATCAAGAGGAATAGAAAGAAATAAACTCCACAAAAGCATGAGTCATTTAATGTGAGGGGTGTACAACAAAGGTGGAGTTGTATGTTTGACAAGTGTAGAAGAAGAACTGCCACATATGCTCAGTTAAAGTTAGTATTGTTAAAGTGTCGCAAATGATCTTCATCTTTCACTTCATATTGCATGATGTGTACTTGCATTCTCAAGGATTGATATGATGAAGACATTTCATTCTGTTGTCCAAACATTGTGTCATCCTTTGTTTGCCCCATTTGAGCTTTATTTCTATTTTCTTTTGCACCCTTCTTTTGGAATCAAGATAGAGTCAGCAAAGCTCAAAAGAAAAATGTCGAGCAAAATATAGCGTAAGAAAATTTTTAAATAAATAAAAAAATGTCCAAAAAGAAAGAAAAGAGAAAACAGTCAAGAAAAATAGAGTCATAAAAGGTCCCAAAGAGAAACGAGTCAATAAAAGAGAAAATAAGAGAAAAGAAATCAGAGTCAATCAAAAGAACAAGTTGTCGAAACTAAGTGTGATCTGATTCTCCTCTCTCGGGGGTAAGATACGTAGGCTGCTCTACTCTGTGCTCGGTCTAACCAAATAAATTATTTAGAATTGACCAGTTAAAAGAAACTGGGGCATGAGTTAATCTTTATTGTTCGAGTCGATTCCGAAAGCTGTAAGTCCCACTCCACCTCAAATGTCATTTGGGCCTCATGCCATCCTTTCTTTTTAACCTTATCCAAAAGCTATGTTACAACCAAAGAAAGACCTTTAGATCGGTCTTTGAGAATGATAAGACTAAGCATGCAATGCATATGATAGACATTTTGGGAACTACTTGTCTTTCTCAGCTTAAGAAATCAGGAGAGAAATAAAAATGAGAGAGTCTTATCAGTGAAAACACTCACGGGCACCATAAGGCGATGGTAAATTGAGAGAGACAAAAATGTGAGAGTCTTATCGGTGAAAATCCTCATGGACACCGTAATACGATTGTAAGTTAAGAGAAATAAATATGAGCAAGTCTCATAGGGTCTTATTGGTGAAAACCCTCACGGACATCATAAGACACTGGTGAGATGAGACAAAGAAAATGAAAAAGGCTTGTTAGCGAAAACCCCTCAAGACGTCACTAGCTGAATGAGGTCTTTGAATACGATTGACCCAAGAAAGTAACTCAATTTCAGGTCCATTAACTCAACAACAATTGGTGAAAATTTGAATGGAAAGATCAGGCAACTTAATCCAGAATGCATGTCATAATCATTAGAGTTGATTGTCATTTTCAGATAAATTCTTCTTTTCTCTTTTTAATGGGGACATTCATTGTCTTTTCTTTCTTCTCTATAGTTTTATCTTTATTTTATTGTGTCAATTATCCAAATAAAAAAAAATCTTTGTTATTTTTCTTGTGTCTTTGAGTCAAGTGCATATCAAAATAAGTGAGAAAAAATATTTCAGAACTGGCTACCAACTTCTTCAATTGCACAAAGTAAGACAAAAAGGCTAGCACATGAAAGAGACACGATTGTGAGCCGAAATAAGGCATGTAGAAAGTTTTTTCAACAGAAAAGTCTGGAAACTCGTGGAAATAGCAAGGTTCAAAGGATGTGTCTAAGGAACATAGCAACAACAGAGATATTGTGTTTGTGTCAGAGTCACTCTTAATGATTTGAGTTTAGATCAGTGCTGTAGTAAATCATTGACATATGCTAATGGTTGGAAGCAAGATTAAATATGATGGGAGCAAGAGCGATTTCCGTAAAAGGTAAAGCCACAAACCAACCACCATATTTTTAAACTCACAAGTTTTCTTTGTATGAAATAGGAATACATATTACCTTCAAATCAAGGATTTCTAAACCTAAACATCAAAGTCCATAATTTCTCACTTCTACAAATGCAAGAGGCAATATTTCTGCACAGATTTGGTGATTAAAACCATGGTAAAACTCATAATCCAATATCTCTAGGAGATACATTTCCTTTTCAGGGTAATTCAGGTTCGTTTATTAGGTGAGTACTTCCTAAATTGAACCTTCACTCCTAGATGTCTCACTTTCTAGTTGAGTCATTCTACTTGACCCTTAGGAGACACACTTCCTTGGTGGGTATTCAAGTTTCGCTTGTTAGGTGGTTCACTTCCTAACTTAAGCCTTTACTCCTAGAAAATGTACTTTCTAGTTGAGTAGTTAACCCTTAGGAGACGCATTTTCTTAGATAATTCAAGTGGCATTTATAAGGAGACACACTTTCTTGTTTGGGTAATTCAAGCGACATTTGTAAGGAGACACACTTCCTTGATTGGGTAATTCAAGCGGCATTTGTAAGAAGACGCAATTCCCTGTTTGGGTAATTCAAGTGGCATTTGTAAGAAGACACACTTCCTTGTTTGGGTAATTCAAGCGGCATTTGTAAGAAGACACACTTTCTTGTTTGGGTAATTCAAGCAATATTTGTAAAGAGACAAACTTCCTTGTTTGGGTAATTCAAGCGGTATTTGTAAGAAACACACTTTATTTTTTGGGGTAATTCAAGTGATATTTTTAAGGAGACGCACTTCCTTGTTTGGGTAATTCAAGCGGCATTTGTAAGAAGACACATTTTTTTGTTTAGGTAGTTCAAGTGGCATTTGTAAGGAGACGCACTTTCTTATTTGGGTAATTGAAGCGGCATTTGTAAGGAGATGCACTTCCTTATTTGGGTAATTCAAGTGGCATTTGTAAGGAGATGGACTTTCTTGTTTAGGTAATTCAAGCGACATTTGTAAAGAGACACACTTCCTTGTTTGGGTAATTCAAGCGGCATTTGAAAGGAGATGCACTTCCTTGTTTTGGAAATTCAAGTGGCATTGGTAAGGAGATGCACTTCCTTGATTGGGTAATTCACATTTTACTTGTTAGGTGATGTACTTTCTAACTTAAGTCTTGACTCCTAGAAAATGTTCTTCCTAGTCGAGTCATTCCCCTTGAATACTAGATGATGTACTTTTTAGTCGAGTCATTCCCCTTAAATCCTAGAAGATGCACTTTCTAGCCGAGTTATTGCATTTAATCTTTAGGAGACGCACTTCCTTGTTAGTTTTAATTTGTCAGGTGGTACACTTTTTAACTTAAACTTTTATCTCTAGAAGACGCACTTTCTAGTCAGAATTCCTCACTTTAATTCTTAGGAGACACATTTCTTAATCTTGGTCATTTAATCTTACTCTCAAGAGATGCATTTTTTGGTCAGTCTTGATTCATCATTGCAACATGCAACTAATTATGATTGAATTTGACATTCACAAAAGTTTTCTGATGATAAACTAGGGCAAAACTTTAATTCATGTTATTGAAAGCATCATTTAGGATCCTCTTGAAAATGAGACTTTATTTTTGAAAATGAGATTTCTATCATAACCATTGTTTGGGATAATTTTCCTTCTAGTTTTGATGTAATTTCAGGAGCCCCTCTGAAGAACATGGCGAATAAATGAAAAGTCAAGCAACAAGGTGAAGAAGTCGAAAGTCAAGCATCAAGGTGAAAAAGTCAAAAGTTAAGCAACAAGTTGGAGAAATTGAAAGTCAACAGATTGGAAAAATAGCAAGTCAGGAGCCTGCCTGAAGAAAAGGGTGAAAAAATTGAAAACCAAGCAACAAGTTGAAGAAATTGCAAGTCAAGAGCCCATCTGAAGAACAGGGTGAAGAAATTGCAAATCAGGAACCCGCCTGAAGAATAGGGTAATGAAATAGCAAGTTAAGAGTCAAGGAAAGTTGCATAGATAGGACTTTTATAATTTTATTTATGTTTTTAATTTATAATTTTTATTTTTGATGTAATGACAGAGCCGCGGACCGGAACCTCAACGGGACCTCACTCGATTCTCCAACTCGGTTGTCCTTCTTTCTCCTGTTTCTTCCTTTGAATAATGGTCGGATCAAAATTCTGTCTCATTGTCTACTTCTTTGTAAGAAAACACTTTGTGTTTACATCCAAAGAGGGGAATAATGTAGACATGTAATTTTGTCTCTTTCCGAAATTATTTTTACTCATTTACCTTACCTACACCCCCACACCATTCCATAATTTTTCTCCAAAGGACAAAAATAATCAAATTCATAACCACCTTATCCTAAAAAATTTAACAAACTCATCCTACCCCCACCTCACCACTCCTACCCCTACCCATATACCCCCCACTCATGTTTTCCTCAACGAATACCATAACAAAATTACACACCACATACCAATGAAAGGGGGATCTAATATATACACTACTCACCTTCAACCTCCCTTCACCATCAATATACGCATACACACAGTTACACACATAGTAAGATCCATATACGACAATACACTCAATACTCTCATATACTCCCCCATTTGACTGAATTCACAGCAAAATACACTCACTCTCACTTGAAAACACACACATCACTCATACACAGAAGGATATACGCAGACACACAGAACCAAGGGGAAGGGAGAAATTGTTCTAATGTAGAACGACCCACGCACTACGACAGAAAGACACACAATAAATAAAAATTGGAGTAAAATTAAAGAGAAAAAAGAGAGAAGAGTGAAGAACGGCAAAAAGAGGGGGTGAATAGTGGAAAACGGCAGTGAAGGGCTCACCATAAAAATGTTATTGTTGCCCTTTTTCTCTGATTTCATCACTGCCGAGCTCGCCGGAGCTCCGACGAAACCCCCAACTCAAACCCACCTCAACATCCATCGAAAAACAAACAAAACTGATCCAACCAGCCCCAGCTCTGGTGAAATCTATTGGAAAGCGAACAAAACAGTAACGTTATATATAGAGCTGAGTACGAGTGTCTCTTTTCTTCGTGATTATTGGTTCGAGTTGGCAAAAACAGAACAAAGAGGTTAGATCCAAGTCGGACGGAGTTTGTTATTGAGGCTTAAGTCAGATTTTCTGGACGTGGTTCTATCTTTGATATATTGAAATCGATAATTATGGTCTAATTCTTCAACTCTCTCTCTTTATTTTATTTTAAATTTGGGAAATTAATTTTATGATTATGTGTTGGATGATGATAATTGGGTGATTTTGTTGGGGTTGATATTACTTGTTATGGATAATTGATTGTGGTATGAATTCGATGTTAGTATGGTTTGGATAACCATGTCTCGTATAAAAAATTTTTGTTGAAAAGTGATTTGGAGGAAGGGATTGAAAAATGATAAAAGTGATTATCCGCTTGTGTTGATTGATGGTTGTTTAAATCAAAATGAATGTCGATTATACCCATCTCGATATTATCATATATTAGGCCATTTATCAATAGGCAAACGGTAGGTTGGGTAGGCAGAACTTAGGGATTATTGACTGTTAAATGTTTGGAATGTTTATTGAATGATTTTGTTTTTCTCGCATTTGGAAAATATATTCATTTGGACATGGGAATTCCCTGAGACACATTGTACTTATTCATCGGAGAATGCCCCGAAGTATCATGTACGCAAAAGAGGATCGTGATCAAGGCCCGAGGCATCGGGTAAAGCATAGCTAGGATAATTAGAATAGTTTAGGCTTCTATTTCAGCATTTTTATTTTTGGTTTGTAATAAATTAGACTGGACAATATTTTTGGACTTATTTTGTTTGATTGATTGATTATATTTATGTGTTTTGTTGGTTTATACATTTAATAGTGTCGTAGTCAAAATTTCTTAGCTGTAATCTCTGTTCATGGGCCAATTTTAAGAGTCAAAATCATTTTGAAAAAGAATTTCCAAAGGTGACTTGGCATACCTATTTTATGCCAAGTGGCGACTCTGAATTCAAAGGAAAAATAATCATTTTCAAAATAAATTCTATATTCTGTCACTTAATAATAAAAACTCTTTCAAACTTAAAATTAAGCTTTTGGTTAAAAAGAGGGTGTGAAAGTGTGTCAAATAGAATGTTTACTACCTCTACAGAATCCATAACTATGCAAAGAGAAACATATTCATGTCGGTATGCAAGTTGAAGCCCTCGTAGTAGCGCAAGGATCTCCCGCATAACGATGGATGTTTTAGTAGTATGTACAACTTGCAAAACCTAGTAACCAATCACCGGAGTGAGTCCTGAGGACTCTGCCAATACCTGCCAAATCAGAGGTAGTGGGTGCTGCAGCATTAGTATGGAGGAAGATAGTGTTGGGATTGGTAATGGGTAATGTTCAAGGTGTAGGGTGGTTGCAAGACATAGGTTTAGAGATCATGAACTATAGTGCTTGATAGAATTCACAGCTTAAAGTAAGAACTGTGTGCAACGAAGGTTGGACTTTGGTATTTTCAAATGTGTTTTTATTTTGAGTTACTAGAAGTTCTTGAGCAAGAATGCATAGAAAATTATTCGTGGTAGGGCCGACATATGAACAGATTTGTGGTGCCAATGAAGTAAATGTTTGAGCCAGGAATACAGTACTGAAGGGGTGGAACCTAGAAGTGAAGGTATGTGATGTAGCAATTGGAGTTGGCGCCAAAGAGGTGAAGTGGCAGAAATGAAAGAAAGTATGGTCATTGGATGAAGGTAGGCATTTGTTGGCAATCGGTAATAAATGATGAGCCATAGAAAAGTGTGCATTTTCGGGGGAAGCTTAAGTTTCCAAATCCACGTATAGATCGATGTCCGAGGACGTGGGAGTTTTAGTGAGAGAATTGTAACACGACTTAGCTTGACTATGAATCTGCCTGTAGGAGTTAGTCCCCAAATAATTTGGTCATCATCTTTACCACTATTGGAATCCTCGAAAATATAATGAGTGTTAATTAGATGTCGAAGCTGAGGCGGTAAGTCAAAGGAGGGCGGCAATTGAGCGTGTAGGAATAAAGGTTTTTTTTACCGCAAACTAATGAAAGATTTATGTTATAAAACATAATTATTTTCACCCATTGTTCGTTGAACCAATATACTAGTAAAATTCATGATGGCAAACAGATTTCATTGAAGTTTTGAAAGATTCTCAATTTTTTTTCTACTTATTCAATCATAATATTTGTAGAAATAGTCACTAGACATGACAACCCACTGTACTAAAGTTCTCGCTATGCGCAGGGTTCGGGAAAGGGTCCCACCATAAAAGTGTATTGTACGCAATTTTATCTTGCATTTCTGACAGAGGTTGTTTTCAAGACTTGACCCGTGACCTCCTAATTATATGAAAGCAACTTTACCAGTTATTTCAAGGCTCACCTTCAAGGTTTATTGATACAGAAGAGATATTAAAGGCTTACTAATAATGGTATATGGATATGCTAGGACTAGTAACTAAATTAAGGGAGGTTGATTTGATATGGAGCTCTATGATGCTACCTAGACAAAGGATGATTCTATGACTAGCATAC
>NC_061122.1:17054871-17056934 GCF_002878395.1 Capsicum annuum | reverse complement strand
TATTTGATTTACTAAAATAGATGAGACATATGTTGCACCAGATAAAGTATTTGGTGCGATAGGTTAGTCAACTGTTGCAACAGATGTATATATCTTTTTGATAATTTTTAGCAGATGTGTCATCTGTTGAAACAGATATGTGTCTGTTTGTTTTGTTAGTAGGTAGACATATAATATATTCACCTTCTTCAGCTCGTGCTGCTCTCCTTTGGACATTGTACGTTGCTCAGTACAACACGCAGACAGAGGAGTTGCAATTTCACTTTTTTGGATGCTTGATAATGCCCTGAAAATCACTCGCCTTCTCCTCTTAGCCCTAATCTCTAATGGAGCAGATGAAAATAAAATCCTCTTTGATGGAATAAGAGCCCTCTTAGATTTCAATTCCTTTACAAAAGCAGTTAATGCATTAATAGTATTAATCACTACATCATGTTTTGCCCTGCAGTCTTGACATTTGCATGTAGAACATTCGTTGGGAGAGGCAAAATCTGTATAACCAGTATGATCATACTCATAATGGTTTGCTTTAAATACTGTAAGAGGAGCATCATTAGCACCAATAACAACACCACTACCACCACCAACAGCTCCATCAACAACAATAAGCCCACCCTCCAAAATTGTTTTTCTTGTAATGATTGTTTCTCCAAACAATTCCATTTTTATTCTGTCGATGACCTTAGGGTCCAATAAAGTTTGCACAGACCGTAAAGTAAGAAAAAATAGCTTCTTCAACTCTCGATTGGTCGGAACTAGTGACGGATGAACATTCTAACATAAATCATTACATATATTAGAATGATGATTAGATCATTCAAAAAAAACATTAATTAAAAGAAAAAATTAATTATAATTATACTTACTGCATCCTTCGGGGGTTGAAGAGATCAAGAAATTTTGCATTTTTATGAGTTTTGGTCGACAACCATCTCAAGATTCTTGGATAAGAAACTCCTTCCTGGTAGTTCACTTGTTGTCTCAAATAAGGAATGGCTTCAAATGCCCAAGCCTATAAAATAATGCCAATAAATCAAAACCATTATAGAGTGAAAAAAATGAATGATATCATAATAGAAGAAAAAAACATTTACCATGAAAGCCCATGGGAAGCCATGTAAGTTGACTGTCTTTGGAGCTAATGGAGTCAACAAATATTTGACAGTTATTTTGAAGCTTTCATACCCCCATGGATAGCTGTTAAACACCTCAAGATCCTCGGAGAGCTTTATTAAACCGAGGCTTATGTTGTTGTTAACGTCTCTCGCCCAAAGAATATTATGTACAAACCAAACCAAGCACAACGACTATTTGTGCTTCTTTGAAAGTCCTTTACCTTTCAACGCTTCTATCATATTTTTATTTTTGAAGTTTGGACCAACAATGGACACTAGGTCATCACGATCACACAACTTGTCTTTGCTTTTTTGGAGTGTGCGGGGTGCTTTTTTGGGGTTAGAATAGATATAACTTAATCTGTTGCAACATATGGTAAAGCTATTGCATCATATTATTAATCTGTTGTATCAGAATTGTAATATGATGGTTCCTCTAGTGTATCAGATGGTTGATCTGTTGCATCATATGATGAATTTGTTGCATCAGATTGTTAATATATTGCACTAGATGAGTAATCTATCGGAGAAAACAGTAGCACAATTTTGTTAAACAAAAAACAACAACTTCACCATTTTTACCAAGAACAAAAACAGAACAAATCAAACCAAATTGTCCTTTTGTTTTTATAAACACAAACAATAAAAATCAAACTTCAAAAAAATGCAACAAACAACAAAATATCATAATTCACTTCGAAAAGAGAAGAGAATAGAAGAGAAAAAATACCAGAAATTAGGGTTTTATTCAGACTGCATTTCAAATTAGTGCAACAAATATTGAAATTGTTAACCAATACTATAAGAGAAGTTGGCTCAAGTTCCTCGTTTTCTTCAAAACTAAAAAGGCCATAAATTTTTAACTGTGAAAGAAGAAAAGGACCGATGAAGAATTCGAAGTTGTTGTGGCCGGAGAGCAAGGCTGTCACATCGATTGAAGTCAAAAAG
>NC_061122.1:17050182-17054771 GCF_002878395.1 Capsicum annuum | reverse complement strand
ATAGTATTGGTTAACAATTTCAATATTTGTTGCACTAATTTGAAATTGTTAACCAATACTATAAGAGAAGTTGGCTCAAGTTCCTCGTTTTCTTCAAAACTAAAAAGGCCATAAATTTTTAACTGTGAAAGAAGAAAAGGACCGATGAAGAATTCGAAGTTGTTGTGGCCGGAGAGCAAGGCTGTCACATCGATTGAAGTCAAAAAGGAACTGGAATCCCAACTATTTGTAGTCGGATGTTGAAGTCGCCAAGGATTGAAATAAGAAATTTATAGAACAGTTGGTTGGGAGAGAGTTGATAAAAGATGTCGAGAGAGGGATGAGAGACAGGTTGATTGAATTGAAGAGGGGAACACGAAGCCCAACTATTTGTCGTCAAGGGTTGAAGGGAGAAATTTTGCAGAACTGTTGGTTGGGAGAGAGTTGAGAGAAGTTGTCGAGAGAGAGGAGAGAGTGGTTGATTTGGATTGAAGAGGGTGTGGGTTGGGCTGATTTGTATTTTTGAAAAGATTAGAAAGTTTTGAAAATATTAATCAAGTCCACAATTAACTTGATCAAGTTTCCTAATAATGTTTGACCCTATCTGTTGGTCAATGTCACCAATCATTCATTCAAGACTTAAAAGACACCTATTCTTCAACTTTCTCGGGTAACTTATATAAATCCCTTAATATTTAAGTGATATTACATAAAATCTCGAATATTTTGTTAATTACATTTTATCTCCTTTTTTTAAAATAGTGATACATATGTTATATGGTGATACATATAAAAAATTGATACATTTGAAACCGATAAAGATATTTATTTAAGGAAATAATAAATTCTCTTTTATTCTGTGGAGCAAATCACACATAATCAGTTATATAATGAATTAATAAATTTAAAAAAAGTAAAGAATATTAGGTAATATAATCTCTTAAGTTTGGAATTTGTTTAATTTATCCATTTTTCTACCTAACCATTTTGTCTTTGTATAACATTTTTGAACGAGGGAACATGTTTTTTTCCACTATATTTGATGCTGTGAGCCTGTGATGTGATTTAACTTTTTTTTCAAAATGAAACAATTTTTGTCAAATTGTGAAGAAGCTAATTTTACATGGATTAATGATTAATAATTCACCATTTGGTTGAGCAAAAGGGTATAAAAAAATAATTTATAGATATAAATACAACTGCAATAGCATTATGATGAAATTCCATGGGCGAAATTCTAGAAGAATAAATTAAATAAACATTTAATTTAGTTTTAGTTGTCACACTTTACCCCTAGGTAGAGAAGTAACATATGAATCACCATAATACCATATATATCACCCATTAATATCATATGAATCACCCAATAACTGAAATAAATAATTGTATCTACCATATGAATCACCATAATACAATATGTATCACCCGTTAAAAATCACACAAACTGTATCTATTGTATGAATCACCATAATGCCCATATAATGATGTCATATTTATCATCTATATGAATCACCATTAAAAGAATAAACATGTATGAATAACTAAAAAAATTATATATGTATCAATAGATTTTAAAAAAATGGGAGAGATTTTAGGAGAGGAAAAAAAAAAGCTGCATGCGTTAATGGAGGAGGAAAAATCAAGAAGGAAGATGATTTGATTGTTGATAAATAGGGAGATATTTTAGGGAAGGAAATCTTTGAAAAAAAAATAGCTTGAATGAGTTAATAGTGGAATAAAAATAGGATGTGGAGTTTTGTTGATATGTATCAAGAGTAAAGTTGAAAATTGAGGTTTTATGTAAATTTTAAAAAAAGTAAGAGATATTAAGTAATATAGTCTCTTAAGTTAGGAATTTGTGTAATTTATCCTTAAAGAAAGGCTAATGAAAATACATGTTCTTATTGTAAGAAATACAAATCGTTGCTTATGTGCTTTGAACATTATATTATAGATTCACCAACACTTATTTGTAGAACTAGTGGCGCTAGGTCGTGCTGAGCACGGGCCTAACATGGTAAACTTCAATTTTTAAAATTGGTTAAATATATATACAGGCCCCTTAAAAATTTAACTTTTCCCATATAGACACTTTAATTAAATCATGTATCTATTGAACTCTTTACTTCTTCATAAAATGTATCAATTGAACACAATCGCTGATGTGGCACTGACTTGGCGTGGCATGTGTAATACACTGTCCAAATGGAAAGTGAGAAGCCATAATTAGTAAAGAGATTAAATATAAAAAACCCCAACCAATCAAAAAAAAGAAACTTGAAATAAATTTTTAAAAAAATAAAAAAATAATCACCATCTTCATTTCTTCTCCATATCTTCTTCTTCTCCTCCATTAATGGCTACAACCAAGAAAAAGAATATCAATTCACTTATCATTTTAGGATATTTCGATATCTTATTTATGAATTATTGTCTGCACGCATATAGTAAGATTGTATAAAATTAGAAGATTTTTAATAATTTTTCCAATTTTGATATTTTCATATGTATGAGAAGCATACAATTTAGCAAAACCAAATTATACTATCCAAACAAATTTTAACTTCAAACAAATTTCACGATTCTATACTCCGTCACATCGCCGATGGCCGGAATAACCATTGCCCGACTGCTCACCATCTCTCCACCTCCGTCCTCCGCACTACCCAAATCTTTTCACCACTTTTTTCCAACTCAAATCCCCAAAACAGTTTTTTTCCTTTCAGTTTCCACAATCAGCTCGCTCCTAAGCAGATGAGGGGGGGTTATGTTCAATCGACGAGGGGGGGCTGTTCAGTTGATGAAAAGGGGAGGGGGCTATTCAATAGACGAAAAAGGGGGGAGGGCTGTGTTCAATTAGGGGGAGGGGGTGGAAGAAAAGGGTTGTTGGGTGGGGTGGGGGGTTGGAAGAGAAAGGCTGGTGGGGTGGGAGTGTATTAGTTTATTTTTTTAATTTAAATTTAATTATATTAAAAAAAATTAAAATTATTTTAAGTTAAAATAATATGTGTCATTATTTGATTTGCCACTTTGCCACGTCACTAGCGTGTGTATTACACACATTTTAGAATTTTTGTCACGTCAGCAAATTGGGCTCAATTGAAACCATTTGTGAAGGAGTAAAGGGTTCAATAGGTACCTGTCTTAATTGAGGTGCCTATACGGGGAAAGTGAAATAGTTTAGGAGCTTGTATATATATTCCATCTTTAAAATTATTATGAAAGCAGTGAAATGAATTGTTATTATTAAATAGTTTTGAATAATTTAAGTTTTTAACTATTCTAATTTATAATATTTTTCTTCTATTTCAATTTAAGTGACACCAATATAATTTTGAGAATTAAGTAAATATCACAATTGAAATAGCAAAACAGACATGTCTTAAATGATTCATAATAACTAATTAGAAGTGATATAGCAAAATTGTGATAAAAAATATTTGTGAAAATAATTTAATTGTGCCTCATATAAGATATCAAGTTAATTTAAACATAAAGAGTTAATTTATCATTTTATATCTATTTTATCTTTTTTATCAAATTTATTAATTTTTTAATACTTAAATGATTTATAATAATTAATTAGAGGTGATGTAGTAAATTACGGAGCAAACAGTGGTCTGCAAGCATGTCAATCACCGAAATGAAAAAGTGTTTAAAAAATTAATTTCCTTGTTTACGTATTTTATGCTTAATTTAGTTGTACCTAATAAAAATTGATATTTTGAACACTCAAATCTTAGATCGTAAATATGTATTTAATTTTTTGTTTGAATCTAATCATTAGATCTCAAAAGGTGTACTACTTTCATACCTTTTGTTGACACAGATATTACTATTGCAAAGTACTTCATCTGATCATTTTAATTTATATATTTTTTAATCTATTTTATCCTTATTATTAAATATTATTTATAATCTAATACTTAGGTAACTTATAATATCTATTTAGAAGTGATATAATAAAATTACTGTAAAGGTTACTTGTGAATTTTTTTACGTGGACCCCGTATAACTAATTAGAAGCGATATCATAAATTACTATAAAACGTACTTGTGGACAAAAATTTAAGTGGACTCCAAGTTAATTTAAAATATCAAGAGTTAACTTATAATTTTGTGTCTATTTTATCTTTATTATGAAATATTATTAATTCTATAATGCTTAGATGATCTATAATAATTAATTAGGGGTGATATAAAAAAAAATCACGATTGAAGTAGCTGAAGCACGAATGTCATAAATGTCTATTGTTTATTTTTTTAATTAAATATTATTAATTAATTAAGGGTGATAAAATAAAATCACGATTGAAGCAGCTGAAGCAGGCATGTCATAAATGTCTATTGTATTTTTTAATTAAATATTATTAATTTTCTAATACGTAAATGACTTATAACAATTAACTAAGAATGATATAGTAAAATCACGATTGAAGTAGTCGAAGCAAGCATATCATAAATATCTATTTTACTTTTTTTATTATATATTATTAATTTTCTAATACGTAAATGACTTATATAATTAATTAGGGATGATATAATAAAATTACGATTGAAACAACTGAAGCAGACATGACATAAATATCTATTTTATTTTTTTAATTAAA
>NC_061122.1:16973590-17050082 GCF_002878395.1 Capsicum annuum | reverse complement strand
TGACTTATAATAATTAATTAGGGATGATATAGTAAAATCACGGCTGAAGCAAGCACGTCGTCCACAAGCTGCCTGCTTCAACAACTTCTTTCACACGTATATATCTATTATCTATATCTATTATCTATTATCTATTATACTAATATATAAGTGAGGATAAGCTGCTGAAGCAGGCAGCTTGTGGACGACATACCTGCTTCAGCAGCTTCAATAGTGATTTTACTATATCATTCTTAATTAATTGTTATAAATTATTTTTGTATTAAAAAATTGATAATATTTAATTAAAAAAGTAAAGTAGATATTTATGACGTGTCTGCTTTAACTGTTTCGACCGTGATTTTACTATATCATCCTTAATTAATTATTATAAGTTATTTACATATTAGAAAATTAATAATACATAACTAAAAAAGTAAATAGATATTTATGACATTTCTGCTTCAGCTGCTTCAACCATGATTTTATATAGCATTCCTAACTAATTATTATAACTCATTTACGTATTAAAAAATTAATAATATTTAATTTAAAAAATATAATAAACATTCATGAAATGTCTTCTTCAATTGCTTCAATTGTGATTTTATTATATCACCCCTACTTAATTATTATAGATCATCTAAACATTAAAAAATTGATAATATTTTATAAAAAAGGATAAAATAGACACAAAATTCTATGTTAACTCTTGATATTTTAAATTAATTTGATGACTTATATGAAGTCCACTTATAAAAAAATCCATGGAATATTCATTAGAAGAAGTGAGTATTATTGTATCATCAACATAAGCTAGATGATTCAGTTCAGGGCTCCATTTAGGCATATCATAACCAATAAAAGCCTGATCTTCAAAGACCTGATTCATAGCTCTTGTCATCACCATTGCTGATAAAATAAATAATGCAGGAGAAAGAGGGTCCCCTTGCTTGACACCTCTAGTGGAGTGGAAGAAACCCACAAATTGTCTTTCCTTTATT
Organism: Capsicum annuum; assembly: GCF_002878395.1. Taxonomy (NCBI): domain Eukaryota; kingdom Viridiplantae; phylum Streptophyta; class Magnoliopsida; order Solanales; family Solanaceae; genus Capsicum; species Capsicum annuum. Next base: position 17,049,099 of record NC_061122.1, on the reverse strand, counting down.
CGTTAGATCTTCACTTTTTCAATTACGCTTGAAGTAAGTTTTCATAGCAACTTCATTCTTTTTCCTTTTCTTTGTAAAGTGAAAATAGAAGTGGAAAAATGAAGAAGAAGAATGAGTTGTATTTGTAGTTTGTTATACTAAGAGTTAGTTGGAAATAAATACCCTTGTCTTTTCTCTTTTTGGCAATATTTACGCCTTTACCTTTTAATTATGGGCTGCGTTTTAGGAATATAGTAGGGGTATTTTGGTCAAAGAAGCTAAGAAAAAGTGTTGGCGGGAACAAAAGTTGTTTGGGTAGTTGTGAAGTTTGCAGTAACTAGGATCGTTGATGCTTACCTATTCTAAATTTTTATATTATATGTTGGTTATTGGTCGAAATGGGAAGAAATGAACTAAAGAAGGTAGTGTCCGAGAATACGTAAGCAGCTGAAGCAGGCTGCTCATGGTCAACATGCCTGCTTCAGCTGCTTCAACCGTGATTTTACTATATTACCCCTAATTAATTATTATAAGTCATTTACGTATAAAAATTAAAAATATTTAATAAAAATTTAAAATAGACATTCATGACATGATTGTTTCAACTGCTTAACTGTGATTTTACTATATCACTCATAATTAATTATTGTAAGTCATTTAAGTATTAAAAAATTAATAATATTTAATAAAAAAAAGACATAATATAATAAATTATTTTTTGATGTGTTTATAAGTCATTTAAGTGTTAAAAAAATAATCATATTTAATACAAAAATAAAATATATATAAAACAATAAATTATTTTTGATGTTTTAAATTAACTTGACGTCTTATATGTGATCACTTAAAATATATAAATTATTTTTTGATATTTTAAATTAACTTGACGTTTTATATGGGACCACTTAAAAAAATTTCACAAATATTTGTTATAATAATTTTACTATGTCACTTCTAATTAGTAGAATAGAAGCAAACAATATTATAAATCATAGTAATTAAAAAAATAAATTATTTAAAAAATATAATTGACTATCAATGTCACAAAAATCTGAATAACTTAAAATATTGTTATACAAATTTCATCAATCTAATTATAATAATATATGCCTAACTTAGAATTTATCAACCAAACACATAAAGGTTTTAACTAAATGATGGAATTATACATAACATAAAATTTTTAAAGATCATTATTGGGCCTTATATAGCACGACGTAAGCCGACTAGTAAGTAATAGAAATGTAGATGGATCACTAAAGTTCTAAAAAAATACCCAAAAAGTGCTTAATTATAAGCTTAGCTAATTTGTTTTTAATACGTCAAATTAAAAAACAAATCACTTTACAACTACAATAACATATTTAACGTAGTCTCACACAATCACATTTGAAGAGAATAGACCCTATCTCCTACCTCACAAGTAGAGAAATTATTTTCGATAAATCTTCAAGAAAAAACAGCTCAAAACAATTTTAAAAAATAATGAAAATAAAAGCATCACAAGATATTCTGAATAGTAACTACAACAAAATATATAATACAACAATTGAAGTAGAGAACAAATAATAATAAAAATCAAAAGACGAAAAAATGACTTTCTTTTTATTTTTATATGTTTATCTTATTTTGATTGGACACAGAATTACAGGAAGTAGATAAAATTTTTGAATCATATGATAAACTAAAGATACTATATATAATGTACCTAATGAGTTTTAATCTTGGGACAATGAGATATCAAGTTCAAATCCCATTAGAGACAAGGTACTATTTCCTTTATCTGAATTTTTGTGACACCGTTTGAATTTCGAGAGTCAAACAGTTTAAATTTGATTGTAAATTTGGGAATAGAATCTTCAACTTTTTATAAAATTTATATTTTTAAAAATTACGTAAAAAGTATTATAAATTATAATAATTGACAATTCAAAATATTTAAAGATATAAAAATTATGGTCAAAGATAACTTGTTTGAATATTAAAATCTGAAAGTTTTCACATAAATTAGAGGGAGTAAGTGATATCTTTTCACCTGTTCTATCGTTCGTGGGCAGAGTTATCTGATATTTGTTACTGGTGGAGACAACAAATATTTCATACGTTAGTCAAGGTCCTAACTTTTGTTGGACGAATTACCTGGTACTTGTTGCATAATCGAGGTCTGATCTTATTGGACAGAACTATCCGATACTTATTATTGGTGAAAGATGCCAAGTATGATAGATTTACGTGGTGTCAACTGCTAGTAGAAAGTGGAAGATATCTCATAAAATTAATCGAGATTCTAATGGTCAAAGTTTTTTAATATCTATCGCTTATTAGAGGTCCAAGTTATTATGGTCAAAGTTATCCAAGCACATATTTGCTAGTGCATGAAGCTAGTCCAGGCACAAAAATCAGTTATCACGGGAGGTGTTGAAATAAAAAAAATTAGGAGTATCAAATCGATAGACATTCGTTTTTAAACCAACCAACAAACAAACAAATGGAAAGGGAATAAATACCGGAGTAACTAAAAACACTATACAAACTGTCTCTCCCGCCATTAGTATTATGAAATGCACTCTTCCATTTTCTTCCTTCACCAACCCTTTTCGATCCGAAAATTATCTCTACCAATGCAATCAACAAATACAACGCCTTTTCAAAATCGGCAAAATCAACGATGCCCGCAAAATGTTCGACGAAATGCCTCAACGAGATGCGGTTTCTTGGAACTCAATGATCTCCGGTTACTGTCACAACGGGCTCCTTAACGATGCCCGAGCACTCTTTGATGTCTTTCAAGGCAAGAATATTAGGACTTGGACTTCGATGTTATCTGGGTATGCGAAAAATGGGAGGTTTTGTGATGCTGTTGATGTGTTTGAAGCAATGCCGGAGAAGAATGTTGTGTCGTATAATGCAATGTTGAGTGGGTATTTGGGGATCGGTGATTTTGTGAGTGCACGGAAGGTGTTTGATGAAATGGGTGAGAGAAATGTTGCCTCTTGGAACGCGATGATTAATGGGTATGTGAAGGGTGGGAGGATGAGGGAAGCGCATGAGATGTTTGATGTAATGCCAGATAGAAATGAGGTGTCGTATACCATTATGATTTCGGGATGTGTTGGGGTGGGTGAGTTTGAGGAAGCGTGGAGGTGGTTTGTGGATATGCGTAGGAGGGGAGAGGTTAGGCCAGATCAGAAGATGTTCTTGGTGGCGTTATCGGTGGTTATTGGATTGGATAATGTGGTGATGCTAGCGAATTTGGTGACATTGGCGATGAAAATGGGGTATAGTGAGGATGTTGTGGTAGTAACTGCGATTTTGAATGCATTTACGCAAATTGGGAATATGGATATGGCGTTGAAGTTTTTTGAGAATTTGCCTGAGAAGAACGAGTACTCGTGGACAACAATGATTTCAGCTCTCTGGCAATGTGGAAGGTTGGAAGATGCAGTTGCACTTTATAGACAAGTTCCCGAACAGACTGTTGAGACACAAACTGCAATGATGACTGCATATGCTCAGAGTGGGAGGATAGTTGAGGCAAGGCAAGTGTTTAACGACATTAGGAACCCAAACGTCCTTAGTTGGAATGCTCTGCTAGCTGGATATATGCACAATGGCATGATTGAGGAGGCTGAGGAGTTGTTCAAGCAAATGCCTACAAGGAATGTAGCATCTTGGGGAGCAATGATTTCTGGGCTAATGCATAATGCACAAAGTGTGGAATCTCTGGAGTTGATGGCTCAGATGCATAGATTAGGTAACATTCCAAGCGATTCGAGCTTCACTAGTGCTCTTTTGGCATGTGCAAACATTGGAGACATTGAGGTGGGGAGACAGATACATTCTCTTTCATTCAAAGCAGGTTGCCAGTATAATCCATATGTCGGGAACGGATTGATAACTATGTATGCTAAATGCAAGAACTTGGAAGATGATGCGGAAGCACTTGGCTTAACAAGATCAGACATAATATGCTCCCCCTCCATCCCTGCAGGCCACTCTTATAATTTCAGGTTGGGGGATGCTGTTAGAGTTTTCCAACAGATGCATAATCGTGATGTTGTGTCTTGGACTGCTGTGATATCAGCTTATGTGCAAGGTGGGCGAGGAGAAATTGCTCTTGAGTTATTTCTTGACATGTTTTATCACGGAATTAAGCCAAATGAACTGACAGTCACTAGTCTATTGAGTGCCACTGGGAGCCTCGGTGCAAAGAAGCTAGGTCAACAGCTTCATGTCCTAACGTTTAAGCTTGGGATGGATTCACAGTTGTTTATTGGTAATGCACTCAGTGCAATGTACTTCAAGTGTGGATCTTTGGATGGCATTCAGGTTTTTGATGAGATGTTAGAACGAGATATTGTAACGTGGAATGCTCTTTTGACTGGTTGTGCACAGAATGGCTTAGGTAAAGAGGCTGTTTCTTATTTTGAGAAACTGACAGCTGAAGGGTTTGTTCCGAATCAAATCACATTTCTTGTGCTCTTGTGTGCTTGTGGACATGCGGGGCTAGTGGATGAAGGTTTGGCGTATTTCAATTCCATGAGACAGAAATACGGGATTGTACCAGTACTAAATCATTATACTGCAGTGGTAGATCTTCTTGGGCGGGGTGGACGGCTCCTTGAAGCCGAGTCACTAATTAAAGACATGCCTATGCAGCCAGATACTGTAACTTGGGACGCCCTTCTTGCTGCCTGTCGAAATCATCATGACACCAGTCTTGGGCAGAGAGTTGCAGAAAGGCTTTTTCACATGGGTACAAAAGAGTCGGGAACCTATGTTCTATTATCAAACATATATGCTTCTCAAGGTATGTGGGACAACGTCCGCAAAGTACGTGAAACAATGCTGGATCGAGAAGTAAATAAAGAACCTGGATTTAGCTGGATCCAGATCAAGAATACGCTTTACTCTTTCCTCTCAGGGAATAAGACATGTGATCATGTTGATGAGATATATCCGATGCTGAGAGAATTCTGCACGAGCTTTCAAGCAGAGGGCTACATCCCTGAGACAAAATTTGTCCTCCGTGATGTTGAGGAAGAGCAAAAGCAAAATGAGCTTTTGTACCATAGTGAGAAGATTGCTGTTGTCTTTGGCATCTTAAACACTCCGAATGGATCTCCTGTCGAGATTATGAAAAACCTCCGCATATGTGGTGACTGCCACACTTTTATGAAATTCTTTTCCAAAGCTACCCATCGCAAGATAATAATTCGAGATGGAAATAGATTTCACCATTTCTCTGAGGGATTCTGTTCTTGTGGAGATTATTGGTGATAAATTCATGAGAAATCTTCATCTGACTAACTGACGCGTAGCATTCCTTCTGTGCCAGTCTGATGGTTACTATTGATGAATGCTGAAGCACAACGTTGTGAAAGGCTTCTTTTAGCAAATTGAAGTGGATTTGCTGATATGGTCCTTTCATTCAGGAAACCCGTCAAGACCAGGAATGGAGGCAGCAACAACATACCCAGTGTAATTTTACAAGGGAGGTTTGAGGAGGGTAGAGTGCACGCAGACCTTACCCCTACCTTGGGAGGTAAAGAAGTCGTTTCTGATAAACCCTCAAGACCAGGAATTGAGGCAGCTACGGATTTACTTCAACCTTTATACTCACTCAATTTGGGGACATTGAGATATTAAGTTCGTAAGGTAGCATCATCCATATTCTACACTACAAATGCATATAAATGGAGGCAATACGAGGCCATGTGAATGTTGATATGGAAACTAAGGCACCTCAAACAGTGGCTTTTGTTAAATGGTCCATAGCTTCGGGTACAATCCCAACAAGAAGATAGTATAAGGAGCCGGAGTCACATTTTTTTTCAGTTCATTCTCGTGTAAGAGGCATGGCCGGGAGGAGCCGAGGAGGCGGATCATCTATCATTGCTTGCACCACAATTTTTGCACAGGAATTATGAGCTTAGTTTGTTCCATATATATTGTATGTGTCCTAAGTTATCATGAACTAAACTGGCAGCCAAAGTTTGGCAAGTTGGAGAATGAGGAAGTAGAACCGTGAAAGAAAAATTGAACTTCTTGAATATTGCTCCTCTTAGGACTTTTAGGTTGACTTAGAGAGAAGAAAATGATTGAATTGCTTTTAGGGGTCGTTTGGTTCGAAGACAAGTTATGTTGTGATTGGTTATATGGGGATAAGTTATTATGGGATTAATTATATTGAAATTATTTCTTATTGATTGTTTGATTTGTCATATTCAAAATAATATGCATTGCATGATTGCAAAGAATAATTTGCTTGTTTATAAAAATAGCTTCTACCTTATTTAATTTTTTAATATTTTTTTGGTAAGTTTTAATTATTCATTCTTAAAAATAAAATTTTCATTTTATTTAGCTTAAAAATAAAATTTTCATCTTAAGTTTATTAAAATAAAAGAGATTTTATTATTTATGTCACTTCATTTAAGCACATATCACTTTTATATTGTAAAATATTAAAGTTTATAAATATAAATAAACATACAAATTAGTCAAATAAATTCAATGTATAAATAAAAGTTATGTTTATATAGTGTAATTTGTTAATGAAAAAATATATCATCATAAAAAATTTATGAGTAGTGAAGGTTGTGATTAATTATGTGAATACACATGAATATGAAAAGTAATGTATAAAAGAGGATTTAAGGGGGTATTTTTGTTATTTTATATATACTGTTAATAATTTTAGGATAAGTTATCTCACACTTTATAACCAAACAACGGATAATGAGGTACTAAAAACTTATTCAGCATAGAAAATTCCTTATGGAGGTTTATTTTCTTTGGTTGCAAATGACGCTTATATTATAACAAACTAGAGGTGTACGGCCCGTGCCAGCACGGACTCAATATATGTTATTTTTTAGTATCAATTTATGTGACACAAATAGAATTTAGATAATTATTGTGATTTATAGGAATTTATTTTGTATTTTTTAAAAATATATAATAAATTTTAAAAAATAAGACAAACAAACTAAAGTGGATAAAAAAATGAAGGCAAGGGAAAGGATCAATGAAATTGTGTCAAAGCAGACAGATTGACCTTTAAATTTTTTAAGTTGTTAATTATTGTAATGTATAGTTTTTTTTCCGTATTTTTTTTTTGAAATATATAACATATTAATTTTTTTTATACTTTTAGTTGTTAATTATTATAATTTATAATACCTTTTACGTAATTTTCAAATAATATATAGTATTCTCCCTGTCCAAAATTTATTGGCAGTGATAATCAATTATACTTTTTAAATAATTTAATTTTTTAATTATTATGATTTAAAATACTTTTTCTTCTATTCCAATTTAGTTGTCACAATGCTTAGATTACCATAATAATAAATTAGGGTAATATTGAAAAATCACAATTAAAGCAGCAATGCAGAGATGATTTCAATGACTTATAATAACTAATTAGAAGTAGTATAGCAAAATTACCATAAAAAATACTTGCGAAAAAAAATTAAGTGCACATCATTTTAGACGTCAAGTTAATTTATCACTAAATATTATTAATTTTTTAATATTTAAATGACTTTGTAATAATTTTTTAATACATAGATGACTCATAATAATTAATTAGGGGAGATACATTAAAATTACGATTGAAACAGCTGTAGTAGACATGTCATAAATGTTTATTTTAATTTTTTATTAAATAATTTTAACACTTAGATGACTGATAATAATTAATTAGGGGAGATATAGTAAAACTACAGTTGAAGCAGCTGAAACATACATGTCATAAATATTTATTTTAGTTTTTATTAAATATTATTAATTTTTAAATACATAAATGACATATAATAAAATTAATTATGAGTGATACAGTAAAATTAAGGTTGAAGCAGCTCAAGTAGACATGTTATAAATGTCTATTTTACTTTTTTTTAATTAAATATTATTAATTTTTTAATACTTAGATGACTCTATAATAATTTTTTAATACTTAGATGACTTATAATAATTAATTAGGGGTGATACAGTAAAATTACAATTGATGCAGCTGAAGCAGACATGTCATAAATGTCTTTTTTATTATTATTAAATATTTTTAATATTAATTTTTTAACACTTAGATCACTTATAATAATTAATTAGGGGCGATACAGTAAAATTATGGTTGAAGCAGCTACAGAAGACATGTCATAAATCTCTATTTTAATTTTTTAATTAAATATTATTAATTTTTAATACATAAATGACATATAATAAAATTAATTAGGGGCAAAACAGTAAAATTACGGTTGAAGCAGCTGAAGATATGTCATAAGTTTAAATTTTATTTTTTTATTAAATATTATGAATTTTTTAATACATAAATGATATGTAATAAAATTAATTAAGAGCAATATAGTAAAATTACGGTTGAAGCGGCTAAAACAGATATGTTATAAATATCTATTTTATTTTTTATTAAATATTATTAATTTTTTAATATATAAATAACATATAATAATTATTTAAAAATAATATAGTAAAATCACGTAACAAACAATCGATCGGTAAACAGGACGGCTACTTCAGCTGTCACTTATTATATAAGAGAAAATCAGTCTACAGGGATGTAATTTGTGATGGTGACATTGTACAAATACTAACAACAATAGTAATTGCCCCGCTAAGCCTGTAAAATATCGAAAGTGAATGATGGAGGATTCCAGAGCACAGTAGTAGTAGTATGCTAACTTAGAGCACCATAATTCTATGGACATTAGAAATGGCAATGGGACGGTGCGGTGTGGGTTTTAAACTATACGGTGCGGTACAGGTTTTAAGTAATACGGCGCAGTGTGGGTGCGGTGCAAGTTAAAGTAATTTTTTTTAAAATGATGTGGCGTGGTGCGGGTTGCGGGTATATACGAATTTAAAATAATAAAAAAGCTAAAAATTAACATTATTCTCGTGAATATACCTAAAATTATATACGTTTTTTACTTAAATTTTATGATACTTAAAACTACATGCATAACACTACAAATAAATAATTTTATAGTAACTTTTTTAACATCTCTATTCATTTGTATAAAAATATGATATTTGATCATTACTTGTACACGTTATATTTTTTGACAATTTTTTAGTGAAAAGTGCTATAGTATAAATTAGTTATTATTTTCTAGTTGTAAATTTGAAAATATTATGATTTTCAATAGAGTTACAAATTTTTCAAAAAAAAATAAAAAAAATAAAAATATGGGGAGGGGCGGTGCGGTTATCCGCGGGTATGAATATGGGGCGGGCTTATGCGGGTTTAAATGTCATGCGGTGCGGTTTTAAAACTTGCGGATTTAGTAAAAACCCGTATCGCACCCGGACCGCACCGCACCATTGCCATCCCTAATGGACATTCTCTATCCTTAAGGATCGTTTGGTTGAGAACCAAGTTATGCTAAGATTGGTTATTCTGCAATTAATTATACTAATATTATTTTCTTAGTAATTATTTGATTTGTAGTACTAAAAATGATAGGCATTGCATCCTTTCTAAGAATATAGTTTATTTACAAAAATACTCTTCATCTTATTTAGCTTAATATTTCATGTTAAATTACTTATGTTTTCCTAAGTTCTATAAAATGTTGATAATTTCATTTTTTTAAAAAAAAAATTCACCATCAAAAAATGTGTAAAAGAATTACTCTCATCTTACATTATTTAGTATCATTAATATTTGAAAAGTTGAATTGTTTTTTTAAAAAAAATCAAATTTTCAAACATGTTTAACTATATAAAAAATATTTTTTTTATTTAATTATTAAGCATATACTAAGTTAGAAAGGAAATGTCAAGATATTTTAATTATTTGTCCATGATAAATTTGTTAGAAAAAAATAAAAACTTGAAGTAAGATTAATAACTACAAAATACAAAGACAATAAACCCTTGGATCAATTTTGAATTTAACTGTATAAATAGTTTTCATGGTGTTACTATCATTTTTTTTTATAACTCGTTACTTTTGTAGCATTTAATAAACCCATGTAATTGTTTAAATTTATCAAAATGAACGAAAAATTGTAGAGTAATTAAAATTTAAATTAGGGATAAAATTGATAAAAGAATTTAATGTAACGGCTATCAAAATCTCACGTTCTCTCTTATTTATAGTAGTGTGTGTGTGTGTATGTATGTATGTATATATATATAAATATACATACATACATACACCCCTTAGGTAGGATAACATATTTCGGTACTATTTGTTAATTTCAGAATAAGTTATTCCGAATTTGACAATCAAACATAGCATCAAAAATTTTATTCCGAAATTATATGTTTTAACACCTCACACCAAACGACTCCTTAATTCCTTTGAAATTTTCCATCCAAAAAAGGAAGAACATGATGAGGTCAGCACTGACCTGTTTGGGCTCACTCTCATAAAATGAAGATTGACTTAGGAAAAATTACAGAAAGTAATAATTTTAAGACTATAATTACAATAAATAACAATACTTTTACAAAATTATATTTCATAACAAAAATAGCATTATTTTGCCCATTAACTATACAGGTTCATGTTTTACTTCACATAATTTATCTTTTTCTATTTTTTCTCCATCATTTCACTTTCCTCCAAGTTAACTATATCTTCTACTCAATTTTTTTTTTAATTTCCACTTATTTTCTCAAATTGTTAATAAATTTGTGCACTTCATCAAATAAGGTAAATTGATATTTACAGTTATTGCATGTTATCTCTTTCATATAATCTGTATATTTTCTTCAACCTTGTTCACCCCCCAAAAAATCAGCCCAACTTTTTTCCATTGTTCTTTCAAATGGATGCTTTCGATTTTGGTAGTAAAAAATATGAAAAACAGAGTGATTCTGATATTCCACAGTTTCAAAAATTTCGCAAAGCTTTTTTGAATCGTTGAGTTTTGTGTTAGAGTTTTTGTGCTCTTATGGAGTTCTACTTGGTTGCCTTTTGCTATCAAAATCTCCAGCGAGTATTTTCGATAACTTATTGCTACGATACTTAAGTCTCTTTTCATTTTCATTATTAGCAACGCCATCGTTCTAACTCTCATCTTCAAATTCGGTCGATTTTTCGGCGATTCCTCAACGGTCTATAGTAGCACCGAAACTGAACTCTATGACTAATTTGTTCAAAAGAGAAGACCGCTCCAGTAATTTCACTGCTCTGGAGCATCGGAAAGAGACTGTCTACCAAGACAAATAGACTATACTTGAAGTGAATGCTCAAACGATTATAGAGGAAACAAAGATTGAAACGGAAAAGAATTTTTTTTTGTGTCACCTTGTAGAGAGTTATATCTGTTACTGTTTAAGATATGAATTTGTATTTTAAAATTTTATATGTGTCACCTTTGTATTTCGCAAATACATATGAAGATATATAGTATAATTATATTTGTTACTGTTTAATATGAATATAATATGTATTTTGTAAATACATATCATAGTCATTTTTTGTATGGTAATATACATATGGATCAGGCATGTATTTTGTAAATATATATCAGAGTCATTTTTTGTATGGTAATATATATATGGATCAGGCATGTATTTTGTAAATACTTATGTAGAGCTATATGCATTTTATTTTTTTTTGTAATGTAAGATGTATTATGTAAAAGAAACATATGCATATTATGTATTTTGTATTTTTTTTTTTGTGAAAAGTATATGTAATATAGATTTATGTCATTATTTTGTTTAATAGGTACCGCGTGATCATATATTCATGGTAACGGTTCTTTCAAGATTTGCGCCACATATAGGATGTCACACAGTCAATGACAATGAAGAACGTATTAGGGCGATGTTATCAGGAGCAGTACACGTTTTTTTGTCGTAAGCATATTTATGCTGTCTACATAAAGAAGAAGAAATGTAGAGTCCAAGCGCAATTAGCTAGATGTATTATGTCACAAATGTATTATAAATTTTTTAGAGGTATGTGCATGTATTTGTTTTTTGTATGTACAAATTCATATGTATTTTTGTACGGTGTTAAAATTTGATCGGTTCTATGTCATTCTAGAGGGTAACATATGTATTTATTTATATTTTTTACTATTTAAGATATATGTTTAAAATATGTGTCATGTATTTTTTTATTACCTATATGTATATGTATATGTATATGTATATAATTATCCGTTTTGTTATGAAGATTTGTGTCCTATATGTGTATATATACATATGAGTCACATATGTACTTTTGTGAATACATATGCAAATATATATGTGTTTTTGTACTGTAAATACATATGTAGATCTGTATGTCTATGTATATGTGACATAGAAGAACGTATTAAGGCGATGTTATCAAAGAAGCAGTACAAGATTTTTTGTAATAAGAATATTTATGGTGTCTACATAAAGAAGAAAAAATGTGTAGTTCAAGCGCAATTAGACAGATGTATGTCACAAATGTATTATAAATTTTTTGAGGATATGTGCATGTATTTGTATTTTGTATATACAAATTCATATGTATTTTTGTACAGTGTTGGGTTTATCTTTGAATTGTTCTATGTCATTCTAGGGGGCAACATATGTATTTATTTATATTTTTTACTGTTTAATATATATATTTAAAATATGTATCATGTATTTTTTTATTACCTATATGCATATGTATATAATTGTCCTTTTTGTTATGAAAAGAGTAAATACATAAATACACCTGATCTTGTTCGAGTTTTGCAAAAAGACACCTAAACTTTAACTTCGACCTATTACCCCACGATTCTTCTCTATTCCGTTGCAAATACACCATTTTGACCCCCTGCGTGTATACACGCGCCACGGGCGCATGAAAAGGGCTCAAATTTATTTTTTTTGACCAATAAAAAGCTGTCACGTGTAAATAATTTATGTTCTTTTTTTAAATAAATAAATATTTATTTTCTTTCTAAAATTACCTCGGACCCCCCCCCCCCTCCCCCCTCCCCCCCCCCCCCCCCTCTCTTTTTCCCCACCCTTAAAGCACCATTGAAGTTTTTTTTTTTTTAATCATATCATTAAAGCTCCATTTATCACTTTTGAATGTTTAATGAAATTGGATTTTGATTTTGAAGAAGCAATTGATATGAAATTTGAATTAAAATGGTTGAAATTCAAGAAAAATTCAAAAGTGTAAAAATGGAGTTTCAATCTCATGATGGTGATGAGTGTGTTTTGATGGTGATAGTGGTGGTGATGATGGTGGACGGGTGGGGGTAGAGGGAGACGTTGACGGGGTAGGAGTGCTGGATAAGGAAGACGCTGGATAGGGGTGAGGGGAGCTGCTGGATGTGGGGGGAGGGGGAGTTGTTGGATGGAGTGGGGTGGGGAAAGAGGGGTGGGGTGGGGTGATAAATTAAATTAAAAAAAAAATTTATTAAAAAAATAAATAAAATATGAAATTAAATATATTTAACACGTGGCAGCACCTGATTGGTGCGTGTATTCACTCTCTTTGGTGTGACTGGAATTCAGCGAAAAATAGTGTATTTGCAACAGATTAAGTAAGAATCGTGAGGTAATAGGTCGAATTCAAAGTTTAGGTGTCTTTTTTAAAAAATCGGCCAACATCAGGGGGTACTTATGTATTTTCTCTTATGAAAATTTGTGTCTTGTATGTGTACATAGACATATACATTATGAGTTAGATATTTTTTTCTATAAATATATATGCAAATATATATGTGTTTTTGATACTGTCAATATATATGCAGATCTGTATGTCTATGTATATGTGATATAGAGAATATAAAATAAAACCCAGAATAAAATGAGAAAGAAAAATAAAAGCTAGATACAGAACAGTAGAAAAAAAAATAGAAAAAAAATGAAAAAGAAAAATTCAAAAAACAATGAAGTGAAAAACAAAAAAAATAGAAATGCAAAAATAAAGCGAATAAAAGAAAAAAATAAAAATAAAAAAGAAGAAAATGAAAATAGGAAAAGAAAAAGAAAAATATGAGAAAGAAAAAAAAAGAGAAAACGAAAAAGAAAAAAATAAAGAAGAAGAAAGGAAAAAGAAAAAAAAGAGAAATAGAAGTGAGAAAATAAAGTGGAAAGAAAGAAATTAAAAATTAAAAAAAAATAAATAAATAATAACAAGAAAAAAGTTAGAAATATTAGAGAATGAAAGAGAGAAAAAATAACAATAATGCTTTATTTTAAAATTTTGAAGATCATGAAAATAATAGTCTTCAGAATTGAGTTTGATTTGAAAAAGTTATCTACTAATTTAAATAAGAGTAATTTATAAAAAAAAAACTACTACTTTAAATACATGGTAATTATTCTTATTTTATTCAACTAATTTGAGTAAAAGAAGAAATTATAATTTTATATTTATATTTATATAGCAAATTTTATTTAAAATACAAAATATAATTTAATATTATTTATAATTATGAAACAGTTGATATAGTCTTAATTTTGAACATAAATATGCTTACTTAATGAAAAATTTCCATTTGCTTATCTCACAAACATTAAAAAGTGGAAATACGGCCGTTTGGTTTTCCTTATCAATGTAAATAATTTCAGGATAAAATAATAATTTTGGGATAAAAATTTTATGCACTCATTTAATTGTAAATATCTGAAATAATTTATCCCGAGATTAATAATTAATCCCGAAATAAATTATTCATAAATATAGTGGGATTATTATCTCATTAAGTTATCCTTGGTATAAAATATAAAATAATAAAAGTACCCTCAAACTTTATATTTTCATTTCACACATATATAGATTTTCATTTTTTCTAACAAATTTATCACGGACATAAATTTTCATTTTTCCTAACAAATTTAACATTCCCTTTCTAACTTAATACAAGCTTAATTATTAAATTAAAAAATATTTTTATATTTAGCTAAAAGTATTTGAATTTTTTTTTTTAAAATACAATTTGTCTCTCCAAATATTAATGATAATAAATAATGAAAAATGAGAGTAATTCTTTTTCACATTTTTTGATGATGAATTTTTTTGACAAAAAATGAGATTATCAATATTTTATGAAATTTAGACAAAATAAGTAATTTAATATGAAATATTATAAAACTTCATACACATTTAAGAAATATCAACATAAATTTCTTAACATATATTTTTAGGAAAAAGAAACTAATAAAGTTAAAAAAAAATTAGTAACTTTTAAATTTCTTTTGTATGATTTAATATAAAGAAAAATAATTAAGCTAAATATTATGAAGGATATTTTAATAAACAAACAATATATTTTTACAAATAATGCATTACATGTTATTTTTAGTACCACAAATTAAACAATCACAAAAAAATAATATTAAAATAACTTATCTTAAAACAATTAATCTCAATATAATTAATTTTAATATAACTCATTCTCAATCCAAACGACCCCTAAAAACTTTTAAGGGTACTGTTATGAGTACCCTTTGTTCATGAAAAACTTGAGATTTAAATCCTTTAAAATCTCAAGTGACGCCTCACATAATTTTACCCCTCTTCGGCGTGATACGTTGAACCCTCAATATTTATCTACTACAGATTCTATTTATTAATGAGGGCAATGATTACGCCCCATGTGAAAATAGTTCTCCAACTCAGCCCAATGCCAGCCAACCAACTTGCTCCCTGCTCTTCTATAAATCATGGCTCTTCAATCAAATTATCCCTTCACAGCCCTTCATATACACTATTCTCCACCTTTATTCGATTCACAAATTTCTTCAAAGTCATTTTCATTTAATGGATCAGACAAACAATCAACTCCCGTGTCTAATTTACTCGCTCAACGAATTCGACCCGATAGCTATGCTCTAACATTTATTCTTCAAGTCAACGGTCAGGAATGTCTATTGATGATTCAAAATCCGATCAATCTTGCTCATATTATTATGTAAGGAATGACAATAGGATCAGAAGTCTGCAACAATCCCTCGGGAACAAATTCAATTATTTCAACTCTTTCATTTTATTCACAACAACGTTAGGAAATGATGCAATCCCGTGAATACAATCTCATATGACAGTTGTATCCATGAAATCCAACATGCAGGGTCCCGAGGTTCAGCTGCAAGTCCTAAGCTTGAACATTCTTCACTCTCCGTCTGCACCAGATGAAAAACGAATCGAGAGGGACAGGAACAATGACTATCTTCTTAGGTCAAGTACAAGTATTTCTCCTAAGAAAATTGTGCAAGAAAAAAACATAAATTATCTTTAAAATATGTACAAATGCTCAATTCATGTGAGACCGACACTGAATTCGAACGTAGAAAAATATGTATTGATTTTAAGTCCCTCATCGAGGAACACTATATTCCTTATAATGTTTTGACAGGTATCTTTAACTTTAAATGCTCTATGAACTTATATGAAATTATAAGGATCAACTCTCAGGAGGTTGGAACCCGCATTAGTAGTTTTGCTGAAAATCTATCGGGACAATCACCAGTTTATGTCCTATGAATTTCCAGCAAAAACTGGTGGTTATCCCAATGAATTTCCGGCGAAACTAATAATGCGTGTTTATGTTCAATTAATTCTCTAAAATTGAGCCTAACTCCTGAGAGTTGATCCCTTATAATTTTAAATAAGAAAATTTATAGAACATTTAAAGTTAAAAGGAGACCTATCAAAATATTATAAGAAATATAGTGTCCCCTCGGTGAGGGACTCAAAATCAATGCATATTTTTCTACCTTCGAATTCAGTGTCGGTCTCACATGAATTAAGCATTTATACATATTTTAAAGGTAATTTATGCTTTTTTTTTTTCTTTTGCACAATTCTCTTAACAGGAATACTCGTACTTGACCTAAGAAGGTAGTCATTGTTTCTGTCTCTCTCGATTCATTTTCCATCTGGTTCAAACCTGGAGAGTGAGGGGTGGTCAAGCTCAGGACTTGCTGCTGAACCTCGGAACTCTGCAGGTTGGGTTCCATAGATACAACCATCACATGAGGCGTATCCACAGAATTCATTGTCCTCCTAATGTTGTTGCAGATAAAAAGGAAGGGCTGGAATAGCCGGGTTTGTCCCCGAGAGATTGTTGAAGACTTCTGATTCTATTGTCATTCCTTTCATGATAATATGAGTAAGATCGATTTGATTCTGAATCACTACTAGACATTCTTGACCGTTGACTTGAAGAGTAAATGTTAAATGACGGGGAAATTAAATTGACCAACTGCCATCGTCCCTCTTTATCTTCCTGCATATCATTCAACATATTTGTTGCGATTTGGAAACTCTGATCCTCCTTCCTTCCGGTGACTGTCATCGGTTTCTTGTCCATTCCGCCAATCAAGTTCCGATTTCAATGGATTTTTAAATGGGCAGTGGGATTTATGCCCCAATCGTCCACAATTTGTACAAAGCAAAGTGGATGCCTCTTCTAGAATTTGCTGCTTACGGGTCTCCAAAAAGAGGTGGCGCAGCAGGAGTTTTTCTAGCGGCATTTGTATACAAAGAGGAGCGTATCAACCTCGAGACGTAGTAGATGTGCACGTATCTATCTTTAACAGGTTCCTATTTTCCCCCAATCTTTCTAAGAATTTCAAAATCATAAAATTCCGTGGGTAATTCCGGGAGACGAACCCAAATAGCCGTATGAGCGAGATGGGCCTATGAAGCCACTAAATTTGGTTCCCTTTTTTGAACCGAGATAAAATTATTGTATACAAACCAAGGACCATCATGAAGGGCCTGAAGAGAATTCTGCTCATTGTTGAATTTAATCAGGAAAAAGTCATAACCCAGGTCCATCAGTGATAGTTCCTTCCATAACTCTTGAAGCTGCTTCTTAAGTACTCGCTCCGTTTAAAAAAAAACAATCTTTTCAAAAACGAGCTAAAAAGAAAAATAGGTCATTTTTAACGAACTAAAAATAAAAGTAGGTCATTCTTTTAAAGAAGTATTTGATAACCCATTTTTCAACCTACAACTTTGATTATTACTGATTTTTGCCACGGAAAATATAATCTCATTTTCTCCTCTGCCTATACAGGAAAATATAATTTCGTCGAAAGAAGTGAGGGAAAAGGCAATTGTGCATGAGTTTGTGTACATAGCTGGAATTTACATGTACTTGTTGGGGTGGAATTTACATGTACTTGTTGGGGTGGTTGATCTACTTCCATCAATTTACCTAAAATTTTCCTCAGTTTTTTTTCCTAGCTCTGTTCGTAATTCTTCATAAAGAGAGAAAAACTATATCTTATGGAGGGGTTAAAAGCTATGTTTTTCTACCCAGACCAATGTATTAGATTGAAAGCGCTAGAGCCAATGTAAGTAAAATTCGATGCAATTAATAATCATCAAAAATTAGTGTCATCTACATTTTTTCTTTTAGCTTTACTCAATTGTGTAGCTTACTCAGTTTTTATTGTTGTCTCCATCCGAATAGATATAAAAAACTTTTTTTTGTACAAGATTCTTTTCTTCGTAACAATACTCGTGCGAGGAAGAGACTTCCCTCTTTGATCCACTAGTAATTTTTTTGAGTGTAATCTTCACTCCTAAATAATTGATATCAAAATTTATCCACACGATCAAATTGAAGCATAAGAATTGACATGGGCTAGTGTTAGTATATTGTGGCAGTTTTTTGTTATAGCTTTGGCTTTTCTTCTTGTTCTTGCTGCTCTTAAGTATTCTTTTATTGCTGCTCTTCTTATTTTCATTCTTAATACTCTTCTTTAGCACTTTTTTGATGTAAAGATAACATTTTTCTTTTCTTTTATTTAGAGTGGATTCTTAGAAGTAAATTGAAATCCATTGTAATTTTTGTTGGGTTAAATATGAAAAGTGTGAATGGAAAATGAAGAAAACTAAGTGGAGGGAAAAAATGAGAAAGCACTAATATAGAAAGTGTACTCTAAAATTGAAAAGTCTACTAATTCTCCCACATTGGTGGGAAAATGTAACTTTTAAGTGTTTATATTAAGAAACACTTACTCCACATAGTAAGTGAGATAGGAACCAAGAGGTGCCTTGCGATGTCATGGCTCGACTTCAGTTTTCGATTTTAAACAAAATTTATTTGACAGAAATTTAATCTGAAAAACTAAAGGAAAAAATGCTTTTAATCCTCCATTAATGTGCATGCATGCAGTAACACTGTTTCAAAATTTGAAATGCAGTGCAGAATGCGAAATGCTGTCTCCGAAGGGATGCAACCCTTCGATGAAAAGACACACTGATTCGTTAAATGGTATGCCCGTTTGGATAGTTGTGATTGTTCGGAAAGACACTCTTTGGAATGAACAAACATGATTTTACAGAAGGGATACACTTTTTCAGTGAACCATTGCCACCTTTCGGAAGTGGCACCTGAGGACTATATAAACCTGCTTTTATTCACAGGTTTAGATACGAAATTTTCTGAATATACAAACTCTTCTTGTCTTCAAAAACATTCCGTGTGATCATCTAATCGTTGAGTGAGTTCGAAGAGATTCCAATTGTTTGAGGTACCGCTACAGTTGGTTTGTTTGGCCATTTTACCTTGGAGGAAAATTCTGCAACCTCGGGTACTTGAGGGGAATCATTTGATCTTGTGTTGAGGGTGTTGTTGTACTTCATAGTGTTCTTGTTTTATACTTGAACTAGTGTTGAAGTGATTCTGAAGAATTACAGATTCTGTGTACCCGAAAATATTGAAAAAATAACAATCTTAAGAAAATAAATTTGGAATCTGTATTGCTTGGTTTCTGGAGATTAAAGCTTTAAGTTTTTTACTCCGTTTGAACTTAACAAGTGATTTGAAAAAATAAAATCTTCATCACAAGTTAAAAATCACTCGGTTGACGATTGAAAGTCATAAAAACTTCATCATTAAACTAGAAACAGGAGGTGCTTTAAAGTTGCTGCAACTTTATTAATAGTATTTTGATATACTAAAGTTTTTGTCTTGTTGTGACAGGAAAATGACTACAGACAGTCAAGTGCATGATACTGCAACGACTGTGGCAGCAACTAATATTGCCACAACGAGTCAAACGAATGCTCCGCCGGCAATGACACTAGCAGAGAAACCCAAAAAATTTGCGGGTATTAACTTCAAAAGGTGGCAGCAGAAAATGTTCTTCTACTTTACAACTCTTTGTCTTCAAAGGTTCACATTTGAAGAAGCTCCAGAGGTGCCCGAGGGAACCTCTGCTCAAGAGCGATTTGTCATTGTGGAGGTTTGGAAAAAATTAGATTTCCTAAGCAGGAATTACATTCTGAATGGCCTCCAAGATGAAATATATAATGTGTATAGTGGGATGAAAACGTCAAAGGAGTTGTGGGGGGCGCTAGAAAGAAAGTATAAGACTGGGGATGCGGGAACCAAAAAGTTCTTCGTTGCAAGATTCCTAGAATTTAAAATGATTGACACCATGTCTTTTGTATCGTAAATCTGGGAACTGCAAGTAATCATCCATGATCTCCTCGCGGAAGGTATGATTTTGAGGAATACCTTAGTTGAATATATTAAAAATATTCTTAATGTTCAAATGAACTTAATTGTAAGTTTGATCGTGAATAAGACGTTTCAAGTCGTGACAATTATTGAGAAGTTACCATCTATGTAGATGGACTTCAAGAACTATTTGAAACACAAGCGGAAGGAGATGTCAGTCGAAGATCTTATAATAAGACTGCGCATTAAAGAAAATAATAAAGCCGCGGAAAGAAGGTTGAAAGGAAATTCTGCAATAAGTGGAGCAAATATTGTAGAAGACTATCAAAACAACTCCAAAAACGGAAGAAAACTGGACATGAAAGCAATCAACCCAAGAAGAAATTCAAGGGAAAATGCTTTAGCTGTGGCAAGATAAGCCATAAGTATACTGATTTTCGTGCCCTAAAGAAAGGGAAGAAGAAAGACCAGACAAATATGGCTTAGTCTAAGAAAGAAATAGATGATCTGTGTGCCATGCTGTCCGAATGCAACTTGGTGGAAAATCCTCGAGAATGGTGGATGGATTCTGGTGCCACCCGCCATGTGTGTGCTAATAAGGAGTTATTTGCTGCTTTTGCTCCGGCTTAAGGCGAGGAAAAGATATATATGGCCAACTCCGTAACTACTAAAGTTAAAGGAACAAGAAAAGCCTGCCTGTAAATGACATCAGACAAAGTGTTGACTTTGAACAATGTCCTGTATCTACTGGAGTTACGGACGAACTTGATTTTTGTATCACTTCTAGACAAAAATGGATTCAAATGTGTATTTCTTTTTGAAAAAATTGTACTTAGTAAAGGAGAAATGTATGTAGGGAAAGGCTACCTCATTGAGGGCAAATTCAAAATAAATGTAATGAATGTTGAAATCAATAAAAATTTAGTTTCTTCCTACTTGCTTAAGTCTTATGATTTGTGGCATGAATGATTAGGCCATGTTAATTACAAAACATTGCAAAAACTGATTAACTTAGAAGTTTTGCCAAACTTTGAGTGGAATAAATCAAAATGTCAAACGTGTGTGGAATCAAAGTATGCTAAGCATCCGTATAAGTCCGTTGAAAGGAATTCCAATCCCTTAGACCTAATCCACACTGACATTTGTGATATGAAATCAACACCATCTCGTGATGGAAAAAAGTATTTTATAACTTTTATTGATGATTGCACTAGATTATGTTATGTCTATTTGGTAAATAGTAAGGATGAAGCAATAGATGCGTTTAGGCAATATAAAACAGAAGTTGAAAATCACTTAGAGAAAACGTTCAAAACGATAAGAAGTGATAGGGGCGAAGAATATGAATCTCTCTTTGCGCAAATATGTTTAGAGAATGGAATTTTCCATCAAACTACAGCCTCGTATTCACCTCAATCTAATGGAATTACGGAAAGGAAAAACCAAACTTTAAAGAAAACGATGAATGCCTTACTAATAAGTTCAGGTTTACTGCAAAACTTGTGAGGGAAAGCTATCCTTATGGCTAATTGAATATCCAATAGAGCGCCCCATAGTAAGACACAATCAATTCCATATGAAAAATAGAAATGAATTAAACCCAACTTGAAATATTTGAAAGTGTGGGGGTGTCTAGCAAAGGTCCAAGTTCCTATGCCTAAAAGAGTAAGGATGGGACCTAAGACGGTGGACTACATGTTCATAAAAAATGCTAAAAGTAATAAAGCATGTCAATTTTTAGTTCATAAATTTGAACATCCGGATATCAATAAAAATATGGTAATTGAATCAGAAAATGCTGAATTCTTTAAACACATTTATCCGTATAAAACTAGACATGAACAGTCTAGTAGGGGGTCTAAATGACCTCGAGATGAACCAAGTAAGGATGTACATAATGATAAAAATTCAAGACGTAGTACACGTCAACTTCGTTTGGATCAGATTTTGTAACATTTCTCTTAGAAAATGAGCCTCAAACATTTAAAGAAGCGATAACGTCTTGGGACTCATCCTTTTGAAAAAAAGGCAGCTAATAGTGAGATTGATTCAATCTTAAGCAACCATACATGGGAGTTGGTTGATCTTCCTCCCGAAATTAAACCTTTAGGTTCTAAATGGCAAAAGGAAAATGAAAGCGGATGGTACTATTGACAAATACTAGACAAGACTTGTAGTAAAAGGCTTTAAACAAAAGGAAGACCTTGATTACATTGATACATACTCGCTTGTAATAAGGATAACGTTAATTTGGATGTTAATTGCCTTGGCGGCGGTATATGGTCTTGAAATCCATCAAATAGATGTGAAAACAACATTCCTAAATGGAAAATTGGAGGAAGAAATCTACATGGAACAGCCTGAGGGTTTTGTAGTTCCAGGAAAAGAAATTAAGGTGTGTAAACTTGTTAAGTCACTTTATGGACTAAAACAAGCATCTAAACAACAGCATGCAAAGTATGACCAAACCATGTTGGCAAACGGGTTCAAGATTAATGAATGTAATAAATGTGTTTACATTAAAGACACTCCAAATTACCAAGTCATTTTTTGTTTATATATGGATGATATGTTGATTATCAATAGAGACATTTCCGACATAAATGCTATGAAATGAATGCTCGAGAGAAAGTTTAATATGAAAGACCTTGGAGTTGCAGATGTGATCTTAGGAATAAAAATCCATAGAACTCCACAAGGGTTGGCATTGTCACAGTCTCATTACATTGAAAAGGTACTTGACAAATTCAAGTATTTGGAATTTGGTATTTCCAAGACTCTATTGGACATGAGCTTTGCACTTCAAAAGAATGAGGGTGAAAGTGACTCACAGTTGGAGTACAAAAGAGTGTTGGAATATTTAATGTATATCATGAACTGTACACGACCAAATATAGCATGTGCTATTAGTAAATTGAGTCATTACATGAGTAATCCCAGTAAAACTCATTGAATGGCAATGAAAAGAGCTTTGGGGTATCTTAAATAAATTCAAGACCATGCTTTGCATTATAATAAATATCCCTCGGTACTTGAAGGATATAGTGATGCAAATTGGATCACCGGATAGAACGAAGTAAAATCCATGAGTGGAGATGTATTTACTATCGATGGAGGAGCGGTTTCTTGGAAATCATCCAAACAAACATGTATTGCTCGCTCTACAATGAAATCTGAATTTATCGCATTGGATAAAGCTAGTGAAGAAGCAGAATGGCTCCGGAATTTCTTGGAAGATATTTCTTATTAGCCCAAACCATTGGCATTAGTTTGCATGCACTGTGATAGCCAAGAGGTAGTATGTAGGACAGGGAGCATGATGTACAACGGTAAATCTCATCACAAAGACGGAGATATAATACCATTAGAGAACTTCTCTCTAGTGGAATTTTCACTATTGACTATGTAAAATCAAAGGATAATGTGTCAGATCAACTTACAAAAGGCCTGTCTAGAGAAGGAGTTGAAAGGACATCCAAAGGAATGGGTTTAAGGACTAGGACAAGTCAGCATGGCGGTAACTCTACCTAGCAGACTGGAGATCCCAAGAATTAGGTTCAAGGAGATCAAATAAAGTTGTGCCTGACAGGTTCAACATTGTCAATTTACCCAATCCATTCTCATAATGTAGACAATGTTTAGTAAACGAAGATAAGACTTATTGTATGAAGTTTTTTAATAATTATCTAAATTTGAAAGATTTGACCAAATAGTTTAATCTACAGGATTGAACGTTTAGAAATTACCTATATGAGGGCGAAGTCGAAGCCGCTTCAAGGAGAATGTTAGTATATGTCTGTTCTCTAAACTCTAATGAAACTGGGACGTGTTCATGGCTAAAACAAATAAAATCGTGAGAAATATAAATGGTAAAAGGCTGGTTATGTGACATGTTTTGTCTAGGTGTACATTAAAGCTCGATGGTTCAAAGATATCAAATCTACCGATTGACCGAGTGCATCCGATGCATATTTACTACGGAAAGTTCAAAGGGAAACCCACTTATCCAGATTCAATCAGTCTTTGCTTGATGATCACATACTTGTCCATAAAGTTTTATGAAAAAATAGTCATTCCCCATTCATATGGGGGATAGTTGGGTTCAATATGAAAAGTGTGAATGAAAAATAGAGGGAACCAAGTAGAGGAAAAAATTAAGAAAACACTAATATGGAAAGTGTACTCTAAAATTAAAAAGTTAACTAATTCTCCCACATTGGTGGGAGAAAACGACTTTTAAGTTTTTATATTAAGAAAAACTTACCCCACATGGTAAGTTAGGTAAGAACCAAGAGGTGCCTCGCGCTGTCGTTGTCGTCGTCTCTTTCTCAGCTCTACTTCTGCTTCGGCTTCGACTTCGGATTTGGATTTGAAAAATGATCGATCAATGAGATCTATCTTTTAGACAAAATTTATTTGACAGAAATTTAATCCAAAAAAACAAAGGGAAAAATGCAACAGAAACATAAACTTTTGTGTGTTTTTAATCCTCTATTAACATGTATGCAGGCAGTAACACTGTTTTGAAATTCAAAATGCAGTGCAGAATGCTAAATGCTGTCTCATAAGGGATGCAACCCTTCGACGAAACACACTGATTCGTGAAATGGTATGCCCGTTTGGATAGTTATGACTGTTCGAGAAAGACACATTCTTTGGAATGAACAAACATAATTTTTCAGAAGGGATACACTTTTTCAGTGAACCATTGCCACCTTTCGGAAGGGACACCTGATTGCTTTATAAACCTATTTTTATCCACAGGTTTAGATATGAAATTTTCTAAATAGACAAACACTTTTTGTCTTCATAAACATAATGGTGTGATCATCTAATCGTTGACTGAGTTTGAAGAGATTCCAATTGTTTGAGGTACCACTACAATTGGTTTGTTTGGCCGTTTTATCCTAGGAGGAAAATTCTGCAACCACGAGTACTTGCGAGGAATTATTTCCTTAAGGACACTCCGTGAATTCGGAGGACTTGGTCATTTCTGTTTCATCTAATTTTTTTGGAAAAACACACTTCTTAGAAAGATCACTTTGATCTTGTGTTAAGGGTGTTGTTGTACTTCATAGTGTTCTTTTTTTATACTTGAACTAGTGTTGAAGTTATTCTGTCAAATTACAGATTCTGTGTACCTGAAAACATTAAAAAAATTACAATTTTTTAGTTATATAGTTAAGCATCATCATGCTTATTTCTCTATACTATTACCAGTACTATTAGTCGTATTATTACCTTTATAATTTCTTGTCCTTTTGAGTATAATTATTATCTGTTTCTTTTTGTACTTCAATTATAGTATTACCTTGTTATGACTTTTGTTCATATAATTTGTCATGTTTGTCACGTCGTCTATACTATTTGCCATGACTTACTTCATTTTCGTTATTTCATTCTCTATATTGCTTTGAACTATTTTTTGTAATACCCGTGCTTTTTCTTAGCTCAAAAATCATCTCAAAGATGTTAGAACTTGCTTTGAAATAAGAAATCATTCTTATACACGTAGTATTTCCATAATTTTCACTTCCTATCATGTGGAAATTTGAATAAGCTTTCCATCGATATATAATTCGCCCAAACCCGACACCTGGGCGAAGAGTTAGGTCCTTTTTAGTGAGACAGTGTTTGACCTGAGCCTTCAGCGCGTCGCGGAGATAGCTCAAATGGAAATTGTCAAATTCTAGTGTTGCTCCGCGATACTTGCGCGTCGCGCCAAACTTCCAGGTCGTAGACAAGGTGGCAACGCGATAACTCCGTGTCGCGCCACCATGTAGTTTCCCAATTGTCAATTTCCAGTGACACGATGCGATAACGTCGCGTTGCGCCAAGGGCCCAATTCAGGAAATTTTACTGAAAATTAAATTATGTGTCCAGGGTTAAAAGGATCAATTTGCCCTCCCTATATAAGCTTCCAAAAACAGGATTTAGCCCTTATTCATCCAAAATATTGATGTTTTTCTCAAATATTCTCAAGAACTCAAGCTAGGGTTTACATAGAAGGTCCAATTTCAAGAAGGTTTTACCATCAATCTTCACAAAATCACGAACTAAGGTATGCATAGTGTTTATTCATGGGCTCCTTTCGTCCATGAAGTCCAAGAATCCCTTTTCAATTACAAGTTATGGAGTTTCTTCATGTGTTCATGCTTTTTATGTCCTCTTTCATGTTGATAAATGAGGAATTGATTTCTATTCGATGATTTGATGATAAATTCCATGTGGTTTGATTAGTATAGATAAAGATTTACGAAATCTCATGACTAAACCGTGATGTTTAATTGCTATACCATGATGTTTACATGTACTATGCCTGCCATATGTTTGATAAAATGCCTAGATAAAGGAAATTTACCTAACTAGCAGGATATCATGAAAATCCCCATAAATGTACAAGCTTATGCCTATTAGACGTTTGATGAAATACTTCAATAAACATATTGTAGTGATTATCATGTGTTCAAGAATATCAAGTCATGTCAGTTTTGTTCCATCGAGTCCTGGGGGTACTTGTACCTGAAATATTAGCTATGTGCCTAGATCCATGTCATGTTTTCACGATACTCTCAGTCAAGCTATGAACTCCTAGACTTTAGATCGTCTCATGACTCAGTCAGTTGTCAGATATCAGTATTATTTCGTCAGCTTCAAAAATTCAGTAACTCAGCCCATGCTCAGTTCAGTTCAGTAAATCATGGTCAGTGTCCATTCAGATGGGAGTAGGAATTAGCATCGAGTGAACCCAAGGATGGGGACTCACCTGTTATACGAGGGTGTGATTCCTAGAAGTAATCCTTGCGTTCCAAAACTATGTAGCCAGCATAGTTTGAGACATTGTAGAGGGTAGATGGGGTGGCTTAACCTATTATGTGAGGGTTCCCACCATTCTCGCTAGAGTTACCTGTTATATGAGGGTTACTTACATGTTTTCCTTACCAATGGTGCGGTATTGACACCCTTCCAATTAGGGCATAGATTGGACCCCAGCTCAGCTATTATAACACCTTTGGGGCATGTCGGTTAGATACTACTTCCCACAGTTTCATGTTACAAAATCAAGACTGTCAGATATAGTCAATCAGTCTCAGTAATAGAACTTAGATAGTTCTTCAGATTTTAGGACTGTCAGATATAGTCAACTCAAATATAGTACGAAACTCAAATAGTTTCATCAGATTTAGGACTGTCAGCTACAGTCACCCACGTTATCAGTTATACTCAGATATAGTCATTCATGTTATCAGTCATGTCATGTTGTCAGTATTCAGATTCAGTAATCATGATATGATGTTGTCAGTTATAGTTACATAATTATGTATGCATTCTCACGTTCATGTTAGAGAGTCAGTTAGCATTAGCATGCATGTGAAACCTTGTATTTAACCTAGCTTACATGTATACTCAGTACATATGTACTGACGCATTCGTGCTATGGTGCTTTCTTTTTATGTTACACCATAGGTTCAGAAACATGAGTTCCAGATCAGAAGTAGATTCTAGATTCAGCAGTCAGAGTAGAAGTGAGTCCTCATCCTTTGAGGACATAATGATTTTCTAGTATCTCATTGATTAGCTTATTAGTTGGAGTTAGTTGGGGACATGTTCCATCAACTGCTTATTCAGATTCTTCAGACAGTAGAGGCTTTCAGACTAGATGTAGACTAGATACAGACTATCAAGTTCTGACTTAAGTATTTTTAATTTTGTTTTGGGTATTCTATTACCCCACATAGATGTTACGTTATTCAGTTATGTTCATGATCGAACCTTATGGCCTTTCAGTGCATGTTTTTGCATTATTATATTATCTTATACAGTATACAGGTACAAATATCAGTCATGGGTTAGCTTGTGGTCCTTTAGGGTCATGAGCACCGTGTAGCGTTCTGATTCAGCAAATCGGGTCATTACAAACTTGGTATAAGAGCTAGGTTCAATAGAGTCCTAGGAAGTCTGAAAGCCGTACCTAGTAGAGTTTTTTGCATGGGTGTGTTGCGCACCACATTTATGTGCAAGAGGTTATGATATATTTTAAGAATAGTTTCCATTCTTTCAGTATTTATGTCGTGCCTGTGAGCATAATCACAAGTCAGTCTCTCAGTCTAATCCGCTTCTTCTCTTTATTTCAGAACATACCTCCTAAGAGAAGAAATCAGTCAGCCCCTCAGCCCGAAGAACCTTTGGGCGATCATGTTTCTCATGCGGAGTTCAGGACCGCATTTACCACTTTTGTTCTATCAGTCGCTGCTTATAATAAACGGCCAACAGTTATTTCGTCCAACCCAGTGGCCAACTCAGCTGTAGCGAGAATTCAGGACTTCACCTGAATGAATCCTCTAACCTTCCTCGGGTCTAAGGTAGATGAAGACCCTTAGGAATTCTTAGATCAAGTTCAGAAAGTAACAGACGCCATGGGGGTGACTACTGTTGAGAGTGCTGAGATAGCTGCATATCAATCGCAGGATGTGGCCCATACTTGATACAAACATTGGAATTCTGAAAGGGTAGATAATGTAGGTCCTATAGAGTGGGAAGAGTTTGTCACTGCATTCTTAGATAGATTCTTTCCCTAAGATCTTAGAGAGCTAAGGTGCTAGGAGTTCATCAACCTCAGGCAGGGCAATATGACAATGAAAGAGTATTTTTTTAAGTTTACTCAATTAGCTAGGTATGCCCCTCATGTGGTTGCAGATAGTAGATCCAAGATGAGTGGGTTCACTTCAGGGGTGAACGACAACATGGTTAATGAGTACAGATCTGCCATGCTAAACAGTGACATGACCTTAGCTAGACTTATGACCCATGCTCAGCAGATAGAGGAGCAGAAGATTAAGCAGAGGGAAAAATTGAATAAGAAAGCTAGGACAGGTAGCTTCAATTTTAGTCAGCCTAAGTCAGAAGGAAGAAACCGTTCTCAGTTTCGTCCTAAGTCATCATTTCCAGCTCCCTCTACTGCCATTGCTCTAATTCCTAAGTTTAGAGAGGGTAACAAAGATAGAGCACCAGGCTCTAAGACCCAGGGTAGTGTTAGCAGTGCCCGCACCTATCATTTTTGTCAAACTTGCGGTAAGAACCATCAGGGTATGTGTAGAGCAGGTAGTGACATTTGTTTTGGTTGTGTCAAGCCAGGCCATAGAGTTAGAGACTGTCCGCAGCCAGGTGCTCAAGGTCAACAGAATCGCTCTTCAGCTCAGTTCGGTCACCCAAATCAGTAGGGTGCCACTTCCAGTGTTACTAACGGGCAACACCCAAATCGTCTCTATGCTCTTCAGACCCGACAAGATCAGGAAAGTTCTCCTGATGTAGTTACTGGTATGTTACAAATCTTTCATGTGCATGTTTATGCTTTGCTAGATCCAGGAGATTTCTTGTCTTTTGTTACTCCTTATATAGCAGTTGGTTTTGGAATTAGTCCCAAAATTCTAGCAGAGCCCTTTTCAGTCTCTACCCTAGTGGGTAAAACCATCATAGCCCAGCGGGTATACAGGAACTGCCCGATTATGATATTTCAAAAAGTCACTTCAGCATACTTAGTTGAAATAGAGATGACTAATTTTGATGTTATTCTAGGCATGGATTGGCTTCATTCCTGCTATGCCACAGTCAATTGTAGAAATAGAATAGTTCAGTTTCAGTTCCCAAATGAACCCATCCTAAAGTGGAAGGGTAGCGTATCCGCTTTCAGGGGTCAACTTGTTTCCTACCTTCGGACAAGGAAAATGATATCTAAGGGATGTGTTTATCATCTAGTTCATGTTAGAGGATTCTAGTTCTGAGGCTCCCAGTCTCAAATCAGTTCCAGTAGTGAATAAATATGTAGATGTCTTTCCCGAAGATCTTTCAGGCATTTCTCCCGAAAGGGAAATAGACTTTGGCATAGACCTTCTTCTAAGTACTCAGCCATTGTCTATTCCTCCATATAAAATGGCACCAGCAGAACTCAAAAAACTGAAAGACCAGTTGAAGGATCTCTTAGATAAGGGATTCATCAGACGCAGCATTTCCCCATGGGGCACACCAGTCTTATTCGTGCGCAAGAAAGACGGTTCTCTCAGAATGTGCATTGATTACCGTCAACTCAATAAAGTCACGGTCAAGAACAAGTATTCTCTTCCCAGAATCGATGACTTATTTAACCAACTTTAGGGTGTCAGTTATTTCTCTAAGATAGACCTCAGATTTGGCTATTATCAGCTCAGAGTTAGAGAATATGATATCCCATAGACGGCTTTCCGTACGCGGTATGGTCAGTTTGAATTTCTAGTCATGTCATATGGTCTTACCAATACTCCAGCCTCTTTCATGGACTTGATGAATCGTGTGTTCAAACAGTACTTGGACATGTTCGTTGTAGTCTTCATAGATGATATTCTGGTCTATTTTCGTACTGAGCGCGATCATGCATACCATCTCAAAATATTACTCTAGACTCTCAAAAATCATCAGTTATTCACCAAATTCAGTAAGTGCGAGTTTTGGCTAAGGTCAGTAACATTCCTTGGTCATATCGTTTCCAGTAATGGAATTAGGGTAGATCCTCAAAAGATAGAAGCGGTAAGAAACTGGCCTTTTCCTGTTTCTTCATAAGATATCAGGATTTTCTTGGGTCTGGCTGGCTATTACAGATGGTTTGTTGAGGAATTTTTTCTATTACATCCCCTATGTTCAGATTGACTCAGAAGAAAGTCAAGTTTCAGTGGTCAAATCCTTGTGAGAAGAGTTTTCAAGAATTGAAGACTGGACTCACCTCAGCTCCAGTCTTAGCTCTTCTAGAAGGTTCAGACGGTTTTTTAGTTTATTGTGATGCATCTAGAGTGGGTTTAGGTTGTGTCCTCATGCAGCATGGTAAGGTCATAGCCTATCTCCAAATAGCTTAAACCCCATGAGAAGAATTATCCTACTCATGATCTTGAATTAGTAGCCGTAGTATTTGCCTTGAAGATTTGGAGGCATTATTTATACGGTGTTCATGTAGACGTCTTCACAGATCATAAGAGCCTTCAGTATGTCTTTTCTCAGAAATATCTCAATCTTCGTCAGAGAAGGTGCTTAGAGCTCTTGAAAGATTATGACATGAGTGTGCTTTATCATTCGGGCAAGGCCAATGTAGTGGCCGACGCTCTCAGTAGGCTGTCCATGGGTAGTTTTCTCATGTTGATAATAGTAAGAAGAAGTTAGCCCAGGAAGTCCACCAGCTTGCTAAACTAGTCAACTCTTCAGAGGGCGGTGTATATGTTCAGAGTAGTTCAGAATCATCTCTAGTTTTCGAGGTGAAAGAAAAGTAAGATAAGGATCCTATCCTTGTCAAGCTAAAAGAGTCAGTTCAGAATCAGAAAATAGAGGTTTTCTTCCAAGGGAGAGATGGCATCCTCCGTTGTCTGGGTCATCTATGTGTTCCAGGTGTAGATGATATAAGGCAGTGAATTCTTGCAGAAACACATGGTGCGCATTGCTTTATTCATCCAGGGGCCACTAAGATGTACCGCGATTTGCGAGAAATCTATTGGTGGAGTGGGATGAAAAGAGATGTTGCAGAGTTTGAGGCTAAGTGTTCTACATGTCAGCAAGTTAAGATAGAGCATTAGAAGCCTAGTGGTCCTATGCAGGAGTTCAGTATTCCTACTTGGAAGTGGGAAGTTGTAAACATGGACTTCATGACGGGTTTGCCTCGAACTCGTCGTCAGCATGATTCAGTTTGGGTCATTATAGATAGAATGACCAAATAAACTCTTTTCTTTCTAGTTCATATCTCTTATTCAACCAAGGATTACGCTAAGCTCTACATCAAGGAGCTGGTCAGATTGCACGGTGTTTCGTTGTCTATTATCTCAGACAGAGGTATACAATTCACCTCTCATTTTTGGAAAGCATTCCAAAAGGGTATTGGTACCCAAGTCCATCTCAGTACAACCTTTCATCCTTAGACAGATGGTCAAGTAGAAAGGACCATTCAGACATTAGAAGATATGCTAAGGGCGTGTGCAATTGATTTCAAGGGAAGTTGGGATGACCACTTGCCTTTGATTGAGTTTCCATACAATAACAGCTATCATTCTAGTATTCAGATGGCTTCATTCGAAGCTCTCTATGGTAGAAGGTGTAGATCTCTAATTGGTTGGTTCGAAGTTAGTGAGGCCTTAGTCATAGGTCCTGACTTAGTATTCGACACCTTAGAGAAAGTTCAGTTGATCAGAGAAAGACTTTGGGCTGCTCATAGCTGACAGAAGTCTTACGCAGATGTTCGTAGAAAGGATCTCGAGTTCAAGATTGGTGATTATGTCTGCCTCAAAATCTCTCCTATGAAGGGAGTGAAGATATTTGGCAAGAAGGGAAAGCTCAGTCCCCAATATGTTGGTCCCTTTAAGATTCTCAGTCGTTTTGGCAAGGTAGCTTATGAGCTCGAATTGCCTTCAGATCTAGCCTCAGTTCATCCAGTCTTTCATGTCTCTGTGCTCA
The DNA here is from genome assembly GCF_002878395.1 of Capsicum annuum. Lineage (NCBI taxonomy): Eukaryota > Viridiplantae > Streptophyta > Magnoliopsida > Solanales > Solanaceae > Capsicum > Capsicum annuum. Next base: position 17,016,274 of record NC_061122.1, on the reverse strand, counting down.
AGAAGTGTATAGGTGACCTATCAGTCGTAGTCCCTATTCAGAGCATTGATGTTCAGAAAAGCCTCTCTTATGAAGAGATTCCAGTTGAAATCCTAGACTATTAGACCCGTAGATTGAGGAACAAAGAAGTCCCTCTAGTTAAAGTTCTTTGGCGAAATCAGTCCATCGAGGGAGCTACTTGGGAAACAGAAGCAAATATACGTACCAAGTATCCTCACCTCTTCCCTGCTAACTCAAATCAAGCTCAAGGTAATAGTTCTCCTTAAGCTTACTCGGTTTCATGATTAGTGTACATCACTAACTTAGTGTTCAGTCTCATGTTCATGTTCCCATGATAAACTTGGTATAAAGTACCACCGCATATTCAGTCATGCATTTATGTATTAGATTATTTATATAGTTATGCATCAGACATGCATTCTCATTGTGAGAAAACTTAGTTCTTTAGAACTTTCAGTTATGCATTTATGAATCAGTTACGCATGCATCAGATATGCATGTTCAATATGTTATGTTCAGCTTGTCAGTCATGTCTGTTATGAGGTTATGTTCCAGTTATTCATGTTTAGCTCATTTTTTTCCCTCTCAGTTAGTCTCATTCGAGGACGAATGTTCTCAAGGGGGAGATATTGTAATACCCGTGCTTTTTCTTAGCTCGAAAATCATCTCAAAGATGTTAAAACTTGCTTTGAAATAAGAATTCATTCTTATACACGTGGTATTTCCATAATTTTCACTTCCTATCACGTGGAAAATTGAATAAGCTTTCCATCGATATATAATTCACCCAAATCCGAAACCCGAACGAAGAGTTAGGTCCTTTTTAGTGAGAGAGTGTTTGACCTGAGCCTTTAGCGCGTCGCGGAGACAACTCAAATGGCAATTGTCAAATTCCAGTGTTGCTCCGTGATACTGGTGCGTTGCGCCAAACTTCCAGGTCGTAGACAAGGTGGCAACGTAATAGCTTCACGTCGTGCCACCGTGCAGTTTCCCAATTGTCAATTTTTAGTGACACGGCCGATAATGCCGCGTTGCGCCAACGACCCAATTCAGAAAATTTAACTGAAAATTAAATTACCTGTCCAGGGTTAAAAGGATCAATTTTCCTCCCCTATATAAGCTTTCAAACACGGGATTTATCCCTTATTCATCCAAAATATTGATGTTTTTCTCAAATACTCTCAAGAACTCAAGCTAGGGTTTAATAGGTCCAATTTCAAGAAGGTTTCACCATCAATATTCACGAAATCACGAGGTATGCATAGTATTCATTCATGGGCTCCTTTCATCTATGAAGTCCAAGAATCACTTTTCAACTACAAGTTATGGATTTTCTTCATGTGTTCATGCTTTGTATATTCTCTTTCATGTTGATAAATGAGGAATTGATTTCTATTCCATGATTTGATGATAAATTCCATGTGGGTTGATTAGTATAGATAAAGATTTACGAAATCTCATGACTAAAACCTTGTATGATGAAATTGGAAGTGAACCATGATGTTTAATTATTATACCATGATGTTTACATGTACTATGCCTGCCATATGTTTTATAAAATGCCTAGATGAAGGAAATTTGCCTAACTAGCCGGATATCATGAAAATCCCCGTAAATGTACAAGCTTATGACTATTAGACGTTTGATGAAATGCTTCAATAAACGTATGTGGTGATTACCATGTTTTCAAGAATATCAAGTCATGTCAGTTTCCTTCTATCGAGTCCTGGGGGTACTTGTACCTGAAATATTAGCTGTGTGCCTAGACCCATGTCATGTTTTCACGATATGCTCAGTCAAGCTATGAACTCTTAAACTTCAGATAGTCTTATGACTCAGGAAAAATCTCCATGATCTCATGACTCAGTCAGTTGTCAAATATCAGTAGTATTTTGTCAGCCACAAAAATTCAGTAACTCAGCCCATGCTCAGTTCAGTTCAGTAAATCATGTTCAGTGTCCATTCAGATGAGAGTAAAATTAGCACCGAGTGAACCCAAGGATGGGGACTCACCTATTATACGAGGGTGTGATTCCTAGAAGTAATCTGTGCGTTCCAGAACTATGTAGCCAGCATAGGTTGAGACATCGTAGCTTGCTATATGAGGGTAGATGAGGTGACTTAACTTGTTATGGAAGGGTTCCCACCGTTCTCGCTAGAGTTACCTGTTATATGAGGGTTACTCATATGTTGTCCTTACCAGCGGCGCGGTATTGACACCCTTCTAATCAGGGTATAGATTGGACCCCAGCTCAGCTATTATAGCACCTTTAGGGCATGTCGGTTAGATACTACTTCCTACAATTTCATATTACAGAATCAGGACTGTCAGATATAGTCAATCAGTCTCAGTAATAGAACTCAGATAGTTCTTCAGATTTCAGGACTGTCAGATATAGTCAACTCAGATACAGTACAGAACTCAGATAGTTCCATTTGATTCAGGACTGTCAGCTACAGTCACCCACGTTATCAGTTATACTCAGATATCATGTTGTTAGTTACAGTTACATAATTATCTATGTATTTTCACGTTCATGTTATACAGTCAGTTAGCATTAGCATGCATGTAAACCCTTGTATTTAGCCTACCTCACATGTATACTCAGTATATATGTACCGACGCATTCGCGCTATGGTGCTTTATTTTTATGTTTCACTATAGGTTTAGAGACACGGGTTCTAGATCAACAGTAGATTCCAGATTCAGCAGACAAAGTAGAAGTGAGTCCTCATTCTTCGACGACATAATGATTTTCTAGTATCTCATTGATTAACTTATTAGTTGGAGTTAGTTGGGGACATGTCCCATCAAATCCTTATTTAGATTCTTCAGATAGTAGAGGCTTTCAGACTAGATGCAGACTAGATACAGACTATCAAGTTTTGACTTCAGTATTTTCAATTTTGTTTTGGGTATTCTATTACCCCACACAGATGTTATGTTATTCAGTTATGTTCATGATCAAACCTTATGGCCTTTCAGTGCATGTTTCTGCATTATTATGTTATCTTATGCAGTATACAGGTACATATATCAGTCATGGATTAGCTTGTGGTCCTTCTGGGTCATGAGTACCGTGTAGCATTTTGGTTCAGAAAATCGGGTCATTACATTTTCCCTCTTGAGCTGAGGGTCTATCAAGACCAGCTGCTCTACCTAGATAAGAGTAAGCTATGCATACACTTTACCCTTTCCATACCTCAGTTTGTGGGAATACACTGGGTATGTATGTTGTAGTTGTTGCTACAACTTTACAAGCATCATTAATAGAGAAACCATTAGTTAAAAGGGTTAAATTAGTTGATCTTTAAGCAACCACATGAGGTATAAGAACTTAATTATTGCTACATAATGCAAAAAAGCATACATAAATCAGAAGAACGCAAATACTTTGGGGTTGTTTTTATGAGTTCCTAACAACCATGAATTCTCTTAAGATAAATTAGAAGCTTTATTCATGGATAGATGATTACAACTCCAAATCAAATTGCAACAACAACATACCCAGTGTATTCCAGCAAAGTAGGGTATGGGAAGGATAAAGTGTGTACGCAGTCCATATCATTACCTCAGATGAAGTAGGGAGGCTATTTCTGATAGACCCCCGGCTCAGGAACTCCAAATCATACTAAGAATTATATAAAAACTAGTCGATCTAAATCAACTGATGACCTAATTATGAGACATCAAGAATGGATGCACTATAGGTGATATCAAGCTATAGTCGAGTGTAGCTAAGCTCAAGTTAGTTGGAGAGGCCTTTGAATTGAATTGGGTACTAAACTGGAGCTCCTGGTGTGCTGTAGCATTTGAAGAAGAACTGCATGAACTAGAGTTGCACAGTTGCTATGCAAACAGGTTATGAGCAATGCCTACATAAATTCTTTTGATGTTTGCACTTTTGTATCTAATAGTACAATCAAGGTGAAAATGAATAGGTTGTATTACACCTTTTGAAGCTAGAAAGAACTCTTCTTCATCCAACATCTTTGTATACTATTTAAACCGAATAGTCTGCTTAGACCGAGCCTTCAACTCAATCTTTGCCTGATTAAGCACTTCCCTGTAATATCTTACGATGTTTGATGCTAGCTCGGATAAGCATATCTGTAATTAGCTATAGGAAGTTTCGACTGACTGCACGTCGAATGTTGTTGGATAACTTGCATAAATTGAATAAACATTTGACTGAGGGTAGCTTGGCATGGGCGTATCGACCTTTGAATTCTGAAGATTAACTAGTGGCCTCTAGATGTTATATATACTGGTACCTGGTGTTGTTGCATAAGAAAATTCTAGGTTTACCATTATGAAACAGTTGCAATGTATTAGCACCCAAGGGTATGGCGTACTGGTCAATGAAGTAGGCCGAACATAAAAAGTATAGGCGACTTCTTCTCAGAGTCTGGAGAAACAAGGGCTATTTTTTTATCCAAAGATTCAAAGGGGACACTTGATTTAAAAAGAAACCAAAGGGGACAAATCGCTCAAGTCACCTGGTGTTTGTTGGGAAAGAAGGGGCACAAACAAAGAGCCCGATAGGGTAGCAGAGGAAAATACCGAAGTAAACTTTCCCTTTTAATTCGAACCAAGAGGATAAAATAAAATCCAACCAAAACAAAGTAATATGGCATCAAATAACCAATCACACAAATACGATAAGATAAGAATAAAACCAAGAATAAGAGACACCAAATTTACGTGGAAAATCCTTCGGTGTGAAGAGTAAAAAATCACGGGATCCAACTTCCACTATAATCACCAAAGAGTTACAATATTTTTCTCCGAAATGACCACCAAACAAGTGCGAAACAACAATCAATAATACATAAACCACAACACCAAAAACTAGAGAATAAAAGGAGTGAAAATACGAAAACGTAACTATTGTTCGGTAATGAAGAATAGGAGATACAAGACACCAAATCTACTTACGTTAGTTCCTAATCAAAGATTGAGATAAGAGGAACAAATTGTCCAAAAATCAGCTTAATCGAACAAGAAACGAAGTGGGAATCTCAATTTGAAGTTGCCAGTTGTGGCTGAAGTTTGGGGTATGAAAATCTACACTATTTTTCTCTCTTTGGATGCTGAAAACATTTTTTGTGAAGGTGAATAAGACCTAAAAAATATCTATATATATTTCCCATAATGGGCCTATAGGCAAAAGCAGGTTGGTCCAAATTGGACTTTATTTATCCACATAGGAAGAGACAAAGACCCAATAACCCAATAATTCTCCTCCTTCCGACTATGTGGAGAAGACTGCCATTACGACGATCATGCAACAATCTTCAAACTTCCCTCAAATCTTTATTCATCATCTCGGAATCATTATCATTCGTATGAATCTTTTTAACTTCAAGCAACTTAGAATCCAACACATCCTAAATCCAATGGTATCTCACATCAATGTGTTTAGACCGACCATGAAATATAGAATTCTAACCAAGATGTATGGAACTTTGACTGTCGCAATGAAGCACATACCTTTATTGAGCACAACCAAGTTCCCCCAAGAATCTCTTCATCCAAAGCAATTCTTTGCAAGCTTCAACAGCAACAATGAGCTCCATTTCTGTAGTAGATAGTGCAACACATTTTTGCAACCTAGATTGCCAAGACACAACCCCCCTGCAAAAGTAACCAAATAACCAGAAGTAGACTTGCGAGTATTAACATTACCAGCCATGTCTGAATCAGTATAACCACAAAGAATAGGCTTTCCTGTACCAAAACACAAACTCAGACTAGAAGTGCCACAAAGATATCTCATAATCCACTTCACAGCATTCTAATATTTTCTTCCCAGATTAGAAAGAAAATGACTAACAACACCAACAACATGAGCAATATCCGGTCTTGTACAAACCATTGCATACATCAAATTACCAACAGCTGAAGCATATGGAACTTTTTTCATATCTTCCTTCTCACCATCATTGGAAGGACACTACTTTGTGCTCAATTTGAAGTGCATAGCTAAAGGTGTACTGACAATCTTAGCCTTGTCCATGTTAAACCTTCAAAGTACTTTTTGAATGTGCTTCTCTTATGATAACCACAACTTCTTGGCCTTTCTGTCATGAACAATCTGCATGCCAAGAATTTGCTTTGCTGGTCCTAAGTCTTTCATAAAAAAAACTTACTCAACTCTTGCTTCAACTTTTAAATCCTGGAAGCATTTTGACCAACAACAAGCATGTCATCAACATAAAGAAACACAATAATAAAGTCACTATCAGAGAATTTTTTCACAAAAATACAATGGTCTGAATATTCTTGAAGCCCTGCTGACTCATAAAGGAACCAAACTTCCTGTACCATTGCCTAGGAGCTTGTTTCAAACCATACAATCTCTTCTTCAATTTGCAAGCATAATTCTCTTTTCCCTTGACTTCAAAACCTTCGGGTTGCTCCATATAAATTTCTTCATCTAAGTCACCATGGAGAAAAGCAGTTTTAACATCCATTTGCTCAATCTCTAAATCTAGACTTGCAGCTAAGCCTAGAACCATATAAATGGATGATATCTTCACATCTGGAGAGAATATCTCATCAAAATCAACTCCTCTTTTTTAGTTAAATCCTTTCACAACCAGTCTAGCCTTGTACCATAGAATTTGGTAACCATCTTCATATTTCACCCAAAAAACCACCTGTTTTTCAAAGCTTTTCTGTCTTTAGGCAGCTTAACCAAATTAAAGGTATGATTATCATGCAAAGATTTAATCTCATTTTCCATAGCATCAAATCATTTTTCTCTTTCTTAATTTTTCATGGCCTCATCAGGATTCTCAGGTTCTCCCCCGCCAGTCAAGAGTACATACTCATTGGGAGAATAACGAGATGAAGGTATTCCCTCTGTAGTAGATCGTTTGAGAGAACTCCCTGGAACATAAACAATTGGTTGCTGATCAACCATATCAACTTGCACTGAAGCATCAACAACATCATGATGGTCATTCTGAATATTATCATCATCTTCATTATCAACTTGATTTTCATTATCATGAAGATTTATTTAGAAGCAATAGTCAAAGAACCGGATCAACATCAACTAGGCTCTCACTGCTCTGAGAATCAACCTTCTCAGCTTTGTCAAAATCTTTAATTGTTTGGTCTTTAAAGAATACAATATCACGGCTTCTAACAAGTTTCTTCTCAACTGAATTATAGAAACGATAGCCAAATTCATCTTGACCATGACCAATGAAGATACACTGTCTAGTTTTAATATCCAACTTTGACCTTTCATCTTTAGGAACATGCACACATACTTTACAACCAAAGGCTCTAAGATGATCATAAGAAACATTCTTACCAGACCAAACTCTGTCAGGGACATCACTATCCAAAGCAACAGTAAAAGATAAATTGATAACATAAGCAACAGTATTAAGTGCTTCTGCCCAAAAGGAATCTGGCAGCTTAGCATCTGAAAGCATACATCTAACCCTCTCAACTAGAGTTGTGTTCACCCTCTCTGTTAAACCATTCAACTGAGGAGTTTTTAGAGGAGTTTTCTAATCACGAATACCCTGCTCTCTGCAATATCTATTAAAAGGACTAATATACTTACCACTACTATCTGAGCGGATGTATTTCAATTTCTTCCCTACCTGCCTCTCAACCAAGGCCTAAAAATCCTTGAACACATCAAGTACTTGATCCTAGGACTTTAAAGGAAATATCCAGAGTTTACGGGAATGATCATCAATAAAAGTCACAAAATAAAGTGCACCACCATGAGATCTTACTTAAAAAAAAAAAACCATACAAATCAGAATGCACCAACTCCATTAAATCAAGCTTTCTTAAAGGCGGATGACTCTGAAAAGAAACTTTTTTCTGTTTACCGGCTAAGCAATGAACACACTTTTTCAATTTTGCTTGTTTCACTCCAGAAAGCAATTTTTTCTTAGCCAAACTATCAATCACATTCTCACTCATATGACTCAATCTTCTATGTCATAACTCTGATGAAGTATTATTCTCCACCAAGTTTATCAAGACTTTAGAAGTAGAGCCCTGAAATATGTACAAGTTAGACAACTTGTCACCTCGAGCCACAATCATCGAACCTCTAGTAAGCTTCCACTGGCCAGCACCAAAGGTGTTAACATAACCCCCATCATCAAGGTTTCCTACAAAGAGTAAATTCGAGCGAACATCTGGAGCATGCTTGACATTATTCAGAACTAGTTTGGAACCACTATTACTTTCCAAACAAACATGTCAATGCCAAGTACTTTAACTTCATCATTATCGTCCATTTTTAACATCCCAAAATTACCTGGAGTATAAGAAGAAAATAATTTCTTCTTTGTTGTAACATGAGAAATAACACCAGAATCCACAAATTAGCTAGACTCATCACGAACAAGATTAATGACATTCTCCCCACAAGCAACAAGAAGATCATCATTAGCAACAACTGCAACCCGATTTTCATTATCGCCTTCGTTCTTTTGTCATCTCATATCTCTCTTACGTTTGTAACAATATTTCATAATATGTCCCTTTTTGTTGCAATAGTCACATGTAACATTCTTGAATTTGGACCTCAACTTGATTCTACTTTTATCTCTATCATTCGGACCTCTGGACTTGTTTCTCCCCCTCTTTTTAGTAACCAAAATATCAGAGTGTGAAGATGAAGAAGATAAGTCCTGAGATCTTCTTCTTATTTCTTCATTCAAGACACCACTCTTAACATATTCCATAGTTACAACACCACCAGGAACAAAATTAGTCAAAAAAACTCGAAGAGTCTCCCAAGAATCTGACAGAGTATTAAGAAGCCAAAGTCCCTGAATTTCTTCATCGAACTTTACACCCATTCCGGACAGCTGGTCAAGGACACCATGAAAATCATTTATATGATCAAAAATAGGAGTGCCCTCTTTATACCTGATATTCATCAATTTCTTAAGCAGAAACAACTTGTTATTACCAGTCTTCGAAGCATAAAGTGTCTTGAGCTTGTCCCACAAACTTTCGGTATGTCTCTTATTCACAATATGATTTCTAACATTATCTCCAACCCATTGTCTGATATAACCACAAACCTGTAAGTGCAAATTCTCAATCCTCGTCTGTCATGGATTGAGGTTTAGTAGACGCAAACATAGGTAAATGGATTTTCTTGACAAAGAGAAGATCTTTCATCTTGCCTTTTCAAGTATGATAATTACTACCATTCAGATACACCATCTTGCTCATATTTGCCTCCATCATTCAAATCAACAATCAATAGCAATCAATACTTTGATACCACTTTGTTGATAAAGGCAGGGGCACAAACAAAGAGTCCGACAGGGTAGCAGTAGAAAATACCCAAGTAAAATTTTCCTTTTAATTTGAACCAAGTAAAGATAAGCACATCCAAGCAAAAAAAATTAATATGGCAGAAAATAACCAATTACACAAATACGATAAGATAAAAATAACGCCAAGAATAACAGACACCAAATTTACGTGGAAAATCCTTCGGTGTGAAGAGCAAAAAACCACGGGACTAAACTTCCACTATAATCACCAAAGAGTTACAATATTATTCTCCAAAATGGACAACAAACAAGTGCCAAACAACAAGCAACAATGCATAAACGACAACACCAAAAACTACAGAATAAAAGGAGTTAAAGCACCAAAATGCAGCTACTGTTTGGGAATGAAGAATAGGAGCTACACACCACCTGTTGACACCCAATTTTGGTTCTCTCCTTTTCCTCAATTACTTTTACCGATGTTCCTCGGCCCTAAACAATTTTGAAAAATTAAAGAAGGAATAAGACTCAAATTTTATTTCTATTTCTACATATTTTTAAATAATAAAAGAAAATCTATCTTTCTATCATATTATAAAATATATTAGCACCAAGAATTTTTTGGTAATCGCATTCAATTTCTCTAGTTTTATTTATTTATTTTTTTAAGGGCATATTATGACCATATATATGTATATTTTTATCACATAAAATATATATTTTGTTATGTTCTTATTTTTACACATTTATATATATGGGTAATATTAAATTAAAAAAAAACAAATAAAAAATATTTCTTGGATATCAGGGAGCACCGATAGATTTGATTTCAGAAGAAAAAGAATATTTGGGCTGACAATAATCAAATTTCATTTTTATTTTTCACCCAAGCCCAACTCTTATTTTATAAATTTCAAATAAGAACCCAAAATAAATTAGCCTGAAATTCAATATAAAATCCATAGCCGCTTCGCCTTTTCATCCAACAGACTCAAATCAATCTAGTATGTAAATTTATGTTCAACCCAAAGATTCAAAATTTTCAACTTTATAAATATATATATATATATATATATATATATATATATATATATTTAATTATTTTCTATTAATTTTAAAACGTCCAATTAAATGATTGGACGGTTAAAAAGTAATTACTTTTAAGTTAATTTTTATATTTATCCATATATATATAAATAAGGATTTATATTCAACTTTATAAATTATTTATATTTATTTATGTATATAATTGTTTTTATTATTAATTTTTTTTTAAAAGGGACACTTGTTTTTAGCCGTCCGATCAAGAAATCGGACGGATTAAAACTGATCAAGAATTCAAAACAAAGCACGCGTATTCCCCTTCCCAATATGCGTGCCTTCCCTCTTCCCTAAAGATGCAGTGTCATGTCCCTTCAATTTTCCACATATACGACACAACAACAACCGACTTTTCCTTTCTCTCTTTCTCCTCTCCTTTACAATCATCAAAGAGGAAACCTAGATGCATCTCCATAGTTGCCACCATCTGCCACCACTGCAAAGATCCCGCCCCAAAATCATCACTCCAGCTTACGAATCCGAAAAGGCAGAAGGCTCAGCCCTAAATTTGTGTAAAAAATGGAAAATCTTCAAATCCTCCATTAATGACTTTCAAGTTGGCGTTTTTCAGAAGTCGGGATATTCAAATTTTGAATTCCCTTCATGTTTTCTCAAAAAATTTATTTCAAAGTCAGATTCTGAAGTCTGAATTTTGGCTATAAATAGCCGGATTACCATGACCAAAAGGAAAAAAAAAAAAAGAAAGGGGGAACACTCTAAAGTCTGCAAAAAAAAAGGTCACATAATCACTTTTTTTTTTCTTTTGTTGTTTTTGGTCTAAGTTCGAGCACCGGAGTTTGAGTTCTTCGTCGGAATCTTCTTGACGTGGAACCCCAGGTTTGCTGCCCAACACAAGGTGAAACTCTTATCCCGTTTAATCACAGTGTATTTAATTTCTGGGTTTCTTTAACCATTTGGGTTTGATTGGTTGATTACGGATGTGAGTGCAAAGTAAAACGTTGTGTGAACGCTTGATTTCGTTCACGTTAAGCTGTGTGTGTTGCGAAAATATTCTAGTGGTGCATATCAAAACTTGTGAAATGATACTGTTGCTTCTATTATATTTATTTTACTTTTTTGAGGATCAGTGTTCTTCATAGGAATCAACATGTAATGCTTTAAGGCCAAGATATGAATTTAGGTTTAACAAAGGAATTACTAATCCGAGTTAGGCATTATAAGTTGATAAAATGATTTAATTTTTGAGTTTGTTTTTATGATTCAATTTTTGAGTTTGTTTTTTCATTGCCTTGTTAAGCATATAGCATACACAACTTCAAGTGATGGTTTAGTGTTAGTTATTCAATATTAGTGAACATTAGCACGTCCAGACTTGATGGAGTTTCTTACTCACTGTCTTAAACTCGAAAATTAGTGTGCATATGCTGTAGAAACTACTGATTGTTTTGTTTGTTAAGATTTTTTTATCCTCATGTCTCTGACTAAGTGATTAAAACAACTTGGAAATGGCTAGTGATATAAAGGACCAAACCTTATTTTATAGTTGTTAAGCACATCATTAATCTAATGATCTTCTTGTGTTTCTCGAATAACTAATAGGATGGCTAGAAGAATGATGAAAACAACATATTCTTAGTTTCATTCGTTTTTCTTATGAAATTATGATAGTACAAACGTCACGACTTCAATCCTTGTATGTGGTTGTTTTTTACCTCGCGGACTAATTTAGGATAGCCGAAGCATGACTTTGAAAAGCAGTGAAAATGTTTACCTTATAAGAGTTTGAAGATGAAGGTATTATGACGTTTTGATAATTCCAGTTTCACGAAGATGAAATCATAGGTTAGTTAATATGCACGCATTAGAAAACAAGGAAGCAAAATAGAGTTCGAAAATAGTATCTTTTGGATTAGAGATGCATATATGTAGAGGAATTTTACCTCTTAAGCTTCAATGCCCATTGTAGTTATCAAAAGTGTATTTGTATAGAATTAAGCTAAACTTGCCTCCTTCCTTAACCCATTTCTTTAAAATTGAAAGGCTAAAGCCATGATAAGAATTACGGCTGGGTATCCCTTTCTCATTCGATTATACGTTATCTCCTCTTCTTTGATCAATTGTGTGAATAATATTAATGGTGTAAGCCTAGAAGTATTTTAACATTTTTTTTTACGTATTTTGTTGGTGGATTTTATCTTTGTGGGAATTTAAGACTATTAGTGTTACTTTGATCCTATTTTTCTAGTAAGTCACTGAGAATAGGTAAGTAGTTTGAAGTTGAGATTAAAAGTAGCATTTCCTTAAGAGATAAAACCTTATTCATTTGGAACTAAGTGGAACAATAAATGGGAATGGTTCTTGAATTCTATCTGTGTGCGCTAAGCTACTGTATGATTGAAAAATACATTCCAATGGCCATGCTTCCTCCCTAATTTACTCATTCATTTTTGTTCTATCACTTTCTAATTGTTTTATTTCCTTGTTTCATTTTCATGTACACTCTCGGGAGCTGAAGTTCCTCAACGGAACTCGTCTGACCCAACATCGGGTCAACTATATGATCACAGAGCCTCGAGGTCACAAATTAGGAGCTTAGTTTCGTTAAGAGTCTAGTATTCTTCGGCCTTTCCTCTTATTATATAGATTATGTTAATTGACTTTACATAAGCTTGCAAACCAATTATTCTTATTAATTATTTAAAGTAGCATCATTGGTTCATTGTGCTTATGTAGCTTATGTTACTTGTGAATTTCCTTTCGAAATAGCCTAACGTTCTTATATCCTATTAATTAATGCATCATTAGTCGATCTGTAAGCTAAATGTTTCAAATTAGTCAAGTAAAAAACATTTGTTTTATCAATAATGCACTTGGGCCTAATGTTGCACTTTGGCCTTAAAATTAATGGAATTCTGGAATCGGCTAATACTAGTCATGGCGTAGGATCCTTAATGTACATTTTCTTTCCCTAAAAATGACACGATGCAATTTTATTAAAATATTTGTACAAGGTAAACATATGTATACGCCCCAGACATGAGTATAATATACAAATATATATATATGCGTGTGCATTGCCCATATTTTTCTTGCTTATAAGTTATATATATATGCAAATAGCGAAAGTTTCTCATCACCATTTTGGCAAAAAAATAAATAAAGCTTTTTCCTAATATTTTCATAAACTAAGCATAAGGACTTATCCTAGGATAGGCTCTGAGGGCTGCTTAACACCTTCCCCTCGAGTGACTAAAACCCTTACTCAGAATCTCTGAATATTTTCAAAAGACCAAAACAGAGTTTTTACAACAAAAATGGTTTTTTCCTAATTTTTCTAAAAAGTTAGGTGACGACACTAAAAAAGAAAATTTCAAAACCCAAGAGTCATTAAAATGCCACCATACATCGTGTGTTGTTTTGACCGGTTCAAAATTGGGCTCGACACCACCAAATATACCTTCGTAAGTTCCTGATCAAAGATTGAGATGAGAGGAACAAGCTGTCCAAAAATCAGCTCAATCGGTCGAGAAATGGAGTGGAAATCGCAATTTGAAGTTGCCAGCTGTGGCTGAAGTTTGGGGTGTGAAAATCTGCACTATTTTTCTCTCTTTGGCTCCTAAAAAACACTTTTTGTGATGGTGAATAAGACCTAAAAAAGATCTATATATATATCCTATAGTAATGGGCCTATGAAAAAAGTGGGTTGGTCCAAATTGGGCTTTATTTATCTACATAGGAAGGGACTAAGACGCAATAACCCAACAGTGTCAAGCGATTTGTAAATCGCTTGGTGTCCAGCGATTTGCAAGTTGCCTGGTGTGCAATGAGTTTTAAGTGATTTTAAAAGTTAAGCAATATATATGTAATTTTTAAGATTTAAACCTCCTTCCGATATTCTAGCTCCGTTTGTGCCAGAATCTCATTAGAAAAAGGAACTTTGAAAATTGCTGGACACCGAGTGATTTGCAAATCGCTAGACACCAAGAGATTTGAAAATCGCTAGACACCAGGCAACTTGAGTTCTTGGTAACTATGCTGATGTGGACATCGCGATTATCAAATCCTAGCATGATATACAGGGATTAAATTAGGATATACAGGGATTGTTATACACGATTGTTATATGTTGGTTAACAACGACTGGATTGTTACACATGAATTACCTAAGCGTATCATTTTTCTTTAAATAGTTTAATCCCCACAGGGGCCTCGTTACTAATGATCATATTCTTCTACTCTATATAAAATCACACTTAGAAGATTCGTATAGCTTAATGTGGATATTATTTGATACTACCACCGATTAAAAGTCACATTAGTTATAGAGAGATTATATTTTCTTATGTCACCATGCAAACATGGCAAAGATAAATGAAGTAGTAACTAATGCAAAAACAATCAACTGAAAAGCAACTAACAAGTCATGTTTGTAATACTGTCAACTACCATATGTGGACTTATATACAATTTGATCTCTCTATCGACCTGTTCGCAATAAATTTTCGCAAGCAAAAATAAATAAAAAGAAATAATAATTTTATAAATATGAATCTTGCGAGTACAATTTTGTGACTTTCTTGATTCTTCTCTCCTAAACTTAGAAATGATCTGAGGGCCTTCATTAGCGTGCTTCTCGAATCATTGGATGATTTGGACTCGTTGAGACGTATTTCAATCGTCGGGGATATCGGAAGGTGTTTTGTTGCTTTGGAATAATCTCAAGAAAACAACTCCATTGATTTCTCCTAACAAGAACTTGATAGTCAATGCCGACCCTGTCAATGCTTGTCAAAGTCCTCTTTTCATAATGTCCTTATGTTATCCCCTATTTATAGTTATAGGGAGTAGGCATCGTTGCTTGTGATTGGCCGAAATATGTCACTTTGACACTTGGCAACTTTTGACTTGTTCTTGAATTTGAATGAGATTTCAATTGGACATGTGGCGTCACCTTGTTGGTCTTTAACTTGATGGGGATGCCAAGTCACCCTGACATGTGGCATGGGTTCGGGCTCTAAAGTGTAATGGACCTTGGGCTTGAATTTAACAAAATGGACAAATTAATTTGTAGGACCCAAATTAGTTAATCAACTCAAATGATCATGAATTAAACTCAAATTTTGTATGAATTTAACCCGTTGAATTTTATATATCTACAAATGCCCCTTACTTCGAGCCTTGTCGATGTGTAGGCTTGTTAAAACTTGGCAACGAGACTTTTTTTTTTTAGCAAAATCCACTAGGCAAGGTGCCTAGGTTCTTTTTATAAATTTTTCAAAATCAAAAGTCATTACAAATGTAGCCAAAGCTTTAAAATAAAGTAAAAAAATAAAATTAAGCTAATGACCAAAATAAGACTTAAAGAATGTCTTAATCTGGTGTTACAATATGAGTGAATAAAAGAAGCTAAACTTGCCAAAGATATACTAAACATTGCAAAACTAATATTTGAGTGGTGTAGTATCCTTGAACTGAATTTCCATCTTGCCTTAGCTAACTTTGATGTTCCTTGGCAGTATTGTTTTGAAGACTCACAGTATCAATGAGTACCTATGAATGTGCTTTTTTATTTTTTTCACTTCAAAGGTACTTGTTTCTTGTCGGTGCCTTCTAGATAGACCGCCACTTGTGAGTGGTCTAAAATTTTTGCCACATATTTTCATATAGCAAAAGTTCTTGGTTAAGCGTGAAATAAATGACCATTAATATTTATTCAAGTTGTTACACACTAGACAATACTGAGGCACCTCCATATGGATTTGAAATAGGATCATATTGAGTAAATCCTTAACTTACTGCCCCTTGCATGTTAGTAAAGATTCTTGAATTGAACTTTTATACCAAGCAAATATTAACTTTCCTTTGGTGTTCAGAAAGAATCAAATTTTTTTTAAAGAAATCTTTCAAATATGGTAATTTTCTTTTAGCTACTTGAAAACTTGAAATTTCCGGGAATCTTTTCTTCGAATCTTATTACAACCATCCTTATATATGAAATTGAGATTTTCACCAAAACTTCTATATAAGATGATTTTTCCTTGTAGAGAAAATGCATCAAAGCACTAGGTATCCACACAAAAAAAAGTGTTCGACTATGTTTGATTGTCGGACTGTGAAGTTGTGACCTTGGCCGATACGATTGACTCCACCAACTGCTACTCAGGTAACTGCAACTTTGATAGCAGCTTGTCGACTCTTGCTCGCTCAGATTTGCACGATTGCAACATTAAATACGTGACTGTGATCACGAGCTACTCATTTTTTTATATCTTTTTTTGGTTTTTACTTTAACACTCAACTTCAGGTTCTTTTGTTTCCTAATTTTTTCAACTTGTTTGTCCATAACGGTTAATCTCTATTCTCTTATTAATCCTCCAGAACGGTGTAGGTTGTTCTTGGTCCCCAATAATGACTTGTTTCAATGATCATGAAACTCCATACCCTTGTCTTGAGATTGTGGAAAGCAAATCAGATTCGCATGTCAAAGCCCGTACTTTGAAAGTTCATCCTCCGGTGATTGGCGCCTTCCCACTTGTTAGAAAGCCACTGAAAACTCCTCTCCACCTCATAGAATGGTCAACGATGGAAACTAAGGACGTCATGGACAATTTTTTGGAAAAAATTATGACTGAAAAAGTTCTCCTTTTGAAGTCTTCTACGCATCAAAATGTTGTTGTTGCGAGCTCTCCTATACGCAATCGGAGCCTTAGCAATTGGCGTGTTCCTCCCTCCGGCTTTGGGGAGGTTCGATATACATCTAACTACTAGGAGTGGATAAAAGACGTTCTTGCCCCTAATAAGGAGACCTTAGAGCGTAACAAGACTTATGATGTCGTCTTTGCTTTATTGTTCACGTATGACCATAACGAGAATGTGCTCCAAGCCTTCTGTGAGAATTGGCGTCCATCCACCAACACAGTTTCTACTTTTATTGGAGAGTTGTCCATATCTTTATGGGACTTGAGAAACATCGGAGGTCTTCATATTCATGGATCATTTTATGACGAAGTTATTCCTTCGGCTAAGGAGTTGACATATGTGGATCACAAAGAGAAGCCTTTTCTCCCTAGAAACTACTCACACGTATTTTCGGTATTTTACCGGCTTACAAAAGGTGTCATTAATGATGTCTCTTTTCTTGATTGGACTAATTTCTGATTTCGAGGACCAAGAAAATATGTTGAGCCTTCACAAAAGATGTTAAAAAATCGAACGAATCCAAGGATGAATCATGACCCATTGGGAAATATTGACATGAATTTTTTACCACGAACCGAAGAACAGAATGCCCCTTTTGTCGAGTTAAGCGTGGAAGAATCACTCAGAGATGAAACTTATTTGGCAGTTTTCCTTGCATGTTGACTCTGTAAATTTTTTCTCCCCAACAAGAAAGTTGGTTACATTCGTGCTAGCGTCTTCAAAGTTGCAAGCTTGATGGCTCATGGAGAAAAATTTTCTGTAGCGGTCCCAGTTCTTGCAACCATCTATCGAGGCCTCTGAGAGATCTTTACTTCTTCAAACTTGGGGTCCTGCCATGCACTCTTACCCATCCATTATGTTTATGGATGTATAAGTAAGTATTTTAAAACTTATTACCATGTAAACCGTGTACAACAAGGGGTGAAAATATGGATAATTTCAAGAGAAAAGATAGAAAAACAATTTGACTTTGTTGATGCTCGCAACTTATTTCAACAAGTCAATGTAAAGAAGCTTTCTTATTTGGCCTTGATATTGGGAAAAGAGGTACAAATTGATGATAGCAATAAATTGTTCAATTCTTGGAGTGACTTCTTCATAGGCCTTCGTTCAAGTTTTATCACTTTGAGGCATGATGATGATCTGATCGTGGAGCATTATAGTCCCCATCGATTTAGTCGCACATTTGAATTTTGTCAAGATGTTCCCGGCATTCTAGCAAAATACCATTTTAATGGTTCGTTGCTAGCTTTGGTTCAACTTTGGGATTCTTTTGTTCGTCTTGGAAGTTTGTCAAAGCTTAAGATACCAATGCATCCGTTGTATAATGGACCTTTTATGACTCGAGAGTACTCAGATTGGTGGCCAGCCCATAGGGAGACTGTGTTAAGACAAAATACCCACATTATTTTAAGAGGTCCAAAGAAAAATGATGCCCCTTCATCAACCAAAGGAGACCAACTTCAGTTGGATGGTCAAGACAAGCTTTCTCTCTCTTCAAAGTCCAAGGCGGTAACGGGTAATCCTGGTCAATCTGTCCAAGTTGTTCCTAAATATAAAAATTCGAAGGGCAAGGATACACATATGGATAAAAGAGTAAAAAACTCCTCATCGACCCCCAAGGTGGTAGCCATCTCCACTTTCGAAGTGATCAACGTTGTCCAAAAAAGAAAGAAATCTTTTGGCCCACCGAATAAAGGTGTTGAAAAGTTACTAGACATTGTGTCATTTTACTGTGATGTATCCAAACCACTTGTTTCATTAAATGGAGTTGTTATTGATAGTGCCACCTCTAGTTCAAATGAAAGCAATGCTAGCCAAGAACCACACTAGAAGCGTTTGAAGAAAAAACATAAGGACTTAAGCGATCAACATCATAAGTTTGTTGATTTGGATTCCATAAGTATTGACACTGCTATCTTTGAAGATAGTGCAGCTGGTTTAACAATACCCTAGGCTGATTTGGCACATTAGGTAATAATAACTTCTTTAATATCACAACTTGCCTCTTTAATCGATATTAACTTCTTCTTTTTTTACTTGGGTCTTATGGACGATTCCAGCAACATATTTAGTGATGATGTATTTGGTGAGGATTGTGTCACAAGCCCAAATCCTTCAAGTGTGTTGAAGAGTCTCAATTTTTGTCTTGATAATGCCATGACTCAAGCTACAAATAAGGATCCGTCGGCAAAGTTGTTAGAAAATGCTGAATCTTTTCAAAATATTTCAACTACTGATATGGTGACTGAAGCAAATGATAATAGACCTTATAATGTCTCCAAGAATATGGTTCAGCCATTAAAGCAGATTGCCCCAAATTTTGAACCACAAAAGGCTATTTCGGCTTTCAAATTGTCCTACGTTTCTGGATTGTGGCGTACCTTGTGTGAATGTATTACATAATTCTCTGACGAATCCTCCAAAACCTCAAAGAATTAGAGAAAGGTGTTGCTCTAACTCTTAAAGGTCTTCAGGAGGTCAATGTCGTTGACCTCTCTTATTTGGAGGTTCTACTTGCAGACTTTTTTAAGAAGCATGGAGATTATGATGTTGAAAAAGTGTCTAGTTCCCAAAAGATAACTAGAGATGCTCATCAAGAGTTGCTTTCTATTACGCAACAACGTCTTCATGCTGCAAATGAAGACAAGGTCAAGATAGACCAGCGTTTGGGAGAGCTTCAAAAAATCCTTGAGAGAGCTGAAAAAGAGTTAGAAGCCTGAACGTCAAAGAAGAAGAAGACCATTTTGCTTATTGAAAAACATCAAAAGAAATTGTCCAAAAATCAAGAGACCGTCACCAACATTGAAGGAGAGATTCATGCCCTTGAGAAAATCAACCCACTGTCAGAAACAGAAATCAAAGAACTTTCTAAGATAAAGGAAATCGCTGAGACAAGTCGCCTTCAGATTCTTGGCCATAAGCTTTTTCCCTAATTTTTTTGCTTATGAATTCTCTCTTTTCCCTTTTTAGTTTTACTTTGGATCTTATTATGATCTTCTGGCAGTCTTTCTTGGAGCAATAAAAGTAATTTTTTTTTAATGTCTTTCGCGCTATATAGTTTTTTTCTTTAAATCTGACACGCCAACATGTTTTTTTTATTTCCCTTCCCGACCCATATGCTTTGACATTTGTAACATGAGATAAATAATTTAAAATTATGAGTCGCTTGTGTCGTTCGAATGAAAATTCTCAAAACTACAATGCGCATGAATGTTATAACCAAAAGATTTCAACACTTGTGCAAATCTTTTATAGAAG
Source organism: Capsicum annuum (assembly GCF_002878395.1). Classification (NCBI taxonomy): domain Eukaryota; kingdom Viridiplantae; phylum Streptophyta; class Magnoliopsida; order Solanales; family Solanaceae; genus Capsicum; species Capsicum annuum. The sequence goes on along the minus strand of NC_061122.1, from coordinate 16,995,976 downwards.
GCTTTGCTCGAACTTCGTGTCACCCAATTTTTTTCAGCTTTGAGCGGCTATAGTAAAAGAATTCATAACTCAAACTAAGAGTGTCGAAATCACAGAATTCTTATTTTGCTGGCAATCTAACTCATGTAACTATAATGGATGTAAAAATCATGACCAGAAGTTCTCCGGATTTTCCCAAGTATCCTTCCGAAATCAGTCTTTCAGTTCTGATTCGTCACTTTTTGTTTGTTTTGTGCAGCCTCACAAAAATTCTCATATCTTGACTTAGGAACATCAGAATCATGAGCTATTTTTTGAGTTAGAAACTAGACTCGTGGAGATACGTCTCAAGCGAGAATCACAATCATATTGTACCTAAATTGTCCCAGATATTTCCCCAAAACTGCTCTTCTTATCTTGGTTCGCTAGTTTTATCAGCTTTGCATAGTGTCACGATAAACTCCGTATTTTGACATAGGAGTATCGAAATCAAGTACCGTTTATTGCGTTGAAAACTATACTCATAGATCTATGTCCCACGCGGAAATCATAATCAGATTACACTCAAATCGTCCCATATATTATCCCAAATCCAATCTTCTAATCCTGGTTTGCTAGATTTATCAGCTTTGCACAGCGTTACGATCAATTTCGTATCTTGATGTAGGAGTATTAGAATTAGGTGTCATTTCTTTTTTTCGAAAGAAGATTCGCAGATCTACAACATACATAAAAACCACACTCAACGCTTTTTACGTATTCATAAAGATACTTCATCAAAGTCAGCTCAGTTCGAAATTTGATGGCCTATTTTGCAACTTTGAGCGGCATTGATAGAATATTCATAACTTGGTGTAGGAGCTTTCGAATCATGAGATGTTTTTTATTCAAAGAAGACTCTAAGATCTACCATATATGTAAAAATAATGGTGAACATCTATATGGATTTATACAGATATATTGTCAAAATTTGTTTTGCCTTGCTTGTCTCTTCACCTTTGCACGTCCGCGGAAAGCTTAGCGAAGGAACTTCTATCATCATGTGGTATTGATATCAATTCAAAGTATTATTTCCATGCTCAAATGTTTTTTATCCCCTTTTATTTTAACTCATATGACTGAACTTAGAGTAAAAATACTCTAAGCTACCTATGTACCTCGAAAGGATCAAGTCATAACGTAGTTCAAGAATGATAAGTTAATTTATTTTTTATTTATTTTTTTTATATTTTTTTAGAGAGTCATTCACAGTTTAGACTCATGCGGGCTAGGAGTGACATGCAGTTTAAGCTCGTGCCTTAAGGAGAGTAGGCAACCTTCATGGAAAGTACTGCTTCAAGAATTTGCCGTTGATGGGACCAACTCTTACACCATATTGATCGGAAATATTATAAGCGCCACTTGAATAAGCTTCTTTCACTACATATGGTCCATCCTATTTTGATGTAAACTTATCACCGATGTGTTTGTTGAGGAGTATAGGTCTTCGAACTGCTAATACCAAGTAACCTACTTGAAATAATCATGATCCCACGCTCTTGTTGAAAGCTCTAGCAAGTCGAGCTTGATAACACTCCAACCTTTGTTGCGTTTCTAATCTCTTCTCGTCCAATGCTTCCAACTCTGCTAGACGAAGTTGAGCGTTATGTTCAGTTGTAATCCCTCCGTGAATCGTAATTCGCAATGATGGAATTTGTTTTTCTAATGGAAGGACCACCTCCATGCCATACACCAATGAATACGGAGTTACTTGTATTGCAGTTCTGAAGGTTGTACGATATGCCCACAAAGCTTCACCAATTTTCTCATGCCAATTCCTTTTATTTTTTGTATAAATTTCTTCAATATGTTACCAAGTGTTTTGTTAAAATCTTCGACAAGACCATTGGCAGGTGCATTGTACATTGAAGACTTGTGTTGCGTAAAATTGAACTTCTCACACAAAGTATTCATGAGTTTATTGTTGAAGGGTGTTCCATTATCTGTAACTATGCATCTTGGTATGCCATACCTGAAAATTATGTTTGACTTAATAAAATCAACAACATTTTCCCTTTTTACTTCTTTTAATGGATCATCTTCAGCCCATTTTGAGAAATAGTTAGTAGCGGCTAAGATGTATATTTGCCCTTTTGACGACTTTGGAAAAAGTCCAACAACATCAAGTCCCCAAGAATCAAAAGGCCATGAGGCCACAATTGGATGAAGAGGCTCTGGAGATCGATGGATGTAATTAGCATGGAATTGACATGCTTGACAACTTTTGGCATGCTCTAGACAATCCACCACCATTGTCGGTTAATAGTAGCCCATCCTTTTGATGCAAAAATAAAGTTTAGGCCCTGATTGGTGTGTCCCACACGTGCCAAAATGTGTTTCCTCCATTGTCTGTTGAGATTCTTCTTTGTCAAAACATCACAGGAATAACCCCTCGTAAGAATGACGAAATAATATTCCCTTATGAAAGATAAATCGTGGTGCCCTTCTCTTAATATCCGCTCTTTTCTGTGGATCCTCAGGTAGCCTTCCATGCTTGAGATACTCAATTATTAGCTTTCACCAATATTTCTCTTCTACCACTCGAACAAATGTATGATGGCTTTCATCTATTTAAAGATCGAGACAACCAGGAATAACCTATCGATGACATACTTGCACCTTTGTTAACTCATTCTCTCCAAATGCCAGCGTTGTGGCTAAGTTATCCAGAACATCCGCCATACGATTTTCTCCTATTGGGATATGGTTTAGGAATGTCTAATCTAACCTTTCAAGCAAAATAATGGCATAATGGTGATATGGTAAAAGATCTTCCTTCTTCACCTCGTAACTCCCCAAAAAGTTGGTTGATGATCAACTTAGAATCACCATAGATATCCAATTGTGGAATCTTCATATCTAATGCCATTTCAAGGCCAACAATTAAAGCTTGGTACTTTACCGCATTATTGAAACATGTTTCACCCAAAACAAATAAGAATGGAAAAATAATTTTTCTGGTGATATCAGCACAACGCCTGCTCCTGCGCCATCTCAACGTTCATATCCAATAAAGAGCATTGTCCAGGGCGGTAGTTCTTTAGTAAATGGTACCTCTTCATCAGAAAACTCATCTGAAACCTCCCATTCTGCTGGTAAAGGATGATCGGCGAGGAAATTGGCAAGTGTTTATCCCTTCACAACCTTTTGAGGTGTGTATACGATCTCATATTGATTAAACAATATAGACTATCTTGCTAGATGCCCTAAAAGAACTGGATGTTTCATTACAAACTTCACGAGATTGACCCGAGAAATTAGCTTGATGGTGTATGCTTTGAAATAATGCCTTAATTTCTTTATTGCATAAAGCAAAGCTAAGCATATTTTCTCAATGGGTGTATAATTTACCTTATCTCTTATCAAGGTTCGACTAAAATAGTACAACGCTTGTGTCCTTTTATCTTCTTTCTCCTAACAAAGAAGTACTCCAAGTGATCGCTCTTGTGATGCAATGTAGAGTATCAACGGCCTTCCAGGAGTTAGTGCCCCTAATACGGGTAGATTCAACAAGTATCTTTTGATTCTTTCAAAAGCATTTTGACATGATTTGTCCCATCAAAAAGGTGCATCTTTTTTCATTAGATGGTTGAAGGGTTGACACCTTCCAGCCAAGCAAGAGATGAACCTCCGAATGAATGCCAAATTTCATTGTAGACTGCGAAGGTCTCTCAAGTTTTTTGGTTCAGGCATTTTTTGAATAACATCAATCTTTGTGGGATCAACTTCAATTCCTCGATGACGCACGATAAAGCTAAAAAACTTTCCTGAAGTAACCCAAAGTCACATTTGAGTGGGTTCATTTTCAAGTCTAATTTTCTTAAACTCTAAAAAACAATGCAAAGGTCTTCAAGATAGTCGTCCCTGCACTTTGTCTTTACCACCAAGTCATCGACGTAACATTCCACCCTCTTATGTAATATGTCATCAAAAATGTTTTGTATTGCACGTTGGTAGGTTGAACCCGCATTCCTTAGACCAAAAGGCATAACTTTGTAATAATAATCCCTTTTGGAGTTCGGCATATAGTGCATTCTTCGTCCTTTGGAGACATTCTAATTTGATTATATTCGAAAGACCCATCCATAAATATCATAGCTTCAAGTCCAATTGTCGTGTCAACCTGAGCTCTATGATCGATAACGGGAAATCATCTTTTGGACATGCCTTATTCAAGTCTCAAAAATCAATGCAGACACGGATTTGACCATTCTTCTTCTTGAAAGGCACAATGTTTGAAATCCATGATGGGTGTTTCACTTCTTGGATAAATCCATCTTCGATAAACCTATTAACCTCTGCTTCAATTTGTGTTACCAACTCAGGACAAAACACTCGTTGTGACTGCTTTATAAGACATGCCCCTTTTTTTATCCCCAAATGATGAATAGCTACCCTTGTACTAAGGCCTGGTATCTTTTGGTATGACCAGGAAAAGACATCTTTGTACTCAATGAATAACTTAAAGTAGTCCCTTTCTTTTTGCGGCATAAGAAGTGCACTAATGAATGCTAGGCGCGGGTCTTCCAAAGTTTCGAGATTAAGTTCTTTAAGTTCATATACGGTTGATTGTACGCCATCCTCTAGTTGGGGTAGAGCCTCTTGAACATCATCATACATACCATCAAAGTATGGACCTTCTTCCACTGTTATGTGATAGAATACTTGAACAAAGTTGGAATCTTCCAATTGACTTCCTTCAAATATCGTGATGACTTCTTCTTGCTCCTTCTTTGTATCTCCACAAGACTGGTTAGTGAAAATAATGGTGCTTCTTTTCACTTTTAGTGAACCATCTGTGGTGATTGACAACAAAACCTTTCTCTTCATACGTGATAGAAAGATACTATGAATGTCTTTGTCATCGATTCCTTCAAGAAAACCTTGTTTTTATTCTCCTGCAACCTTTTTTGTGCTAATGATTTTCTTGTGGTTCTCAAACACTGAAAGATAGAAGTTCTTGAGGTGTCTTCCACTTCTTCCATTTATTTAAAGGCTCCATTTTTGTCCTTGCAACCCAATTTTTCAAATACAGAGATACGAGGTGTCAATCTTCCTATGTGTTCAAACAACGAAGTTTGTTATGGCATTTTCTCATCCTTAGATCCCTTTTCTTTTTATACTGAGGCATAACGTGATGAAGTTGTTTCCTTGCCCTTCTTAGTAGCAATTCGAAGAGGTTCCGACAATTTAAATCCTAGGCTAAACTTAGGAATGGCAACATAATGCCCTTGCTTTCTTAACTTCATTTGCGCCTCTATAAGACCATGTATCTTCTCACCAGTGACATCATCTTTGAGCTCACCTAGTCTTGTCGGTTTGGAGGTAACCTGATTTTTTAAGCAGCGTAAAGGCTTTCTCACCAAATTGACTTTTTATCTTATGAGCCAAAGTATTGCTTCCTGGTAGATCAGGTGTGATAGATGGGACCTTTATAACTGGGACATTCATAACCTCCTTCAAATCTTGGAATGTCTTATGGCTCATTTCTCTCCTTGGAGAGTGGCTTTATTGAGTACATACTTCTAGCAAGGGTTGTCCATCCCTTCGATTCTCATGAGGGATGTAGCAAAAAGTTAGATGTTCTTCATCCATCTTCATCTGCATGTCTCCTTCAGATGATGAAAGCTTAGTGGAGAATTTTTCAATTCTCTCCTTAGAAATCTTGACAACAACCCGCTGGACCTCTACTTTTTTTACAACAACATTAGTTGGGCTGGCTAGTGTTGGTTTCTCCACACCTAATTCATAAGAATCCAAGTAGAATTTTGCATCTGCACAGTACGACCCTATCTCAGTGAAAGGATTGATATCCATATTAATTTTGACTACTTCACTATCCTTTACATACTTTATGCATTGATGCAAAGTAGATGACACCACTCCATTTTCATACATCCAGGGGCGTCCGAGAAACAAGTTGTATGATGTTTTGGCATCTAAAACATGAATCAAAATGTTTGATTTCATGTCGCCAATGGATAATCCTACACGAATCTTTCCCAAGGTTTGTTGTCCTCCTTGATTGAAGCCTTAAATCGTTATGTTGCTTTTGGACAATTCATCAATGGAGATTCAAAGCCTTTTGACCACTGTCTTTGGCATGATATTGATTTTTGAACTATCATCGATCAATATACGATTGAGATGTTGTCCTCGAATAGCCCCTACCACAAACAAAGGTTTGTTATGTAGTTTAGACCCTAACAATAAATCATCATCCGTGAAGAAAATTGCAGCACAACATGATGCAACTTCTCTAGTAGCCTGAAATTCTTGTGTTATTGGTGGACAATGCCCTCCGTTACTTTTCTTTACTTCCTATGTGCTAGAAATTACATGAGTGGCACTAATTTGACTATTTTTAAGAAATTTTTTTGGAAAGAACTCATATAATGTAACAGGCCTTCGGTCATTCCACACCATCAATCTTCTTGCTAATATCAAACTTAACACTTTTTGGTCATTGTAGATACTCCGCGCTACTCTTTATCACTCTTGGCTTAGGAAGTCGTATTCTTAGAATAGTCTGATGTCTTCTTTTCTTATGAAAAACCAAGGTCCAACAATCATCATTATTACCTTTAGCTTTGTTGTCTGTTCCCAATGAGCCTTTAAGAGTCTTCCTGGGAAAATCCACTTTAACTGGCTCGAAGCTCCCAAACTGCAAGAAGATTGAGCTTGGCATGGTTTGCAACATTGAACACTACTTTTTCTCGGGAATGATACTAGCATGATTTCCCTATACTATTTTATTTATGTCGATGATGATTTTTCCTTTACTTACTAGCGTCATGATTTTCTCCTTCAAGATAAAAAACTTTTCCGTTGGATGGCTAATGACGCGATGATACTTGCAGTACTTGGGATCATTAACCTTATTAATTTTCTCTGGCCTTTTTAATTCAGGAAGATCAACCATTTTCTTAACTAGCAATTTATCCAGTATCATAAGTACATCTGAATCTAAAAATGGATAAACCTTAGCTTCTAATTCTTTCAAGGTTGGATGACATTTATCCTCTCTTGGATATTATCTCTAGCCTTCATCTTCCTTAACCTTTTTCTTGGTAGTTACCTTCACAGAAGTTGCTTTCACTGCCATAGAATCTTTAGTATTTGAAATCATACCTTTCTTGAACTCTCTTTTCTCTTTCATCGGGTCAGTAAAAAAGAATGCCTGCCCATGACTTGCTAAGCTTAACACCATATCGTGTGCTCGTGTAGCCAGCTCTTCAAATATTCGTGGTTTGATTCCTTGTAGTATGTATAGGAGACCCCAATGCATTCCTTAAATGCATATTTCTACCACAGATATTTCAGAAAGGAGGTCTTTACAGTTCAAACTCAATGATCCCCATCGATTGATGTAATTCATTATAGGTTCATCCTTTCTTTGCTTAGTGCCTGTTTACTCTATCATGCTCATAGTTTGTCGGGTGTTGTAAAATCGATTGAGAAATTCCTTCTCTAGCTGCTCCTAACTATCAATTGACTGATGCTCCAAGTCAATATCCCAGTCAAATGTGTTCCCCTTCAGTGAACGAACAAACTATTTTACCAAGAGATCGCCATGTGTTCCAGCATTGCTACATGTTTCAACAAAGTAGACAATGTGTTGCCTCATGTAACACCCCGTATACTTCTAAACTAGAAAATAAACCTTTTTTCCTACGTGTGAAACCTCTAATATTGTAATTAATATTTGAGTACATGACTTACAATGAGTATCCTAGTGATAAGAGAGCTTATGATGTGTTTAACGTGTTCATACGAGTCACTTAAGGTAATGCAAGCTAAGAGCTTTTGAAATCATCAAGTTTTAGTGTTTGATTTCGCAAGGGTCATCTTTGAACAAGTATAACTTGATGTATATGTGGTATTTTGGCATATTTAGACCACCAAATTGTATAAAATCAAATTAGCTTTCCAACGATACCAATTTCTCCTTAATCCAATACCCGAGCAAAAAGTTATGCCCATTTTTGTGAGAGACAGTAAGGGTATGCGATTGGTTAGGTGCCGTCCAACCTGGCTTGTGCGATTACTTGGGCGCCGCCTAAGTCAGTTCCAAGTTCCAAAAACACTCCGTTTTAACTTATATCAAGGGTGTTGAAGTCATTTCACACCCCTAAACCGTCCCTAATCACTCCAAATCATTATAAGGGATTTTTAAACACATTATTTACAATCCCAAAGCCCTAAATCAGTCAAGTTATGATCCAAAACCCTTCCCCTCTTTCCAAGAACATAATCTAAGTTTACCTCTCAAGAATCAAGAAGTTAAGCTCCAACTTCAAAGTTCTCTCCAAGGATTCTTTCAATCAAGCTTAAAGGTCCAATCTTTTCACAATTTTGTCGTCATTAAGGTATGTGGGGTTTTCAACAAGGATAATCCTTTCATCCTTGTGCCCAAAGATTTATTTTAATTATGAATTTTTTTAAATATATATGATTTTCCACTAAATTTAAGTTGGGATTTATACCCATTGTTGATATTTACATGATTATGAGAGTTTTCATGATTTAAGAGTTGAATTATATGACTATGCTTCTATTTCCATGCATATTGATGAAATTTACAGATTTTAAGATAATTTATGAATGCTTAACTTACCAAGTATGAATTTTGAGATGCTTTAACATGATATTGATACTTGGGTCATTAGACCCCAATTAACGATTGTTGTTTAAAGATTGTTTGTGCTATAAGCACCCATGATAAGATTATACTCAGATTTTGATAAAGATTTGACCTTTTGGTCCTAATCTAAAGATAAAGAAATCCATTTCACAGATTCAGACTTACAGATTTAGCTTCACAGATTTATAGCTGGTTTTATTATAAACCATTAGATTATTTTAAAAGTGGATTTTCTTAAGATTTTGAGCATGCGATTGGGATTAGTATTTAGCACCGAACAGAAAGTGTGGGTTTAGCGCATCTTACTTCCACAGAACTATGTAGCTAGCGTAGGTACAGATTATTAGATTATTCTAACTTCTACTTGGATGACAGATTTAGCTTGTGATCAATCGCATGGATTAGGTTCTATTCCAATGGCAAGGGTAGAACAACTCTCCCCAACGTGGGAAAAACATTGGACTCCATGGATGCTCACATTATTTATGCCGGTTAAGAGAACCTCCCTAAAGCTTTCAGATTAAGTATCTTCCTTAAAGTTTTAAAGCTTACAGATTTCAGATTTTAGAAAAGAAAGAGTAAAAGAAAAGCTTTTAGAAAACTAAGTGTAAAGGCTCACAACTCTATTTAGATTATGCTTTACAGAAAGATATTAGTCACAGATTTTAGCTTTTAAATTTCAGACTTTAGCATGAGTCCTTTTTACACTTAGACTGTATGATTTAAAGAGAGAATATAAGTACAGCTTTTAGAACTAAATGTTATGACTCACTATATTTATAAAGTATGATTTATTGTTCATGATTTCAGATATTCCAGCTTATGTGAGTAATTTACATTTAGCATGCATTGTTTTGTAAATTATGATGATGATATTGTTTAACTATTGCATACACCCCCATATACTTAGTACATCCTCAAAGTACTAATCCATATATACGTTTGTGTGCTACATTGTCTCATAATATAGGTACAAGTTATAGCGCATACACCATATTCAGTCAGTTCGCAACTTTTAGTCAGCAGGTGATGAGTCCTTTTGATTCAAGGGCTTAAGTCAGTTATACAGTTGAAAAGTATTGTATTTTCTTTATTCAGTCGTATTGAGTTGGGCTAGTTGAGAGTCATGACCCGGCTACCTATAGTCAGTACTAGTAGAGGCTTCATAGACAGTTAGTAGTGTTAATGTATTTAATTTTCATTTTGTTTGTAACAGCAGAGTTGTAATCTTATAAAATTAGATTTGTATTGATCCATTTCAGAAGAGTTTTTATATTTTCACTGATTTTGTTCAAATGTATATATTTTATTCAGATGCTTATAAGTATGCCAGTAGAAGGGTTAGCTTGGGATCACTTGTGACCCTAAGCACCGTGTGACATCTCAGGATAGATTTTCGGGGTGTTACACCTCGAGTTTTTCTTGCCATCAAATTGTTGCAACTTTGGTGGTTGATAGCCCATTGGCATGGGTAGACAATCAATTCGTCTTGTGTAAGGCTTGGAGTAATACAACGAACTCTGTGGTGCTCCACCATATTGAGCCCTGATGGTGTTTGTTATCATGTCTTGCAACTGTAGGACAGATAAAGTCGCAACCAAAACAGATTGTTTCTACTTCTGAAATTTAGACTTAGCAGGTAATTCCTCAACATCTTTGTCCTGTGGAGTGAAACCGGGTGAATAAGTAGGGACGTGACTCGACTCTCCTAGTTCATAGGCCTCCAGTTTGTTCATGAGTTGAGCGATATGAAGATTTTTATCGTCAATCGACTTCTTTAGGGATTCAATGGTTTGCTCCATCATTGCGAATTTCTCATCCATGTCAGTTGAGTCAACCACTAAGGCATTGACCTTCGTTGAAACTGGTGAATCCGTTGAATCTTCAGGTTCACCAAAGTTAGATCCGGTTAGAGAAAGTTTGTCAAAGAACATGGATGCAAGATTGCCCCTAGCAATCGTCACATGAGAGTTGTTGTTTTTCGCCACCTCCAACGAAGTGAAGTATTCAAATTCATCCCGGCCACTAGCCTTGAACTTTCGGCGAATAATTGGTCCAACACGACTGAGGTCAGTAGATGCAGCAGTAGAACCCTTGCATGTAACATCGTTTATTTTTTCGAAGTCCATCGCAATAGTTGAATTTGTAGCTTTCGATTTGCAGGATAAAGAGATGAAGAGCAGAACCGATCCCACTGGACGTGCCAAAATTTGTTCGCAACAAATTTTTTGCTAGTGCTGAAAATTAACTGCAAGCAAAAATAAATAAAAAGAAAATAATAATTTTATTAATATAAATCCTATGAGTACAATTTCGTGACTCTCTTGATTCTTCTCTCCTAAACTTAGAAATGATCTGAGGGCCTTCAGTAGCATGTTTCTCGAATCGTTGGATGATTTGGACTCCTTGAGACATATTTCAATCGTCGGGGATGTCGGAAGGTGTTTAATCACTTTGGAATAATCTCCAGGAAGAACTCCGTTGATTGCTCCTAACAAGAACTTGATAGTCAATGTCGACGTTGTCAATGCTTGTCAAAGTCCTCTTTTCAGAATGTCCTTTAGAATGTTATGTTACCCCCTATTTATAGTTGTAGGGAGTGGACCTGGTTGCTTGTGATAGGCTGAAATATGTCACTTTGATACTTGGCGACTTTTGACTGGTTCTTGAATTTGAATGAGATTTCCACATCACTTGGACATGTGGCGTCACCTTGTTGGTCTTTAATTTGACGGGGATGCCAAGTCACCCTAACACGTGGCATGGGTTCGGGCTCCAAAATGTAATGGACCTTGGGCTTGAATTTAACAAAATGGACTAATTAATTTGTAGGGCCGAAATTAGTTAAGCAACCCAAATGATCATGAATTAAACTCAAATTTTGTATGAATTTAACCCGTTGAATTTTATATCTCTACACGACCAAAAAAATGTTTAGATCAAAAGCTTAAGCAGACAAGTTACTCCATATGCTAATATACCAAAAATTGCTGAAATTTGAAAGACTAAAAATGTATATGTTGATTGAAAAACGAAAGTTAGATATACTTACCCGAGGATTAAAATGAGAATTTATTACTAATTGATGGACTAAGCTGCCATTTAGCTATAGGTTTATGGATAAGATTTTGGAGATTTATTTTCAAAAATACTCCCTTCCGTTGTTGTTGTACTCCCTTCCGTTCCTTTTTAATTGACATATTTTTAATTTTTAGAGTTGAATGATGTAAACTTTGACCAAAATTTTAAGATATTCATTTTTTTAATCATATTGATTAAAGGAAAAGTGCAATTTATAATACTTTTTATATAATTTTTAAATATCTAAATTTTAATTTTAAAATATTAAATTAATCTAATTTAATTTAACTTTGAACATTAATCAAATTGACTCTCGAAAAATGAATTAACTAAAAAGGAACAAAGAGAATAGTATTTATTTGGTCATAAAATTTAATCTTCAAATTGTTTTAGATGCCCACATCAACCTGCTTAGCGGAGAAATTCCACTTCTACTTGTAATTTGTAAAAATTTACTACCTCATTCACCATTTACCTTCACTTGTCATTGTCAATTATTCTAAAAATTTTCATTTTTAATTATAAGTTTTATCATATTAAGAGAATATACTCCATCCGTTTCTTATTCGTTAGCCTCTGTAGACTTGACATACTCCTTATGAAAATATTTATTAGGTATTTATTTTAATAAATTAATCTTATTAATTATATTTTAAAAATACAAATTTGAGTATATACACTTTGTCTAGACATTTAATGATAAGGATAATATTGAAGAGCATAATAAAATTTTCTTGATTTCATCAAAGAAATAACTAAATTGAAACAAATATTTTTAGAAAGAGGATTAACTAAAATAAAATGGGAGAAGTAATTTTTTTCTGTTTACCTCCAACATTAATTACTTATTTCTAAATCATTTTCCAAAATCTAATAATAATAAACATTAATTGATAGACATTTTTTTTTTTTAGTTTTCCAACCGGTGTCCGATGTCCGCATTGAAGTTTTGACTAATTCAGATCGTGGGTTGCAGGGCCCATTAAGATAGCAGCACTCCCAACAAAGTTTTCTCCATACTCAGGATCAATTGATAGACGTTACAGTAAAATCATCATATCAATCTAAAAATAAATGTAGTGAATAATATTTTTTTTCAAATCATTCACTTTTACTTGTCACGTTTTGCTTTATGAAAATCAATTTAGCTAAACTTTAAAGCTAAATTAAAGTAAATTAATTTAATATTTAAAATTTATAAAATTAAAATGTTCAAAAATAATATCAAAAATGCTATAAGTTGCAATACTTTTCATATTAATATGAAAAAAATATATTTTAAAATATTAATCAAAATTCATACAATTTAATTTTTAAAAAATAAAATATGAAAAATAAAAATCAACGAGTTGAATATCACCGCTCTTGATTCTCCAATTCGTTCCAAAAACCCTGCAAAGTTGGTCCCACTAGCCAGGAACCCAATTGGTATTTTTGAAATATTCAATAAAATTTGATCAAATTCAAAAAGTCTGACCTTCAAATGGTGTCAAAATTTTCAGTTTGATTTAATTAGAAAATTTTCATTTTCACTTGCAAAATATTTTTTTTCACGTAAAATTATTTTTAGCGCTTGTTTGATTATAAGTTTTGAAATTAAAATTAATTTTAATTTCAAAACTTATAATCAAACAAGCGCTAAAATTAATTTAACAAAGTGAAATCTTTTATCCTCGTACAATTTAAACAGAAAAGAAACAAGAAGATACTATCTAAATATCTATTAAAAAAAATATAAATCTCAAAGAAGAAAATCATTTCTCCCTATCTCCTTTTTTATTTTCGAGTAAAGTGTTAGTTATGGAAAAATTAACATAAACCTACACATTAACTTCTCATATTTACATAAATCTCCATCTTAATTAATTAATCACAAAAATTTTAACTAATTATTGAGAGCTAATTATATATTTTGACAGACTCAAAATAAAAAAAAATGCATCGGAAGCTAATTATGTATCTTTACAAGTAAAATATGTATTTTCGTTGGATGTATTATATATCTCGACAAACGCAAAATCAAAAAAATATGTCGAAAGCTAATTATGTATTTTTACACACAAAAAAAATATCTTTGTTAGATGTACTATGTATCTCAACAGACCCAAAATTGAAAATATGCATCGGGAAGTAATTATGTATCTTAACAAAGAATAAAATGCAACTTCGTTTGATATATCAAGAGCTAATTAAGTATCTCGATAGATTCAAAATAGAAATTTTCGGTAATCATACAAAATATCAAAATTTCTATAATTTAACTCCAAAATATCAAAATTTATGTTGTTTGTCCGTGTTATAAATAACCAAAAAAAAGTATTGACATTTTCCTTTCCCTCCTCGTTCTCAACCAAAAGAAAATGGCATTGGATCCAACTGTCTTCAAAAAAATCATCCCGTCCCGCTACATTTCCTTCACAATTCCAAATCCTTTGCTTGATCTCCATTACTTCAATGCTTCTCAACTCCGTATTGCCGTTCTTGATTCTCCTATTCCTTCAAAACTCCCCCAAATTGCAGCAATGTTGGTTCCCATTAACCGCGAATCCGATTGGTATTTTTCTACCGAACAAGGTCATCGTCAACTCCTTGTTAATTTTCCTCAGCTCTCTCGTCTTGTGCTTATTGGGAATTCACCGAATTCGATGAACCCCATTTCGTATAATTGGGTGAATAGGGTGATGGATTCGTCTGTTGTTGAAGACAAGTTGATGCCGCTGTTGATTGAGTTGATGCCCATTGAGGCATTTCGTCGAACAGGTGGTGGCGGGTTGGGTGAAATTCCATTTTTGAGGTATGAAGATGAGGTGGTAAGGAGTGTGGTGTTGGATATATGTGTTGGGGATTTTGTTGGAGAAATGTTGATAGAAAATGTGGAGATGGAATTGGAGGATTCGGGTGGTAGAGAGTATAGGAGGCGATTGAGGTTCAAGAGAATGCCGAATTTGGTACAGACACAGATAAAGATTCAACCCAAGAAAGTCGATTTTGTTAACATGGAGGAAGTTGAATTTGAGATTGTTGATGATGGGGTTTTAGTTCATCCATATTTGACTCCAATGGTGGCAGGTCTATCAGTAATCGAGTCATTCTTGAACGCGAAAATAGTAAGTGGTATAAACCCGAAAGCTTTGTGTTTGGGTGTTGGAGGAGGGGCACTTCTTGGTTTTTTGAGGTCTCAATTAGGATTTCAAGTCTTGGGTATTGAGGTTGATGATGTTGTTTTGCAAGTTGCAAGGAGGTTTTTCGGGTTGAAAGACAGTAATTCCATGCATTTGTGTGTTGGAGATGCATTAGAAATGATTGGGAAGTTCGCGACTCAAGTAGACAGTGATGGTTTTCGTGGTTATCTTCTGGAGAATGGCGAGCGTTTTGATGATTTTGATGGTAAATTTGATGTGATCATGGCTGATTTAGACTCGAGCGATGCTTATGTAGGTATGAGTGCTCCTCCTTTAGCATTTGTGCAGAAATCCGCGTTGTTGGCCACAAGAACCTTGCTTAACAAAAATGGTGTTGTTATCATAAATGTGATTCCTTCAGATCAGTCATCTTACAAGCTAGTAATTGCTGAAATTCAAGAAGTTTTCGCCGAGTTGTATGAGATAGATGTCGGGAATGGAGATAACTTTGTTCTTATTGCCTCCGCTTCAGAAATTCGACCTGATTCGAGTGGCCATCAAAGTAAATTTCTACAGAAGTTGAAACAAGTTTCAGGATCTTATGTGGACTCTATAAGAATAATATGAAGGATTCTTGGTAACCAAGTGAAATTGTGCAGCATATGGAGTAACTTTTTTGCTTGAAGTTTTCTATAGAAAGGATGAGCCAGGACAAAGACAAATCTAATACATTTTTTTTTTTGGTTGATAGAGGGATCAGATTCCCGACATGTAAGATAAGGTTGTGTATAATAGACTCTAGTGGTCGAGCGTTTCTCTAGACCTGGTGCATGGCCCGCTTGAGTTCACGAGGCTGCCTTTTTTTGATAGAGGGATCAAATTGTATATCATTTGTTGTTAAAGACAAAATGGACTATTCTTTTTGGTTGACAGAGGGATAAAATTGTGGTATCATTTGTTGGTAGCTCGGAGAATTATAAACATGACTCTTGCTTTTTCCGATTGGTTGTTTTTGCATTAATTGCTACTTATTTAATCTTTGAATTTCGACGATAGCAGTTGATAAATCCTCCCTAGAAGTAGAGTAAGGTTGTGCATGTTTTCTTAGGAGTTGTTGATGGTAAATGGAACAATCAATCAAAGTATAAAATCCTGCAAAAGGCAATACAATGTTTGCTTGGTTGCATAAGAAAAAATAACCCTGGATAGCTAATGCAACTTTCAATTGGTCGTACTAAATTCTAACCACATGGCAGGCACCATGCAAGCAAGATATCATGCTGGGATTTGATAACCGTTGAGTCCAGACCAGCTTGCATACACTTTGACTAATTCCACGGAATCCTTTCACCTCCTACCAAAGCTCGAAAGATGGGGAAGAGTGCTCAACCTACTTCATTAACCACTATGCCAGACCTTGGGTTCTAATAAATTGCAAATGTCTCATAATGGTAAACCAAGAAGTTTCTTATGCAACAACACCAGGTTCCAGCATATATAACATCCAGAAGCCAATAGTTGATATTCAGAATTCAA
Source organism: Capsicum annuum (assembly GCF_002878395.1). Lineage (NCBI taxonomy): Eukaryota > Viridiplantae > Streptophyta > Magnoliopsida > Solanales > Solanaceae > Capsicum > Capsicum annuum. The sequence continues at coordinate 16,979,575 of NC_061122.1, read as the reverse complement.
AGGTCTCTACACCCATGCCAAGCTACCTTCAGCCAGACGTCTTATCGGTTTATGCAAGCTCCCAAACACTCAACATCCATTCAGTCGGAACATCCTACGCTCATTATAGATACAGTTGTTTCGAGCAAGCAGCAAACATTCTATGATATCACTGAGAAGTGCTCAAACGGCCAAAGGTTGAGTTGAAGGCCAGTCTAAGCAGACAATCTGGTGTAGCTGGGAGATCATTCCTTGATGAATATAACAGAGTCTAGAGCACTTTACAAAGATGTTGGATTAGACAAGTTCTTTCTAGCTTCTAAAGGTGTATAATAACCAATTAACTTTTATCTTGATTGTACCGTTAGATACAAAGGTCAACGCAACAAAAACAACAACATATCTAGTGTAATCCCACAAAGTGGGGTCTGGGGAGGGTAGAATATGCATACATTACCCCTACTTTGTGGGGATGAGTTACGCACAAGCTCAAAAACAAACCCGGGTCTGTACCATGGAAGGGTACTATTCTACCACTAGACTGATGCTTGATATACAAAGGTCAAAGCATCAAGAGAATTTATGTAGTCACTGCTCGCAACCTGTTTGAACAGACACTCTGCAACTTGAGTTCATGCAGCTCTTCCACAAATGCTGTAGCACACTAGGAGCTCGCTCTAGTTTAGTACCTAATGCAAGTGATCCGAGTAGCTTTTTCAGCTTAAAGGTTTCTCCAGCTAATTTGAGCTCATCTACACTCAATGATAGTTTAACATCGCCTATAGTGCATCCATTCTTGATGTCTCATAATAAAGCCCTGTGCTAGAGTTAGGTTGATCACTTGTTTTATATCATTTGCAATATGATTTGGAGTTGTAATCATCTTGGATGAATAAAGCTTCATATTTCTCCCAGAGAATTCATAGCTGTTCAAGTGCAATGCAATATTCTCTACAGATTTTCTAAAACAACCCCAAAGTATTTGCATTATTCTGATTTATGCATGCTTTTTGGCATTATCAAGCAGTCACTAGGGGCGGAGCTACAGATCAATGTATGGTCTGACCAACTACTTCTACTTTCAACCATGTATTTGTATCAAGAAATTCACTAAATATATACAAAAATTAAATTCAGAACCAAGTTACTAACACTTGATATCGCTATCCTAGAATTAATAACCCATAAAATTCAAATCTTGGATTCATCTCTGGCAGTAATTGAGTTCTTATTCCTCAAGTGGTTGCACAGAGATAAATTATTTTGCCCTATTAAATTAATGTCTCCTCTCTTAACAATTGATTGGTTCTTAAACTGCAAGTACAACCTATGTTGCTATGACTCTTCAAAAATGTCGGCGGTTGCGTGTAAAAGATACTCCAAAAATAGTGCATTTTGGAGAACCTGACACGGAACAAGTATGGCAATAATTTTGGAAAGTCCAAGCAATATACCACTGTATTCCCACACAAGTGGGGTTTGGAGAGGGTAGGTATACGCAAACCTTACCCCTACCCTCGACTCAAAGAAAAAGCAACCGAGCAAAAGAAGTAACAGTACAACAAAATGATACGATAATCGAGGTATAAAGAATCAACATATAGTAACAGAAATCAAAGTACAACAAACTAGAAAAACTCAAAAAATAACAAAGATAGAAACTTTAGCATATAACCAAGCTGCAAGTACCAAAAACATAATTTCAATTATACTATCTTTACACAAAAAATTAAGTTCTAAAGAAGAGTAATAAGAATAAAAATAAGAAGAGCAGCAATAAAAGAATACTTAAGAGCAGCAAGAAGAATAGCCAAAGCTATAAGAAAAAGCTGCCACAATATACTAACACTAGCCCATGTCAACAAACCTGTTAACCCAACTGCTACAATATTATCCGGATCCGGGTCAAACAAAAGATCCATCCATCTCAAATTCAATTTGGGTTTTCCTCCACTACTACTACCATTACCATTGTTCTTTAACTCATTTTCTTGATTTTTTTCAGTATTGTTAGTCTCATTTTGTGCTGTCAAAACAAGAAAGTTTTTTCTTTTAGGGGAAATTTGGGATTTGGGGATGTGAATCGGGGAAAAGGGGAAATGGGTTTTGGAGATTGATGGGTTTTGTGGGATTGGTGGTGAATATGAGGGGGATATGTACATTGATATTGCCATGAAAATGTAGTGGCAAGATTGAATTTTGAGGTTTAGGAAAATGGAGAGAACCAAACAAAATGGTGTTTTTTTTGGCAAGATAAAATTATGGTTTGACCTCTTATGATTTAGTTTAAGCACTTTGGTCCTCAAAAGTTTTAGGAATATTTAGATTAGATTTTTTTAAGTGATTTATAAGTTTAAAGCTAAAAGTTGATTTTTGTTTTTTAACATGTTTTAAATGTAAAATAAACTGTCTTTGTCAAATACCTTTAAAAAAAAAATGATACTTTAAAATTAAAAATATTTAAAAATAAATTAATTCAAACACCTTCTTAAATTGTTTCTCCTACTATAACTTATCTTGTTGAGGTGATTTGGGCATATAAAGAGGAGTGTAAATATGCCTATTGAGGAGATATGAGCGAGTGGCAGCGGCGAATTTCAAGAAAGGAGGAAGCAAGCTAAAGAATTATTATGAGAAGTGATTAGATAGAATCTAGTTCATCTTGACCTTTATCGAAAACTTTGGCTTAAATAAGAGAGTCAGGAGGTCATGTATTAGAAAATTAATTGGTAATTAAGCTTTCATCACTTTCCTGTTAGATGGACTTCCTGATTATACTTGAACTTTTTGTCTTTTTAGCATTATTAACATTATGTTTATAAGCCCCGTAATTTAATTTCAACTTTTATTAATATTTTATATCTCACTTATTGCATTATTTCAATTTTCTTATTTTCCTACTGATTGTCTATGGTGTAGTGTCACTATAAAAAAAAGAATATAATTATGGGAATTTATTTGTGGGGGTTATTTTAATTCCTGCAAAATTTTATTACATGCGGGGTTAAAAATGTGCTGCTAAAATTATATAATTTGCAGGGGTTTTAACCCTCGTCATCCGTTCAAAAAAAATACCGCTAAAATTATATAATTTACGGGGGCTAAAACCCCCGCTATATATCCAAAAAAAGATATCGCGAACTGAAAGAATATTTCTCATATATTCCCCCCCAAAAGCATTTCTCTCTCTCATTTTCCCCCCTAAAAAATACTACCAACTGAAAGAAGCCATTGCTACACAGTGGATGGTACGTCGGCCATTGCTACACAGTGGGAGATCTACGATCGGCCATTTCCTTCCCAACTCTGATCTATCCTTAGCCATTTTTTAAAGTGAGTTCTCTCTTTTTCCAATTTAAGAAATTTCATATTAAATATGCCCAATTGATAGGGATTTCCCAAAATTCTCTATAAGGCAGTACTGATAATGGCTCTGTTTATGTGACTCGTACACCTCCGACTCCGGTACCGAAGGATTCTGTGACTCTACAGCTCCAGCTTCGGTACCGACTCCTTGGCCTTTTAACTCTCTGTAAGCAACAATTAATGCATATTTTTGTTCATTATTACTTGCCCTTGAAATTGTGGACTTGTAGTTACTTGCATTTGAAGTTGTAAACTTGTAGTTTTTTTTGGTGACTGTTTGGAAATTGGTGATTTTATGAATTTTGAGTTTCTTGGAGTTTGATAAGAGAGATTGGAGATTTTTATGTCTATTTTGTTCATAATTAGGTGCATTTGAAGTTGTAGACTTGTAGTTCTTTTTTTTCCCCGGAGACTATTTGAATATATTGGAGATTTTTATGTCTATTTTGTTCATTATTAGGTGCATTTGAAGTTGTAGACTTGTAGTTCTTTATCAGTAGCTTCATCTTTTTTTTCTTTCAAGGAACCTAATTGTCAAAACCAATTTCAATAAATACTACAAAATTTAAATCAAACGGTGACAACTACCTCATTCTATATACCAAATACCTCACCATTCAGTCACCCTTGCATGATTCTAACCATAAAAGAAGCGGGCTTGCAGGTTGTACAGTAGCTTGCAATGATGGTTCCAAATAAGTATTTGATGAATGCATAATGGCTGCTCATGCACCAGATACTCTGAGAATCTTAGGCAAAGATACAACATATGATGAAACTAGAATACTGGATGCTTTCCAATATGTTTACAGGTAATTTGCACGCGCTCCTATTATTTAAACTACCTTTGAACTTGATTTTCTTGTTCTACTTGTTTTCTTTTTCGAAGATGGAACTTGCTCTCATTCTACTTTGTTTACAGGTACTTTGCGCGTGCCTAACTCTTAATCCTCCTCACACACTAGAGCACACGTTACTTAAGTGGACCACCAGTCATCCAGTACCCTCGGTTGCTGCATCAAAAGCTTCATCTGAGCTAAATCAAATCCAAAAGAAGAAATAAATATGATTTTGTAGAGCATATCAAGGTGCTTTATGAGATTATCCTGATTCTCTATTCTACACTTTCTTTTAGTGCATGAATTTTATAACCGCTTTGGATTTCACCGCTCATTGATGTTATATTTATTGCAACACTTTCAGGCTATGGCTTCCATGAAGATGGACTAAAGGAAGTAATATATCCTGCCAACATGTCCCAAAAGGAGAAGATATAATAATAGGAGAAACGAAATCCATGGACACGATACAATGTATGGATAATAATCTTTTTTTGCTTCTTCTCAGGCAGGTGCTATTGCTGCTCAAGGTCTGCTTAAGAGAACTTATAGTGTCTTGAACAATCCCAAACACATGGTACCAACTTGGCCAGAAACAGAAGCACACCTCCTCGTTACTAGATTTCTCAAGAGTTTCATCGCGACAGGATGCATAATGTGAGTTATAACAGTTTGACATTGTATAGGTTTAGTTCAAAAATGATTTTATTTAACAGCATGGAATTTCTACCCAGCCAGTTTCAGTAGAAGTGCATTTATTATGCTTCTGTGACTATCTATTCTCTTGTATACTTAACAATATACACGAACAATGCATATATTTTCTTAGACTATATATTTTTTGTATTCGGCCTGTTAGAAGAAGGGGGTACGATGTTCACATTCGAAGGAACAGAGAAGAAATGCTCTCTCAAAGTTTATCTTAGAGTTCATAGTCCATAATTTCACTGGAAGGTACAAGTGATCAAGCCACTAAATGAAAAATTCAAAGAATTCTCTGATATGGACAAATTTTTTCACATAAACTAATCTTTTACAGGTTGAAACCCAAGGTGACTTAGGCCTTGCTGATGCATTTATTCATGGGGACTTCTCTTCTGTTGATAAGAACAACGGTCTTCTTAATCTTTTCATGGTGAGAAAGTGACTCTATTTCATTGTCAATAGATTATTCTTGGTACTTGGCATCCTGAATTACTTTACAGATTTTTGTTAACAATAGAGATTTGAAAGCATCTGTCACAAGGTCTAGTAAAAGAAGGTAAACAGTTTATTGAAACTACAATAAGGACATTACAACTTCTGTTCATATGTTAAATCTTTTCCTTGCATTTGCTCTCCGGAGGCTGGTGGACACCGCTGCTTTTTACAGCTGCAGTATCATCTACAAAATATTTCATTCGACATATTTCAAACCAGAACACCCTAACTCAGGCTCGTAAGAACATTTCTCGTCACTATGATCTGGTGAATAACTTGTATACTATAGTCAAGATCATAGTGAAACTTACTTTTTTCTTGTGACTTTCACATCTTACATAGGCCTGTGGCTGCAAGTGTAGATTGATAAGTATATTTATCAATTTTTTTCAGATTAATGAACTCTTCTCGCTCTTTCTAGACGAAACAATGACATATTCATGTGCAATTTTTAAGGTAAGAGATCCTAAGTTGCTCAAACTCTCCAAAAATATTGTCGCATCCGTGTCGGATCTTTCAAAATTACACTATTTCTCAAGGATCCGACACGCATCCATTGACATTCTTGAAGAGTCCGAGCAACATAGAAGAGCTCTAAGAT
>NC_061122.1:16960144-16970590 GCF_002878395.1 Capsicum annuum | reverse complement strand
TTTAAAAATAAAAAATATTCATGTACTATTTATATATATATATATATATATATAATAAAAAATTCAACCCCCTCTCCCAATCTCTTTCAACATTCCAGCCCCCCCCCCCCCCGCCCCTCCTCCCCTTCCACCCCCCCCTCCCGTCCTTCTTTCTCCCATTTCTGCCCCACCCCTACCCCACCCTTCCAGGCCCCCACCCCCATTCTTTCTCCCTTCCAGCCCCCCACCCTCCCCTCTTCTTTCTTATTCAAACACAAAAATACTTTCATCAAGTTAAAATTAATTTTTTCAAATTGTCTTACTAACAAAAAAATTCAAAAGTAAAAATCAAAAGAAATCTCATTAATGATAAGTGATTCAAGAATAAAATCATCAATTTAATTTAATTTTTTTTAAAATTTTAAGGAAGTTGGATTGAAGGTTGGGATGGTGTTCAATGGAGAAAGTTATTTAATAGTGTTTTCATGTTTGTTCTTGGGTGGTATTAATGGAGGAAAGTGAAAAAAATTAAAGGAAAGTGTTGTTCTTGGGTGGTGTTGTTAATGGAGGAAAGTGAAAAAAATTTGAGGTTGTTAATGGAGGTTTGGGTGTTATTATTGATGATGGTTTGAAGAAGAAAGAAGAAAAAAATGTCCATTTTTTATTTTAATTTTAATTTTTTTAAATTTTTTTAATTATATTTTAAATATAACATTATTGAAATTAATTTTTTTAATAAATAAATGCGCCCCCTTTTTTTTTTTAAATGCCACGTCAGCTTTAGGGGTCAAACAAATACACTTTAAAGATGTTAAGGGGGTAAATAAACGGAAGTTAAGTTTAAGTGCTAAAGTGAGTTTGGAGGATAAGTTCAGGGGGGAAAATATGTCTTTTCTCTTTAATATATAGCTATCTTTTTCAAACACAAACATTCAACACTTAAACTCTTAAAAAAATATTTTTTAGCGTACAAATTAATAGTCATTCATGAAAATATTTTTCTAATATATATAATAATAATTTTAATTTGAATCATTTTACCAATAAAAATTAATAATAATCAATTCTATATATTATTAACAACTATAAGGGTATTTCAGTTATTTTGATAAAAAAAGTGCTTAAAAGCATTATTTACCAAACACATCAATATTTTTTTTTCAGTTTCAACACTTTTATCCAAACACTTAACTGTTTATTTTTAAAATAAGTTCATCACTTTCAAATACACTTTTAAAGAACTTTTTTCAGCCGCTTTTTTCAGCCTATCCAAACGGGCTCTTAATCTACTTGTACATCCCGCATAGTGAAAGTTCTGGTGCAACAGGACCCCCTCCCCCTTTCGGGAGAAAGGACAAAAATGACACCTAAAATTAAAATAATATCCTAAAAATAGTCCCTAAAACTAAAAACCTAGTAAATAGTCATTTCATACGCTTAACTCGGCTGAAACTAATCTCAATAAATAGGCAAATGTTTAATTTTCAATTTATAGCCGCATTTATTGACCAAAGCGACCAACTTTGGTAAGCTTCTTCCACTTCTTCTTCTTTTTATTTTTGTTTTTTATAGTTTTCATTTTACTTCTTTTTTTTTTAATTTTTTTTTCTAGTTTCATTTTTCCTGTTGGTTTAGTATAAAAGAAAAAAAAATTGCTCTTTATTGTTTAAACAATCAAATATAAGTTTGTAGTTATTCTTTTCTAGCTAGTCGATGATGCTATTTATTTTATTTTTATGTTTTTATATAACAATGATATAATTTGAATACACCATAATATATATATTTTGTACAATAACTTTACAGTTTATATACCCATTCTATATGACAATTACATAATTTCTATACATTCTATACAATATTTAGTTGCAATTATTGTATATACTTGAACAGATTTTCTATGTGAAAGGTGTATTTATGTGGTATATATACTGTATCGATGTGATATAAAAGTGTATCAATCTAGTATAAGAGAGTATCAATTGGGTTTATGGACATTGCATATGCATGCATAGGTTTTCTTTCTCTCTTGTTATAAAAATGTACCAATGTAATATAAAAAAGTATCAATTGGGCATAGGGACTGCATGTACTTGCATAAAATTTCATTTCTCTTTTTTAAAAAGTGTATCAATATAGTATAAAAGTGTATTAGTGTGGTATAAAAGTGTATCAATTGAGTATATAGACTGCATGTGTCCAATTGGACCAAATGGCTTAAAAAGGGAAATAAATTGAGTCGATTGGATCCAATTGTCCACATTTTCAAATTGTGGGTCATTTCTTTTCAATGTGGGCAACCCATGTCCTTTTCTTTTTTTTTTTTTTTTGGAAGAATTACATAAACTAGCAACCTTAAGACATTAATTACAATTAATAGCAATAATTTCTCAAAATTACAACTAATAACAAACATAGCAATATTTTACCTTTGTTAGGGAAGAGCGCGTGACTTGAACTCCTCTTTTTACCTCACCCTTTTTCATGCTACTTTACCAAATTCAGTTCCCTCCGATCTTTAATTTTTTTTTTTCAAAAACCATTTTTATCTCTCAAGATCTTGATAAACATTGCATCCATCAATTAATGTAAGTTTATTTTAAAATTAGTTCATATTATATTTTTCATATAAATTTTTTATGTATTTAATTATCGATTTTTTTTTCAAATTTTTTCATTCTTCTTCGCCGATTTAGTCTGTTAGATTTTTTTTTTGGTATGTGTATTGAAATTTTTCGGAGTTCCGCTATAATGGTACAACATGCAAATCATAGTAGTTCCATTAAAGGTATTCAACCGATGAATTTAGTTTTCGATGAATTACCATCGTTTAGTCTTGGGTTAACACAAGTTAAAGATAAAGATTTTAGCTTGTGTTCTACTAATATTCAGCCTAAGGATGGTGTTAGCAGTGAAGAAGTGAGTTTGAAGCACCGTAACAATCCGGATAACATTGTCAAAAAAAATAAAACGAAAAGATTTGAGAAAATCTTCATCCCCATAATCCACGAAAATTCAAAAATCGATGAAAAAGAGAAAGTCTGATGAAAAAGGTGAATCTAGTAAAATTGCAAGTCTTGTTTCATCTATTATGAATCCAAAGAAGAGAAAGTGGAGGAGATATGATGCTATTTGTAAAATTTTATAGTTTCTGAACAACATGTTCATATATGTATTTCATATATACAATTTATTAGATGTTTATTTATTTTTCAATTTTGTTAAGATATGGAATTGTAGTCCCTAAAATGTTGTTAAGATGTGGAATTGTAGTCCCTAATTGTATTTATTTTATATCTGTTATATGTAAGATATGTGTTTTGTACAAAGGTTTGTTACTGAACTAGAATTGTATATGTTATGTATTTTGTATATTTTTGATATGTATTTGTATTTAATATATTTGTATTTGTCACTGATAAGGTTTGTATTAGATTTTCAGTTGTATTATATTTTGGTTACTTAAATTTAGACCATTCATGTATTCATAAAATAGACATGTATATGTTGTAATATAAGTATAATATGTATTCTATATATAGAGTAAATACATAACTACCCCCCTGATGTTTGCCGAGATTTTCAAAAAGACATATAAACTATACTTTCAACCTATTACTCCACGAATCTTATCTAAACCGTTGTAAATGCACTATTTTGATCAAAATTTTGACCCTGCGTGTCTACACGCACCTGAAGCGCGTGAATGGAAAAAAATTGAACCAACGAATTAAAATGTGCCACGTGTAATAAAAAGGACCTACTTTTTTAATTTTGTATTTTAGTTTTCTTTTTTCTCCATTTTCCATCTTTTTCATTCATTTCATCTTCTTCATTTGCCATCTTCTTCATTTTTTTCTTCATTTTCTATCTTCTTCCTTCGTTTCTTTTTCTACTTCCTTATTCTTCTTCTTTTTCTTCTCCATTAATCTCCATTAATTGTGTCACTTGATTTTCTCTGAAGTTAAAATTTTTAGTTTCCATCAAATATTCATAAAACATTAATGAAGATCGATGGAGAAGAAGAAGAAGGAAGAAATTACTCCGTACTAATGAGTAATGAGATTTCAATATTATTGTCATCTTCAAATCCTCCATTAAAGCTCCATTAATGGAGTTTTATGATTCAAGTAGATGGTGTTGAAGACGCAAAATAAATTTAATCACAAAAAGAAAACTTAATTTCACAATTCTTAAACAAATTAAGAAGATATTAAAGTCAATACATGATTTTGTATCCCACTAGTTTGATTCATTAAGGAGAATTTTTTTTTCTGAAATATTGTAGCTTCAATGGAGAATTGGAGAAAAAGAAGAGAAAGAGAGTAATGGCTATTAGTGGAGAATTGGGAAAGAAGAAATGAAGATTGATTAATGGAGAATTGAGGAAGAAGATATGAAGATTGATTAATAGAAAATTGGAGAAGAAAAAAAATTAAAATTGATTAATTGATAAATAAAATTAAAAGGAAAATTTTATTAAAAAATATAAAAAAATAAAATTAAACGTATTTACACGTGGCAACACCTGATTGGCGCGTGCATTGCACTCTCTTTGGTGTGATTGAAATTCAGCGAAAAATGATGTATTTGCAAAGAAATAAAGAAGAATCGTGGGGTAATAGGTCGAATTCAAAGTTTAAATGTCTTTTTGAAAATCCCATCCAACATCAGGGGGTAATTATGTATTTACTCTTGTATATACAAAGTGACACTGTTTTGGCATGTAAAGTATATACATGCCACAATTTAGATATGTTTTATGAATACATACTACTAAGATTTGTATTTTATGTTAAGTTGTATTTGTTATTCATTAGATTTTGACTATGATATGTACTTATTTTTTCTTGATAAACATGATTTTTGTACCATTTATGTATAAATAAAATACATATATATTTGATTTGCTTGAAATATATGAAATGTATTTGTTATCGGTTAGATATTTTTTTTTTTTGTTATTGCTAATATTTGTATTTATTGATCACTTGTATTTGTTATTCATAAGATGATGACAATATTTGTATTTTGATGTTTAATAGTTTAGATATGGAACAGTGATGTATTCATAAAATACATATGATAGTTTTATGATATATTGTATAATGAAACTGTAATATGCATTTCATAACTACATATGTGGCACTATTTTGACATATAATTATATTTTTGTGGTGTATAGGTGTTGCGTGATCAGATATACATGGAAAGAATATTGCCTAAATTTACTCCACATATAGGATGTCATACGATCAACGACATTGAAGATCATATTAAGTCTATGTTAACAAAGAATCGTTATAAGATGTTTTGTAATAATAGCATATTTGCTGTCTATATGAAGAATAAGAACTGTGTGGTCCAAGCACAATTTGGGAGATGTATTATGTCGCTTGAGACTAAGAAAAGTTCTGCAAATGGCATAGTCATTCGTGTAAAAGGCATAAATCTTCATTTCAGCCCTAGAAAGTTTGTTATGGTTATTGATTTGAATTTTTTCTCAAACAAGGATGATTTTGTGCTTGATGAGGATCTTCCAAACAAATTTATTAAGAAATATTTTGATGTTTCAAAGTATATTCAGAAAAGAGAATTATTTGCTGCTGTTTCTGAAAAAATTTAGGAAAAGGATAGTGATGAAGATGTCGTGAAGTTTGCTAATCTTTATTTTATTCATGCATTTTTATTATTTGCTGTTGATACTGCAGTTATTCCACGGCTATATTTTGATTTGATTGAGAGTGGCCGCTACAGTGATTATTCTTGGGGATCTGTTGCATTCGAGGAATTAGCCAAAAGTTTAAATAAAAAGTTGAAACCGAAAGAAAAGTTTTATATGCTACATGGAATGCCTCTTGCCTTTCAAGTTTGATTGTACGAGTGTTGTTCCACTGTTCCTCGTAATGTTGCTTCAAAGGTGGCCAATCGAATTCCACGTCTTTTGAATTGGAAGACAAATGCTTCCCGTCCATGATATAAATCTCTTATGAAAAGTATGTTTAATGATGCAGATGACAAGGTGAGTTTCATTTATATCTTTTGTTCTTTATGTTGAATATTTAGAAATACATTTTCTATGTTTGTATATGCTTATATACAAAATACAATTTGTCACTTCTTATGCATTCATGTAAAGGTTAAATGCTTTGTAATGTCGATTATTTATGTTCCTACTGTCACTGGTGTTACCATATAAAATATTTTTTCGTTGTATGTAATAAATTGTAGGTTTCTTTTAAAAATATTGAGCCAACACGGAAGGATATTTCATCCTTTCACATACCCAAGAAGGTTGTACCTGGATGTGTAACTCATAAAGATGATGAGGTTGATTCGGATGATGAATTTCAGGATCCACCACATCCAAAAAAACATTCAATCTAAAAAAAACAATAAAAATTATGGTGATTCATCAACTTCACCTGTCAAGAAAAAGTTGAAGCAACAACATAAAGGGTTAGATGAGCAGACACCAAAAAAGACCCCTCCACCTCGTGTTGCAAAGAAGCTTTCTGTGAGGACTTCAATTTATATGTGGATTCAACCAAAAGATACATTAGCTTCAAAGAGGTAGGACATAAACTGGTCAGCAAGCAAAAAATCTATTCCGGTTTAGTCACTTGCTTCGTCTTTCTTCAATTTTGAAGATGAAGATGTTGTTGTTTCGAAGAAAGTGTTCAAAAAAATTCGTGATGAGGTATTTTGTGTTTAAGATTTGGATTAATTTTTTCATTTCTAACTTTTTTATTTTGAATCAGGTTCGTGAAGAGTTAAATTTCATCTATGATCTAGTAACATCAAGGTGTGATAAGATAATGAATGCTATAATCGAGAACAAGGTACAACAATTTTAAAAAATAATTTGCTATGTTAAATACACATACAACATATGTAGTTTCTGACTTAGGATATACATATACAGTATGTTGTGTATTTTTTACTTTGTTAATACCTATTTTTCTAAATGCTAATATGTATAATCATATATACATACACATATGATAATATGTATAATATATGATGTGTTAAATACATGAACTGCATATATATTTGTATTTGAATAAACACATATGTAACATGTATTGAATTTTGTAGGTGTAAATATGTACTTGCCAAATCATGATATGTATATTCATATATACATATGTTGTGCAATTATAAATAGTTAGTTTAATATTGATCTTGATATATTTTTTTTCATTTTTTTAACGTGAAGAAACAAAATAAAGATAAAGAATTGGACAAGCCAACAATGGGTGAAGCTGGCTATAATACATTACATCATAAATTCTCTTCTATGTTTGTGCATGATTTTTCTAAGAATTCTAAAGGCACATTGATAAGTTAATTGTTTACATTCACATGCATTTTAGCTTCTATATACAATGTGAATTTATCTTTACATATAATAATTATACATGTGATCAAAATTCATATATAAAAATAGATTACCGGAATAAAAGAAATCGAAGCACTCATTTGAAGGAGGTGTATAATGAGGACAATAACGATGTTCTGGCAAATAATTTTTTTTGCATGTATATTTTTATAGTATAATAATAATATTTTTTATGTTTGATTTTTTCTTTTATGAAAGAATAAAACTAATATTGATGTGCATGAAGCAAGAGATGTATGTGAATCACCGAAATGCTGAATATGTCTACGAAGTTTTTTTAGTTCAAGGCAAATGTTGTTATTATTTAATTTATTTCAACAGGTTGTGTGTAACGCTCCGAATCTGGTACCCAAAATGCTACACGGTGCCCATAACCTCGAAGGACCACAAGCTAGCCCATGACTGATATCTGCAACTGAGCACTGAATATTATATTGTATAAATGCGAAAATAAAAGCTGAAAGGCCATAAGGTTCAAAACTGAGACATAATATCTGATAAAATATAACATCTGGGTGGGGTATGAAATACCCAAAATAATTGAAATAACTGTTTAATCATGATAGTCTGAAAAGCCTTTAGCTGTCTGAATAAGGAGTTGATGGGACATGTCCCCAGTTAACTCCAACTACTGAAATAAAAAAATATGCTTATGTCCTCGAAGGATGAGGACTCACTGCTAAGATCTGAAATGCTACTGATGCTCTGGAGCTTGTGCTTTTGAACCTATGGTATAAAATACCATAGCGCAAATACGTCAGTACAATTGAATGTACTGGTATGCAACTGAGGTATGCTGAATGTAAATGGTTCAAATGCATAAGCAATGTTAATTGACTATATAACATGAACATGAGGATGCATGCATGAATAAGTGACTGTAACTGAATTCATGATGATACTAACTGCTGAGTTTGATTACTGATAACATGAGTTACTGATAACTGATATAACTGGAACTAAGAGACTGTATCTGATAGTCTAGGTTCTGATGGAACTAGCTGAGTTTCGTACTATTCTGAGTTGACTGTATATGATAATCCTGGATTTTGAAGAACTATCTAAGTTCTTTTATTGAGACTGGGACTGTAACTGTGGAAAGTAGTCATCTAACCAACATGCCCCAAATAAAGCAATATAGCTGAGTTGGGGTCCAATCTGTAACCCCAATTAGAAGGGTGTCAATACCGCACCATTGTTAAAGACAAGCTGTAGGTGACCCTCATCTGATAGTGTCCCCAAAATAGAATGGTGGAACCCTCATATGATAGTGTTTATCTACCTCATCTATCAGTGTTGATGTCTCAACCTGTGCTGACTACATAGTTCTGGAACGCAAAGACTACTTCTAAGGATCACTCCCTCAGCTGTTAGTGTGTGTCCTCGTCCTTGGGTTCACTCGATGCTAAATCCTACTCCCATCTTAATAGACACTAAACATGATTAACTAAACCGAACTGTACTGAGTTCAATGAGTTTCGTTGATTGACGGAATACTACTGAGATTATTGAATTATTAAGCTTCCTGAGATTACTGGAATTATTAAGTTTACTAAATTTTTTTGAGTCACATGACTGACTGAGTTCTATGGGTTTTGGCTTGACTGAGAGTATCTTGAAAACATGACACTGGCTCTAGGCACATAACTAAATTTTTGGGTACAAGTACCCTCAGGACTCGGTAGAAGAAAAATGACAAGATAATTTTGAATACACGACCAACACCAACAATTCATAATACAGTAAGTTGGGGACTTCATGAAGCAGATGGTTATCATAGTTAGGTACATGAATAGGATTGCATGCGAACATGACATAATTTCATAAGGCTAATTCATGAGCAATCCAACAAGCATCTACAAGGCACAATAATAGCATGGGATTCATTTGAACATAAGGGTAAAACATGAATCCATCACTTAAGTCACAATTTAGCTATATTACATGATTTCCAGTCTCTTAAGCATTTTATCAAACACTTAGGTTGCATGACTTAGGGCATTGCATAATCATCAAATTAACATATCATAACCAACTAAAATTCATGATTTTCAACCCACATGCTAACATATTTTTATAAAAATACATAAAGATTCCAACTTCAGAATAATATAACAACAACCACATGAACATAATCAACCCATAGCATGAAAATCATAATTCATAGTTTAAAACTTGATTCTTGGGCTTCATGGACGAAAGGGATCCATAAATGAATACTATGCATACCTGGGTGGATGATTTCTTGAAGATTAGTGGAGGAAAGATTGAATTCTTGACTTGGAATTAGACACCTAGGGTTTCTTGTTCGTGGGGATTAATCTTTGAAAGAAACCCTAATTTGATATTATAGATGAATAATGAAGTTATGAGCCCTGGTCTGGTATAATTAGGGGTTAAAACAGGTGGAAAAAGACCCAAATGCCCTTTTAAAAATGACTTAAAATCGTTGTTCAAAAGTGGCGAGAGTTTGGGCAACGATCCATTGCTGTCTCGATGGTTCGTCGTCCTGATCGTTGCACTTGGACAGAACCTGAACTTTCTGCCTCATTTGCGATGATTTGGGCGACGGTTTGTCGCTTGCTCGAGGGTCAGTCGGTCCTGGTCGTTGCACTTGACCAGAAGTTAGGTTCACTGCCTTAGTCGCGACGGCTTGGGCAACGGTCCGTCGCTAGTTCGATGATCCGTCGGCCTGACCGTCACTTCTGGGCAGTTCCAACAATTCTCTGTAAAACGTCCATAACTTTTTACGCTGATATCAGATTTAAACGAAATTTATATCGTTGAAAAGATAATTCAATTTTTCACATGATAAAAATTCAAAATTGGGAAAATTCTATTTGATTTAAACATTAATCATTTATGAAGTCATCTCTAACTATTCTAGAGACTAGATTTGACTTAAAGAAAGTTCGGGGTATTACATTGTGTAGAACACAAAATCAATTGATGAAAATATTGGGGAGGCACATATATCAGATTCTCAATTCACATTTTCAGATGAGGTGCATAGAAGCATTAATCTCGATTTCATAAAATCCAATTTGGGAATTGAAGATGAGTTT
>NC_061122.1:16947230-16960044 GCF_002878395.1 Capsicum annuum | reverse complement strand
AGTTCTATTCTTTTCTTGTAAGTTAAATTTGGACCACTCATGTATTCATAAAATACATATGTATATATTGTAATGTAAATATAATATGTATTCTGTAAATACATTAGTGACATTTTTTTGACATTGTAAAGTTTAGATATGTATTTTGTTTTGACTACTGCTAAGATTTGTATTTGATGTTAATTTGTATTTGTTCTTCATTAGATTTTGATTATGATAAGTAGATTTTTTGGACCAATTTTGTATAATTAAAATACCTAAGTATTTTTCTATCTTGGAATCATATCAAATATATTTATTTACTGATTATATATATATATATATATATATTTGATCAGATGTTTTTGTTATTCATGATATAATGAAAATGTTTATATTTTGTTGTTAGATAACTTAAATATGTAACAGTGATGTATGCACAAAATACATATGTTACATTTTATGTATATATTTTGATTTGTAACTTTAAGATGTATTTTATAAATACATATGTGCCACTGTTTTTAACATATAAACTATATTTTTGATTTAGTAGTAGAATTATCTCTACAATTTCAATTTTTGTATTTAATTATCTTTTCATACTTTGCATGTCTTAACAATAAAGGGAGCACAGAAGGACAGAGAAAAACATTCAATCAGAAGCATCCATTCGTATCTCATCCAATTAATGATATAGAAGACACTAAGGTTACCAACAAGTTCTTGAAGTGACTTTCTTTGGACCTTGTTAAATATCATTCGAAGAGGTATATATGTTACAACTTAATTGTAATAATATTCAAATATAAGTTTCTGTTAATAAGGAATCATTATGTTTAATGAATAAACAGAAACAACAAAGAGGAACATTATAAGAAGGGCAAGTCCAACATATCAATTATCAATTTTGGAGTTTTATCTGTTGAAGACAAGAACTAGTTCTATATTATGGGCACTCCTGGTCAGTCATAAATGAGGTAAGTGATGTACTATTATGTTGATAAGTTGTATATTGAAATAAAACTTATTGCAGTGTTAAATATTTATATTTGTAAATGCTTATTTTGATGTAGTTGATTATGTATATTTGTATATACATATAAAGTATGGTATATGTTACGATATATGTATATGATATATACATATGTAGTATTAGATACTTTGAGTTTTAATTTGGTTATTTACTTTTAAATATGATTTTTTTTATAATGCAGCAAATTGATGTATGCTTCTACTATCTACGAAAGAAGTTCAAGTATGATTTCAATAGTTCATATAAATACAACATTATAGACTACAATTTCATGAACATTGTGAACAGTGTGTTAGTAGTGTATAAAATGACGATGAATCGCTTGATGCTGGTGGAAAGAAATACCATCTGAGTGAGTACATAAATGGATTTTGCATGTATGCTACAGTGCCATGGCATACGATTGATTATATTCTCATTTTTTTCAATGTAAAGGTCAAACATTATTGGGTTCTTGCGGTTATATCTTTCAATGATAGATGCATAAATATATATGATTCTTTATCATTAGCTGGACATGATGTTGTAGTGCTTGATAAAATTGAAAAGATAGCTGAGGTTATACCATTATATCTCATTGCAAGTAGAAAAGTGTTGATAATCATCCAAATTGCAAATTCTATGATAAGATGGATCTATTTGTTGTTTATATGGTGGAAGATTTACCTCAACAACCAAGTGGCAGTTTGTAAGTAATGAATATAGATATTAATTGTATATATACATATATATTAATTTTATAACAGATTCTTAATTATGTATATATGTATTTGTAGGGATTGTGGCTTATATATGGTAACATATGCTGAGTGCCTTATTTTTAGTGGTCCTGTTTCATCTGTTGATTTTAACTCAGATCTTATTCGCATGAGATATGCTTCAATTTTGTGGGATTATGGTATGAGGAAAGAAGAAGCAGAGGCACAAAGTAATGATGAAGCACCAACGAGGCCTCCTTGCGAAATTGGGATAACAGAAGACACTGAAGTGCATGAAATTGATGTGTATTTTTATTTTGCTGTAGTTTACAACAATTAACATTATGTGGATAAATAATTTATTGAATATTTCTTAACTTTCATCTGTTAATTTAATGTTCAAGGATAATATATTACTATTTTTTATTATTATTTGATTATTGATCTTTAATGTGCTAAAATGTTATTAATAGCTAAGACATGCAAAGTATGAAAAGATAATTAAATACAAAATTTGATATAGTAGAGATAATTTTACTAATCAACCAAAAATATAATTATATGTCAAAACAGTGGCACGTATGTATTTATAAAATACCTATTAAAGTTACAATTCAAAATATATACATAAAATGTAACATATGTATTTTATGAATACATCACATCGATAACAATTTGTTAAATATTTCGTAACTTTCATCTGTTACTTTAATGTTTAAGGATGATATGCTATTGTTTCTTTTTTGTCATAATTTGATTATTGATCTTTAATGTGTCAAAATAAAATATTTTCGTGGTTAGTTTACATATTCATTACAGTTTAATGTTCTACATATGTATTTATGTTCTACATATTCATTTCAGTTTAATGTTCAACATATTCATTTCTTTGTTGTTCATATGTAACTTTAATGTTCTACATGTCCATTTTAGTTTACATATTTATTTATGACTAATGCATATGTATTTTTTAGTTATAATTATATATCTATCAATAATACATTTATATTTATCTAGCTAATACACATGTAGAACAATGTATTTTTACATATTTGCATATGTATTTTGAACAATACTTATTTATTGTATTGTTATGCACAACCACATATAGATTTATGATTTGTATGTATTTATGAATAATATATATCTTCATTTCGTTTTACATATGTATTTATCTAACCATATGCATTTTACTAGTACGAATACATAGAGAATTCTAATATATATATATATATATATATATATATATATATTCATAATAAGTTAAATTAATCAAGTTCAGTAAAATAATTGCAATATTTAAACTATAAAAGTTCAATAAAAATCCAATAACAAATTCTAAATTTTGAATCACATTATTCTTAATGAAAAAATTCAGTAATTATTTTTTGACCAAATACATCTAAAAACCTATCATTTGTTGTATTTTTTACATGAACGCCTATTGTGGCCTTTAAACCCACAAGCACTACAATAATTTTTATTCTTCTTTCCAAACATATCTCTTACTGATTTACCACGATTCTTCTTTGATGGTCTTCCAGGTGGCCCGCTTATATTTTGGGGGAAAAATTACCTCGTTCAATATTTTCTGTGGTATTATCTAGTCATCTTTATGTGTTAGAGGATAAATTGGAATATCATACGTTCTCAAGACAGTTTTTGGCTTGTATAAATCAGAGCAATATTGTCCCTTTTCAAGATTCCTGCTATCAAGTACTACACATGTATGGACACACGATATCTCATCTAATTGAAATGCATGGCAAGAATATTTTTTTTCCTTAAGACAAACAGTAAAATGTTTCTCCTTGTCGTGGACTGTACAGACATACTCTGAGACTGGTATAACCTGAAATTATTAAAACAAAAATAATTAGTAAAAAATTAAATAAATTTCACATTTTTAATTGTTTCAGTTTAGCAAATGTATTTATCTGAATCAACATATGTATATAACAAGTATGAATATGTATATTTTTTTGCTAGGCATATATATTTACATTACAAATTATAGATGCATTCAATTTTTTGTAATGTTTATATGAACATATATGTCATACAACATATGAAAATACAATTATATTTGTAACTTGATTATACGTATTTTATCATACCGTCATACGTGTACACTCTGCTTCATTCTGTTGGAGAATTTTATGAAATTTTTTAATTAGATCCGTACGAGTATACAATGCCTTTTGTCTTTTTTCACAGTTCCATCTACCAAATATCAATCTAACTTCATCTAGAAAATCGTATATTGATAGTTCTCTAGCCGATATCAGTGCAACATTAATTGACTTAGCAATGTTTGATGTCAAAGTCCATCTCCTATTAACTGATGCATGTGACCTAGCCCATTTATTATATCCCGCCAAATCCAAGTTATTCTTCACTCTAACATCAACAGCCTTCACTTTCTCCAGTAACTTGTGAAATTCAAACTTTGAATATGATTTTTCCATGGGATAGAAGATCTCCGATAATATAGCATGTGACTTTCTAAAATTTTTTTCACATTTCCCCATAGATGCCACATGCATGCATAATGAGGTACATCATGGTACACATCACCTATAGCTTTTATGATGCTTGCATTACGATCAAAAACTACACACATATATTGTCTTTCACTGTATGCTTTCTTCAGATTCTCAAAGAACCAAGTCAACGATGCATCATTTTCAGAATCAAGTAACCATATGCCAACGAAAATATATGACCTGCATTTGTATAAAATTCATAAAATAGTACAGATTTATACACACAATATACTGCATATGCATATTATAAATACATACAACTGTAAACATATGTGACTGCCAGTAAACACAATAACATATCATATGTATATTATAAATACATATAGATGTAAACATATGGTAATGCTAGTGAAGACATACACATACTGCATAAATATATTAGAAATACATACACCTGCCAAAATATGTAAATGACAGTGAAGACATAGACATACAACATATGAATATTATAAATATATACACCTAACAACATATTTAAATTCCACTGAACATATAAATAGACTGTATATGTATGTTATAAATACATATAGCTGAAAACATCTATATAGTAAAATATATTTATAGTACAGCTTATCGGCTCCGTCCATGGCACAGGCAGCAACAAAAGTGCCAGTGTACAGTCCTCTGAGATGGCTTGCATCAACAACTACGACAGGTCTACAATAATTGAACCATTGAATGAATGTAGTAAGTGCTACAAATGTATATAAAAACTCATTATCTTCATGTTTTTTCATTTGTATATGTGAACCTAGGTAAGTAGTGTCCAAAACATGTATGTATGCAGGTAGTTTTTCGTACGATGATGATGGTTTCCCTCTTAACTCTTCAAGTGCTTGTTACTTAGCTCGCCAACACATAATATATGTCAAATCCATACCTAGGTCTTCCTTCATGTCACTTTTGATATCAGTCGCACTGTATTTTCTTTTGTGGCTTTTAAACTTTGGTTTCGCTATACCACCAATCAACTTACTAGTAGCATGAAACTTAGGATAGATCTTATCCTTGATCGGATATGTATGTTCTAGTAAAAATTTCTTAACATTAAATATTCCAAATTGATCGATACCAGAAGCACGAAATAAAAAATTACAATTACAAAATCTGCACAACAATATATAACTGGAACGAAAAAAGATACATATGTTGAAATACATTTTACTAACATTGAAAAAAAATTTAAATGCATGATGCACTTACCAAGTTTTACTCGATCTCACAGATCGTGGTTGAAACTTCTCCCGAATTGTGTAATCCTTTATCACTGATTTTAAAATACTTTTTGAGACATAAACTTGTTCAACCTCAATATGTTTGTGATATGGGTCTGAGATAATCACTCTAGTTGTATCCATCTCAAATACATCCAAACATTCTTCTGAAGTAGGAACTATTAATCCTTTTTCAGTACTTATATTTACCACGTTATGCGTAGTGATAGACAGATTCATACTTTCAGCATTATACATCGATGAACTAACAAATGTGCTGAGACTATCTTTTTTAGAAACACTTACATTCAAAGGCAAAATACTCATATCCTTTGTCTCTTTTTTCTGCATAATGTAGACCTTCAAATCCATGTCATTATGTATACGTATTTTTCCTACAATATCTGGTAATTGATATTCAATTTGAATGCTTTTACAGGTCAAATCTACACTAGTGTGAGAAGCTAGTAGTGTGTAGAGTTGGTTATACGATTCATTTATGCTCAACAATATCGTATCATTGATTTAATCTTCATATAATTGTTCATTTGTCCATCCACCAGAGTGTTTAACGAGAATAGGTATGCTTCTTATTTTCAATTTACAGAACACTACAAATCTATAAATATAACTTCAATTAGCAAATACGTACTACATACAATAAATCAGTCGTATATACAAAACTGAAAAATGAATTCCAACAAAAATAAATCTTTTATTCGAATACTATGTATCCTCGTCTTAAATTCAAATTTAATGTATAACAATTTTAATTTAGTTTTATAAATACATAACGACAAGGACAACTTTGAGTTTGAAAAAAATTTTTACTGTCAATATTTCATCTCAGAACTGATAAAATTCAAAATACGATCTCAACTTTTGAAATAGATGAATGTTACAAATGAGTTATAAATTTTTCAAAATTATATTTTATGAAATTCACAAACACAATCAAATTTGGTTATCGATACCTGTAATTGAAAGATTGTACTTTCACTATCTTCTTCAAAATTTTAGGCGACCATCAATAGTATTAGATGCACTGTGTCTTTTGAATTTGATTTGAATTGCTGATTATGGGAAACGTTTTTTGAATTTGAATTTGACTTGAGTTGTTGATTTGAATTAACGTTTTTGAATTAATTTACGTTTTTGGTGAAAAAAGAGAGATATAAGGTAAAAGAATCTGAGTAATTAAATGTGGCTTGAATTAAGGAATAGTTTCTTCCATTTTAAACTCTAACTGATTAGAGTTATATTAGGAATGGATTCTTTATTTGTATATGTATTTATATAGCAATATTTTACTTAAATACATAATATAACTTATTATTTTACGTAATTTTGAAATTGTTACTATAAAAGTTATAGTTAAGATTTTATAGTTGTAATTTCTTAAATTTTTCCTTTTTTTCTATTCCTTTTTTTAAAAGTAAGTTAGTACATTTTATCTAAGTAATTTTTTATTTGAACTGAGTGCACTTATTTTTTGAATTAATTTGAAGTATAAACTCTTAAAATTGGAATAGAAAATAAATGCTTATTTTAAAAAATTAAGATTTGTTAAGGAATAAGTACTTCTGGAGACTAGCGAAATTTGCTTTTTAAAAGCTAAAAAAAATAATTTCTCTCAAAAAACATTTTTTTTAAAACACTTTTGAGAAAGATGAAAATACTTGTAAAAAGCTTGACCAGCATTAATTATTTTCTAAAAGTATTTTAAAATATATTTACCAAACATAGACTATTTTTTACATATAATAGTTTTGAAAAAAAAAGACTATTCTTAAAATAAACTAATTTCAAAAGTTTGACAAAACGAGCATTGTAATATAATTTTGTTATAAAATAAAATGATGGAGTAAAGAAATTGAGGAACAGATAGTGAAGTTTTTTATTAATATCAGATCTATGTACAAACCTAAATGAAGACATGCCTTTTATAGGCAATTTTGCTTACACTACAACTAAGTAGAATTGTTGGTTCATGCATGAAAGCCTTCATTTGAAGTCATTGTTGAAAATGGGGGAAGACATCCACACTAATGAATATTTCTTATCACTCCCCCTTGGATGTCTAACACAAAATAAAAAGAAACTCTAATAATGCATATCTTGTAATATACATTTTATCTTTCATATGCCTTATTAGAAAACCTTATCAACAAAAATCCAATGGGGCTTTGGTGTGTTATTCATGCGGCCAGTCGGGCCTTATCCAGAGAGACTATCCAGCATCAAAGAGTAGTGTTGGGGGAGCCAAGACACAGGTGAATTCTTCTGCACCACCACCTCAGAAGGGTGCCACTTCAGCTGCCAGAAACGGTCATAACCGGTTGTACGCTTTGACCAACCGTCAGGAGGTAGAGGCCTCGCCAGATGTAGTTACCGGTATGTTGCAAATCTTTTCTCGTGATTTTTTTGTATTTCTTGACCCCGGGTCTATCCTATCCTATGTGAACCCTTATGTGGCTGTTTTCACCCCAGTGAGGGATTCTATTATTGCTAGGACAGTGTATAGGGGTTGTGTTATAACTGTTTGTAGCCGGGATATGGTGGCGGATCTCATAGAGATAGATATGATTGACTTTGATGCTATCTTAGGGATGGAATGGATCCATTGATGTTATGCCACACTAAATTGTAGGACCCAAAAAGTCACTTTCTCTTTTTTAAACGAACTAGTTATAAAATGGGAGGGCCATTCTTTAGCACCCAGAGAGAACTTTATATCTTATCTCAGAGCCCGTAAGCTTATTTCTAAGGGATGCTTGTACCATCTTATTCGGGTTAAATATTATAACACCGAAAGTCTTTCTCTTCAGTCTATCCCAGTGGTAAATGAATTTTTAGAAGTTTTCCCAGATGATCTCCCAGTAATTCCACCTGATAGGGAGATAAATTTTGGCATTGATGTGATGTCAGATACCCGTTCTATTTCTATTTTTCCATATAAAATGGCCCCAACAGAGTTGAAATAATTAAAAGAATAACTAGCAGATTTTTTAGATAAAGGTTTTATCCGTCCTAGTATTTCTCCATGGGGCACACCTGTGCTTTTAATGCGGAAGAAAGATGGTTCCCTGCGTATGTGCATAGATTACCACCAGTTGAGCAAGGTCACAGTGAAAAATAAATATCCTCTTCCTAGAATCGATGACCTTTTTTATCAGCTTCAGGGTGCTAAGTGTTTTTCTAAAATAGACCTTTGTTCGGGATATCACCAGTAGAAAGTTAGGGAGTCAGACATTCCTAAAATAGCTTTCTAAACCAGATATGGTTATTATGAATTCTTGGTCATGTCTTTCGGGTTGACTAATGCTCCTACAGCTTTCATGGACCTAATGAATAGGGTTTTACATAAGTTCTTAGACCTATTTTTTATAGTTTTTATTGATGACATCTTGATTTACTCTAAAAGTGAGGAGGACCATGCCAATGACCTCCATATTATTCTTCAGACCCTCAAAGATCATAAGTTGTATGCAAAATTCTCCAAGTGTGAATTCTGGATGAATGATATTGCTTTCTTGGGGCACATTGTTCTAGTGAAGGGATTAAGGTTGATCCCCAACAAGTTGAGACAGTGAGGAAATGGCCCAGACCCACGACTCCAACCGGCATTTGGAGCTTCTTGGGTTCGGCAGGGTATTATAGGAGATTTGTAGAGAGTTTCTCTTCTATAGACACTCCACTTACTAAGTTGATTCAGAAGATGGTTAAGTTTGTGTGGTCTGACTCATGTGAGAACAGTTTTGAGAAATTGAAAGATAAATTGACTACAACACCTGTTCTGAACCTTCCGGAAGGCACAAAGAATTTTATTGTGTATTGTGGTGCGTTCCGTGCGGGACTTGGGTATATACTTATACAACACAGTAAGGTGGTGGATTATGCATCTAGGCAGTTAAAGGTGCATGAGCGGAATTACCCCACTCATGACTTGGAATTAGCAACTGTGGTGTTTGCGCTTAGAATTTGAAGGCATTATCTTCATGGGGTGCATGTGGATATTTTCACTGACCATAAGAGTTTGCAGTATGTTTTCTCGCAGAAAGATCTAAACCTCAGCCAGAGGCGTTGGATGGAGCTTTTGAAAGACTATGACATGAGCCTTCACTATCATTCGGGTAAGGCAACTATTGTAGCCGGCGCCCTCAGCAGATCGTCTATGGGCAGTCTTTCATATGTTGAGGAAGGAAAGAGAGAAATGGTAAAATACATTCACCGACTTGCAAACCTTGGAGTGCGACTTAGATTCTGAAGATAGAGGGGTGGTCGTGCACGAGTTAGCTAGATCATCCCTTTGTGCAGAAGTTAAAGAAAAACAGGTTGAAGATCCCATTATGATGCAAATTAAGAATGATGTGGGCCAACAGAAGGTTATGTTGTTTGAGATTGGTGGTGATGGTATCTTTAGATACCAAGGTAGATTATGTGTGCCTGATGTAGATGACTTGCGGGAGCAAATTCTTGATTAAACTCACACTTCAAGGTATGTTGTTCACCCAGGCTCTACTAAGATGCACCATGATCTGAAATCTGTGTACTTGTGGTATAATATAAAGCGTGATATGGCTAACTTTGTGTCCAAGTGTTTGAATTGCCAATAAGTTAAAGTAGAGCATTTGAGTCCAGGTGGTTCTTCCTAAGAGATAGCCTTACCCTTGTGGAAGTGGGAGATAATTAATATGGACTTCATTACAGGATTTCTGAGGTCCTGAAACTAGGATGACTCCATTTGGGTAATTATTGATAGACTAACCAAGTCAGCCCACTTTCTGCCTGTTAGGACTAACTATTCAGGAGAGGATTATGACAAGCTGTTCATTGCAGAAATAGTTCATTTGCATGGTACACCTGTGTCCATCATATCCGATTGAGGTATACAATTTTCTTCTTAGTTTTGGAGATCTTTTCAGAAAGGTTTGGTACCCAAGTGAATCTAAGTACTGCTTTTCACCCTCAGACTGATGGGAAGGCTAAGCGCACCATTCAGACCCTTGAAGATATGTTGAGGGCCTGTGCGATTGACTTTAAAGGTAGTTAGGTAGAGCACTTTCCATTGATAGAGTTCGCATACAATAATCATTTCCATTCTAGTATTAAGATGGTACCATTTGAGGCATTATATGGAAGGAGATGTAGGTCCCAGATAGGATGGTATGAAGTAGGTGAGATATAGATGTTTGGGTCTGATCTTGTTCATCAGGTAATGCAGGATGTGAAAGTCATTAAAGAATGACTTAAGATAGCTCAGAGTCATTATAAATCTTATGACGATGTTAGGAGAAGAGATTTAGAGTTTGAGGTTGGTGATTGGGCATTTCTAAAAGTTTCTCCTATGAAGGGAGTCGTGCAATTCGGGAAGAAAGGTAAGTTGAGTCCTCTCTTTATAGAACCCTATCAGATCTTGAGGCAGATAGGTGCAGTTACGTACGAGTTAGAGTTGCCTGCTAGTTTGGGTTTCATTCATTCGGTATTCCATGTGTCCATGTTAAAGAAATGCATTGGGGATCATTTTTTAGTGTTACCTGTATAAGAAATCAAGGTGACAGACTCTTTATCCTATGAAGAAAAATCGGTAGAAATCTTAGACCATCAAGTTAAGAAATTAAGGAACAAAGAGATAGCCTTGTTGACACCTAATTTTTGCCCTCCACAAGTACGTTTAATCTCGGGTTTCTTTGATTTTCAAATAAAATCACAACAATTATTTTTTCCAAATAAACGCATTTTAAAATATGCATTTGGGTTAAATTTTTCATTTAAGTAATAATTATATATTTTCGTATTTGCATATACGGGATTGTATAAGTGATGTTATTTAAATGAACATTTTTTTTATCAAAATTGGACTTTAAATTAAGGATTATTTGGAAAATAAATTTAATAATTAAAGTCTTGATTCAAATATATTTGTCTTAAAAGATAATTTATCTGAATAACTATGTGTTTGATTTTATCAAATCCAGAAGCTCGGGGTTAAATGAGGTATTAGTTTAGTTTGAATTTTGACTTAATTGAGCCAATCTATTAAATTTGGTCATAATTGAAATCAAATTGGCCATAATTGCGATGCAATTGGCCAATTGATTTTCAATTGACCAAAACTTAAATGAATTGGACAAATCCCCAAATAAAACCCAAAATTCCCAATTACCAGCCCAATAAAATAACCCGACCCACACCCTTATTCTCTTAAATAGCAAAACAACACCAATATCAACCACACTAAACAACACGGTCTCAACCACAAAAACTCAACCTTATACCCGATCTCCAACGTACAAACAACCAAAAATAGAGTACAACTCCAGCAAACAAACGAACTCAACTCGAATCCAATCGAACCCGACCCTACCAGCTCGAAATCCACCCAAAATCAACCAGTTCACAGCCCTCCTCATGTGTCTCATGCGAGAAAACCCTCGAAGCTTCCAAAATTCGATGAGCTGTCCCCCCTAACGGCTCAACCCCATGATTCTCGGGATAATAGGTACGATTTCGTACATGTTTGGAGGATTTTCATTGGTTTAGGGGTGTATTCCATTTGTTTCTCTTTTCTATTGGACCATGATTTTCAATCCATTTTGGAAAGAATCCCAAAAAATAGGGGCACCGTGTACGAAGGCCATCGAGAGAGGACCCTCATTATTGTGACTATAAAAATCTCATTCATTAAGCAGAAAAAGAGGGGAAAAAAGAGGGAGAGATTCAAGGGTTCGGAAATAATTCGAGAAACTAGGCTAAGATTTTTTTTGGTTTTCGAAAGAGGGTGAAAAAGCTCATTTAGTAAGCTGAAAAGAGGGATTGTCATTTATTCTTCCCTTTTGCGTTCGAAATTTCTTATGTTTAAAGTTTGAAGGGAAATTTCTTCTAAGAGAGGTATTTGATAGGAGGAAAAAATTGAGGGAGGTGGAAGAGATTTTTTTGAGAATGAGCGATTCCTTTGGTGAAGTTTTCTGGTTTCCCTTCTTCTTCTTTTGAAACTTGCTCATTTAAATGGAAGAATTGAAGGTTCTTTGACTGATCGTGACTTCCGAATTGACAGTGACACTATTCTCTGGTGGTGATCGAGATTCCATCAAGAGCTCGAGTCCAGTTTTGCTGCCCTGAAGCAGGTAACTCGTCGTTCTGTTTAGTTCCAATTAATTTCTGCTTGATCTCGCCATTACATAAATATAACAATGTTTGCGATAATTTTTTCGGCTGGAAATTGCTTGCTATAGGAAGCCTTATTGGCCATAGGACCTTGTATGAAATAATTTGTAGTGGTTTCATCTGTTTCATTTGATTGCCGTTCGTGATTCATGTTCGAACGAGAT
Source organism: Capsicum annuum (assembly GCF_002878395.1). NCBI lineage: Eukaryota > Viridiplantae > Streptophyta > Magnoliopsida > Solanales > Solanaceae > Capsicum > Capsicum annuum. The sequence goes on along the minus strand of NC_061122.1, from coordinate 16,947,240 downwards.
GATTAGTGTA
>NC_061122.1:16878515-16944230 GCF_002878395.1 Capsicum annuum | reverse complement strand
ATGTTGTATCATCCCTAAGTTAGGATCTTTATGTGTATTTATGAAACTACGTTAACATATGAGTTAAAAATCCATGAAGTTGGGTGGTGTTGAATTGTTAAATTGATGATTACACCTATGCCTTAAGTTATGCATGTAAGGTGTTTGATAAAATTCCAAAAGGGATATAAAGTATGCCTTATAGCTAAATTGTGGTCCAAATGACCAATGCATGTTTTATCCTTAAGCTCAAAGGACTTCCATGCTATTGATGTACCTTGTAAATATTGTTGGATTTTTCATGAATTAACCTTATGATATTATGCCATGCTTACATGCTATCCTATTAATGTACAAGATTTTGACAACTATTTACTGCATGAAATCCCTAACTTGTTATATTATGGATTGTTGTTATTGGTCATGTTTTCAAGAAAGTCATGCTTTGTCAGTTTCCTTCTATCGAGTCCTACGGGTACTTGTACCCAAAAAATATAGTTGTGTGACTAGAGCTGGTGTCATGTTTTCATGATATCCTTAATCAAGACATGATCTATAGAACTCAGTCAGTCATGTGACTTAGGAAAGCTCAGTAATTCAGTAATCTCAGTAGTATTCTGTCAGTCAACAAAACTCCACGAATTCAGTTTAGTCTAGTTCAGTTAATCATGTTCAGTGTCTATTCAGATGGGAGTAGAAATTAACACTGAGTAAATCTAAGGATGGGAACTCACCTGTTATATGAGGGTGTGATTATTAGAAGCAATCCTTGCATTTCAGAACTACGTAGCCAACGTAGGTTGAGACATCATACCTACTAGTTGAGGGTAGACAAGGTGACTTAACCTATTAGTTGAGGTTTCTCACTGTTCTCACTAGAGTAACCTGCTAGTTGGGGTCACTCACATGTTGTCCTTACCAGTGGTGCGGTATTGAAATCCTTCCAACCAGGGCACAAATTGGACCCTAATCCATCTATAATGCATCATTTGGGGCATGTCAGTTATATAAATACTTCCCATAGTTTCAGTATCAGTATCATTAAAAAAACTCAGATAGTTCTTCAAATTTTTAGATTGTCAGATATAGTCAACTCAGATACAGTATGGAACTCAACTAGTTCCACTAGATTCAGGACTGTCAGATACAGTCACTCATGTTATTAGTTGTGTTAGTTATCAAAACTTATGTTATTAGTACTAAGACTCAGTAATCATGTTACCACGATCTCAGTTACAGTTACTATGTATTCATGCATGTATTATCACGTTCATGTTAGTTAGTTAGTTAGTATTGTTCATGCATATAAACCTCATGCATTCAGCTTAACTCACATGTATGCCAGTATATTCAATCGTACTGACGCATTCTTGCTATGATTTTTCATACCATAGGTTCAGAGACACAAGCTCCATAGCATCAGTAGATTCCAGATATTAGCAGTCAGTTTGCAGTGAGTCCTCATCCCTTAAGGATGATATGATTAGTTGTTTTATTATTCAATACTTAGTTATTTCAGTAGTCGGAGTTAGTTGGGGACATGTCCCATCAACTCCTTATTCAAATAGTCATGTTTTAGAGGCTTTTCAGATTACAGTATGTTTAGACAGTTTTGTTTTAGGTATTTATACCCCAACCCAGATATTATGTTTTTATCAGTTATGTTATAGTTTCAAACCTTATGGCCTTTCAGTTCATGGTTCAACATTTTACATGATGTTATGCAGTGTACAGGTACAAATATCAGTCATGGGTTAGTTCGTGGTCCTTTAGGGTCATGAGCACCATGTAGCATTTTGGGTACGAGATTCGGGGCGTTACAAACTTGGTATCAGAGCGTAAGTTTCAACTGTGTCCTAGAAAGTCTGAAAACTGTATCTAGTAGAGTCTTGTACATGGGTGTGTTGCGTACCACATTTATGTTCAAGAGGCTATAATATGTTTTAGGAATAGTTTCCTTTATTTCAGTATTCATGTCGTGACAGAAAGAATAATCTCAATCTAATCTCTCAGTCTAATCTTTTTCTCTTCTATTTACAGAACATGCCTCCCAAGAAGATAACAGTAAATCAGTCAGCCCCTCAACCCAAAGATCCTTTGGGTAAGCATGTTTCTGCAGAGTTTAGATCTGTATTCACTACTCTTGCTTAGTCAGTTGCTTCTTGAAATGAATGACCAGCTGTTATTCTGGCCAACCCAGTGGCCAATTCAGCTGCAGCCAGGATTCGGGGCTTCACCCGAATAAATCCTTCATCCTTTATCGGGTCTAAGTCCGATGAGGACCCTCAGGAATTCATTGATCAAGTTTAGAAGGTTGTCAATATCATGAGGGTCACTCCTAGTAAGAGTGCTGAGCTAGCTTCAAATCAGTTGCAAGATGTTGCTCACACTTGGTACAAGCAGTAAAAGTCAAAAAGGCCAGATGATGGAGGGCCCATTGAGTGGGAGGAGTTTGTTACAACATTCTTAGATATATTATTTTCCCAAGAGCTGAGGGAGGCTAGGGTATTAGAATTTATTAGCCTCAGGCAGGGTAACATGATGGTGAAAGAGTATTCTCTTAAGTTTACTCAAATAGCCAGATATGCCCCTCATGTGGTTGCAGATAGTAGGGACAAGATAAGTAAATTTGTTTCAGGGGTAAATGATAGTTTGGTTAATAAGTGCAGATCTGCCATGCTGAATAGTGACATGACTTTAGCCAGGCTTATGACTCATGCTTAACAGATAGAAGAGCAGAATATTAAGATAAGAAAGAAGCAGAATAAGAGAGCAAGGATAGGTAGTTTCAACCTTGATCAGCCCAAGTCAGAAGAAGAAAGCCATTCTCAGTTTCTCCCTAAGTCATCAACCCCAGTTCCTTCTTCAGCTAGTGCTCCAGCTCCTAAGTTTAGAGATAGAATGCCAGGCTCTAAGTCTCATGGCAGTGTTAGCAGTCTTGCACTTATTCTCTTTGTCAGACTTATCGCAAGAACCACTAGGGTACTTGCAGAGATGGCAGTGATACTTATTTTAGGTATGGCAATCCAGGCCACAGAGTTAGAAATTGTCTACAGTCAGGTTCACAGGGTCAACAGAATCGTTCGTCAGTTCAGTCTGGTCACCCAAACCAGCGGGGTGCCACCTCCAGTGCTACTAGTGGGCAATGCCTAAACTAACTCTATGCTCTCTAGTCCCAGCAAGATCAGGAAAATTCTCTTGATGTGGTTACTGGTTTGTTACAGATCTTTCATATGCGTGTTTATGCTTTACTAGATCTAGGAGCTTCTTTGTCTTTGTTACTCCCTATATAGTAGTTGATTTCGAAGTCAATCCTAAAATTTTAGCAGAGCCCTTTTTAGTCTCTACCCCAGTGGGTAAAACCATCATAGCACGACGGATATACAAAAACTGTCTGATTAATATATTTCAGAAAGTCACTTAGTTGAATTAGAGATGATTGATTTTGATATCTTTCTTGGCATGGATTGGCTCTATTCCTGCTATGTCGTAGTCAACTGCAGAAACAAAATAGTCTAGTTCTAATTTTTGAATGAACCCATCCTAGAGTGGAGGGGTAGTACTTCAGCTTTCAAAGGTCAGCTTATTTCCTACCTTCGGCCACGAAAATTATATCTAAAAGATGTGTCTATCATCTTATTTGAGTTAAAGACACTAGTTCTAAAACTCCCAGTCTTGAATTAGTCCCAGTCATGAATGAATATTTAGATGTCTTTCCCAAAGATCTTTTCGAAATTTCTCCCAAAAAGGAAATAGACTTCGGCATTGATCTTCTTCCAGATACTCAACCTATATTTATTTTATCATATAGAATGACACCAGCAAAACTTAAAGAATTGAAAGAGCCATTGAAGGATCTCTTAGATAAGGGTTTCATCGGGGCCAGTGTTTCCTCATGGGGCGCACCAGTCTTATTCGTACAAAAAAAAGATGGTTCTCTCAGAATGTGCATCGATTACCATCAGCTCAATAAAGTCATGGTCAAGAATAGGTATCCTCTTCCCAGAATTGATGATTTATTTGACCAACTTCAGGGTGCCTTCTATTTCTCTAAGATAAACCTCAGATCCAGCTATCATCAGCTCAGAGTCAGAGAATGCGACATTTTGAAAACAACTTTTCATACTCGGTATGGTCACTTTAAATTCTTAGTTATGTCCTTTGGTCTTACCAATGCCGCAATAGCTTTCATGGACTTGATGAACCGTGTGTTCAAGAAGTACTTGGACATGTTCGTTATAATCTTCATAGATGATATTCTGGTCTATTCCCTCAATGAGCGTGATCATGTAGACCATTTCAAAATCATACTTTACACCCTCAGAGATCATCAATTATTTGCCAAATTTAGTAAGTGCGAGTTTTGACTAAGGTTAGTAGCATTCCTTGGCCATACCATTTTCAGTGATGTTATTAGAGTAGATTCTCAAAAGATTGAAGTGGTAAGAAACTGGCCCAGACTTGTCTCTCCATCAGACATCAAGAGTTTCTTGGGTTTGGATGGCTATTACAGATGGTTTGTTGAGAAATTTTCTTTTATTTCATCCCCTATGTCCAAATTGACTCAGAAGAAAATTAAGTTTTAGTGGTTAGATCCTTGCGAGAAGAGTTTTCAGGAGTTGAAGACTCGACTCACCTCAACTCCAGTCTTAGCTCTTCCCGATAGTCCAAATGGATTCATAGTGTACTGCGATGCATCCAGAGTAGATTTGGGTTGTGTCCTCATGCAGCATGGTAAGGTCATAACCTACGTCTCTAGACAACTTAAATCCCATGAGAAGAATTATCCTACTCATGATCTTGAGTTACAGTTGTGGTATTTGCCTTAAAGATTTGGAGGAATTATTTATACGATGTTATATAGATGTATTCATAGATTATAAGAGTCTCCAGTATGTCTTTTCTCAGAAAGATCTCAACCTTCCTCAAAGAAGGTGGTTAGAGCTCTTGAAATATTATGACATGAACGTCCTTTATCACTTAGGCAAGGCCAACATTATGGTTGACGCCCTCAGTATACTGTCTATGGGTAGTGTCTCTCATGTAGAGAACAGTAAGGAAAAACTAGCTCAGTAAGTCCATCAGCTTGCCAGACTAGGCTTTGCTTAGTTGATACCAAAGAAGGTGACTTATGGGTTTAGAGTAGTTCAGAATCATCTATATTTTCTGAGGTAAAAGAAAAGAAAGATAGAGATCCCAGCCTTATCAATTTGAGAGAGTCAGTCAAGGACCAGAAAGTAAAGGTTTTCTCCCAAGGAGGAGATGGTGTTTTGCGCTGTCAGGGTCGTCTCTGTGTTCCAGATGTAGATGACTTGAGGTAGAGAATTCTTGTAGAGGCTCATGGCGCGCGCAACTCTATTTATATAGGGGCCATAAAGATGTATCGTGACTTGCCGGAGATCTATTGGTAGAGTGAGATGAAGAGAGATATTACAGAGTTTATGCCTAAGTGTTCTACATGTCAGTAGGTTAAGATAGAGCATCAAAAGTCTAGTGGTCCCATGTAGGAGTTCATTATTCCTACTTGGAAGTGGGAAGAAGTGAACATGGACTTTGTGATGGGTTTGCCTCAAACTCGTCATCAGCATGATTCAGTCTGGGTCATTATAGACAGGATGACTAAGTCAGCTTATTTCCTTCCAGTTTATACCTCTTATTCAGTTGAGGATTATGCCAAACTCTATATTAAGTAGTCGATCAAATTGCATGGTGTCCCGCTATCTATTATCTCATACAGAGGTACCCAGTTCACCTCTCATATTTGGAAAGCATTCCAAAAGGGTCTTGGCACCCAAATTCATCTCAGTACAACCTTTTATCCTCAGACAGATGGTTAAGAAAAAAGGACCATTCAGACTTTAGAAGACATGCTAAGGTCGTGTGTAATTGATTTCAAGAGTAGTTGGGATGACCATTTGCCTTTGATTGAGTTTGCATACAAAAATAGCTATCATTCCAGTATTAAAATGGCTCTATTTGAAGCTCTCTATGGTAGGAGATGCAAATATCCAGTCGGTTGATTCAAAGTTAGTGAGGCCTCAGTTATAGGGCCTGACTTAGTATTCGATGCCTTAGAGAAAGTCCAGTTGATCAGAGAAAGACTTTGGGCTACTTCAAGCCGACAGAAGTCTTATGCAGATGTTCATAGAAAGGATATCGAGTTTGAGATTGGTGATTATGTTTACCTAAAGATATCTCCCATGAAGAGAGTGAATAGGTTTGGCAAAAAGGGAAAGTTCAGTCCCTGATATGTCAGTTTTTTTAAGATTCTCAGTCGTTTTGGCAAGGTAGCTTATGGGCTCGAGTTGCCTTCAGATCTATCCTCAGTTTATCCAGTCTTTCATGTCTCATTCTCAAGAAGTGCATATGTGACCCAGCAGTTGTAGTCCCTATTCAGAACATTGATGTTCAGAACAACCTCTTTTATGAAGAGATTCCAATCGAAATCCTAGACTATCAGACTCGTAGACTGAGGAACAAAGAAGTTCTGCTAGTCAAAGGTCTTTGGAGAAATCAGTCCATAGAGAAAGCTACTTGGGAAGCAGAAGAGGATATGCATACCAAGTACCCTCACCTCTTCTCCGCTAACTCAGATCTAGCTCAAGGTAGTAGTCTTCCTTAAGCTCATTCATTTTCATGTTCAGTATTCATCACAAACTTGGTGTCAAGTACCATTACATATTTAGTCATGCATTCATGTATCAGTTCAGTTATATAATCATGCATCAGATATGCATTCTCATTGTGAAAAATCAGTTCATCAGGATACTCAGTCATGCATTCATGAATCAGTTGTACATGCATCAGATATGCATGTTCAGTATGATATATATTCAGTTCACCAGTTATGTCAGTTATGATCTGATGTTTCAGTCGTCCATGTTCAGTATGTGCGTCAGTTTATCCTTTCTCCCCTCTCAGTCAAGTCTCATTTGAGGATGAATGTTCCCAAGGGGGAGATATTATAAGATCCCACAAAATCTTGCATTTAATTCAGCTCGTTTAGCTCCTTGAAGCTCTATAGAAGGTCCAAAACTTAAAAAATTTCAGCGAAGTGTTCAAGAATTAGTTTCATTTTAAGCCTTCGAATTTTGGGGATTTATTTGACGACCTTCCCAACCTCCATTTTCTGATTTTCAAGTTGTGCTGCGATGGGGAAAGGTCATAGTACATCCCGGGTGAGTTTCAGAATTTTTTGAATAGTATAAAGGAACGTTTGGTTGCCCAAAATAGTAGCTAAGGGAAATCTTCCCACTCCGCCCAGGAAACTCCCCTGCTCTAGGTAGGGCGCCGACCAGGATAGTCCTCCGGGCTAGGCAGGGCGCTGCCCTTGATACACCCCTGCTACCAAAAATTTCAGCTTCTAGCTCAACGTGATTGAGGACTAATTGGTCATTTTCCCCACCCTATATAAGCCCTTAAACATGAGATTTAACCATTTTGAAGCCTAAATATTGGGGGATCCAAGTTGAAGAATTCCATCGTTAATCTTCCAAGAATAGAACTAAGGTATGCGTTGTGTTGATTTATGGATTCCTTTCATCCATAAAGCTCAAGAACCTTATTTTAAATTATGAATCATGTGATTATGTTGTGGTTTTATTATGTTTATGTTATTGATATTGTATAATCCATAAGTTAGGATCTTTATGTGTATTTATGAAACTACGTCAACATATTAGTTAAAAATCCATGAAGTTGGGTGGTGTTGAATTATTAAATTGACGATTACACCTATGCCTTAAGTTGTGCATGTAAGGTGTTTGATAAAATGCCAAAAGGGATATAAAGTATGCCTTATAGCTAAATTGTGATCCAAATGACCGATAGATGTTTTATCTTTAAGCTCAAAGGACTTCCATGCTATTAATGTACCTTGTAAATGTTGTTGGATTGTTCATGAATTAGCCTTATGAAATTATTCCATGCTTACATGCTATCCTATTAATGTACAAGATTTTGACAACTATTTACTTCATGAAATCCCCAACTTGTTATATTATGGATTGTTGTTGTTGGTCATGTATTCAAGAAAGTCATGCTTTGTTAGTTTCCTTCTATCGAGTCCTGGGGGTACTTGTACCCAATAAATATAGTTGTGTGCCTAGAGCTGGTGTCATATTTTCATGATATCCTCAGTCAAGCCATAATCCATAGAACTCAGTCAGTCATGTGACTCAGGAAAGCCCAGTAATTCAATAATCTTTGCAGTATTCCGCCAGTCAATGGAACTCCACGAATTCAGTTTAGTCCAGTTCAGTTAATCATGTTCAGTGTCTATTCAGATGGGAGTAAAATTAGCACCAAGTGAATCCAAGGATGAGAACCCACCTGTTATATGAGGGTGTGATTCTTAGAAGCAATTCTTGCATTTCAGAACTACGTAGCCAGCATAGGTTGAGACATCATACCTACTAGTTGAGGGTAGATGAGGTGTCTTAACCTGTAAGTTAAGGGTTCCCACCATTCTCACTAGAGTAACCTGCTAGTTAAGGGTCACTCACATGTTGTCCTTACCAGTGGAGCGATATTGGCACCTTCCAACCAAGGAACAAATTGGACCCCAATCCAGCTATAATGCATCATTTGGGGCATGTTGGTTATATAAATACTTCCCATACTTTCAGTATCAGTAAAAGAACTCAGATAGTTCTTCATATTTCAGGACTGTCAGATATAGTCAACTCAGATACAATATAGAACTCGGCTAATTCCATCAGATTCAGGATTGTCAGATATAGTCACTCATGTTATCAGTTGTGTCAGTTATCAGAACTTATGTTACCAGTACTCAGACTCAGTAATCATGTTACCACGATCTTAGTTACAATTACTATGTATTCATGCTTTTATTCTCACATTTATGTTAGTCAGTTAGTTAGTATTGTTCATGCATATGAACCCCATGCATTCAGCCTACCTCACATACATACCAGTACATTCAATTGTACTGATGCATTCTTGCTATGGTTTTTCATACCATAGGTTCAGAGACACGAGCTCCAAAGCATCAGTAGATTCCAGATATTAGCAGTCAGTTTGCAGTGAGTCCTCATCCTTCGAGGACGATATGATTAGTTATTTTATTATTTCAGTACTTAGTTATTTTAGTAGTCAAAGTTAGTTGGGGATATGTCCCATCAACTCCTTATTCAAATAGTCATGTTTTAGAGGCTTTTCAGATTATAGTATGTTTAGACAGTTTTGTTTTGGGTATTTATACCCCAACCCAGATATTATGTTTTTATCAGTTATGTTATAGTTTTGAACCTTATGGTCTTTCAGTTCATGGTTCAGCATTTTACATGATGTTATGCAGTGTACAGGTATAGATATCAGTCATGGGTTAGCTCGTGGTCCTTCGAGGTTATGAGCATCGTGTAGCGTTTTGGGTACCAGATTCAGGGCATTACAAAATCGTGCACTAAGTCCAAGTTAAATATGCTTTCAGATTTCTCCTTAGAATCCATAATGATAATCGATACTTCTCTATTTATGTACTGTTATTGAGGTAACATGATTGGTAATTTCTAATTTCCTCCCCTGATAATGCTCTCAGACTTGCTAGCAAGAAGTTTGAAAAGTTTCACAAAGTGGCTTGATAGAAGCCTTCTAGTGTGCTTTAAGTCCCTTAAATTTAAAGTTATGGCCTCATTCTTATGAGTCATTCACTTGAGACAGAGTAAGATGTGTATTTTTAGATCATTGAATATCGTGTGTCAAGTTTCTATCTCTTGTATTATGTAATATTGTTATCATTGTGTTTTTGAAACTAAAAGTCTAGTGAAGTCGTGTGGGGCTCTTTCGATTCACTAGCATATTTTCCTTGTTATTCATCTTATTTTCTTGTTCAAAACACAAAATCAAAATCTAGTGAAGCCGTGTGAGGCCTATTTCGATTCACTAGCAACTTGTTGTTCATCTTGTTGTTCTTGTGCTGGTTGGAACTGGGGTTTTATAGGTATAATGACACAAAAGGTGGTAAGGGCGATTTATTGAATATATGTATAGCCAAATCTTTTTGCATATGATTGAGTTAGTAATGTAGTGATATGTCTTTGTATGTTAGGTTTGTAGAAGGTAGAAAAGGAGTTATTGGTTAAGGTAAATTATTATTTGTTTGAAGTATGAAAAGAGTTGTTGATGGTGTTTGTTGTGCTAGAAAAGTATGGATTATTGATGGAAGTACTTGGTGGTTGAGTGTTGTTAATTTAGGCTTCCTTGAGGTTATAAAAAGGGAGTTTAGTTGAAACTTATAGAGCTATGAAGGAAGTTTAGGTGTTTGGTTGGATGAATAGTAATGATGTGTAGAAGAAGGATGTGTTAATGGATTATAATAATATAGGCCATATGATTTTGCTCAATTATTATTCTTATGAGGTTTAGTGGACTAGTGTTTCTTGATGTTTCATTTTATAGTTTTCAGGTGAGAATTTGTATGCGAGGTTGTGTTGTTCATCATGCCTAGCACTAGACACTAAGTTTGAACAGTGGATGGTCATTAAGGTGGATGTAATAATTTCTTGGTTAGTGATGCTAGTTATATAGAGGTAAATCAATAGTCTTGAAACTGTGAATGCAAGAATTTTAAGTTTATAGATTTGAGATTAAGTATGATATTGCAGGTACGAGGTAGAGGTATGCCCAAGGTGATATGAGGTTGCATTATTTTCTAAGTTTATTAAATATTGTGTGTGGTTAGTAGTACCCTTTAGTTTTAAGTGGAAGAATCATAGTTGTCTAGTACATGGTATTCTGGATACCCAGGTTAAGGAGTTATGGATAGATGGTATATAGAAGGGTGTCGAAGAATGAAATTAGTAAGTTTAAAATATAGTGTATGCGTGTGAGTGTAGCATTTATGTGTAGAATGTTAGAGCAAAGATATTCTGACTCACTCCTAGGAACGTGAAATAGATTACTAAGTTTAGAAGGATATCTTTAATCCAAGGGGGAGATACTATAAGACCCTATAAGATCCTAGCTTATTTCAGTTCCCTATTGCACCTAAAAGGGTCCAAATTTTAGAAAATTTTCAGCTAAGTGTTAAGACTTTGTCACGACCCGATTTCTCAAGTCGTGATGGCGCCTACCTTATCTCCCTAGTAGGAAAGAGCCCGAAATAATAGATAACGGGCTAATAGGCAGAAATTAAAAAAAAGATTGCGTACAATGATAGCAGTAGTAATAAAAGTAACAAATAGAAAGTAATCATATCTCATATACTAAGACGAGGGAAGGAAAATTACCAAATACACAAAAGAATCCCTCCCAAGACCTGGTAAGGTCGGTACTAGATCCACTACTAAAATATACCCAGAGTACTAGACAAAATCCCAAATATACCCAATATACACAAGCAATCTCGAGTACAAAAGACTAAAATAGAGTAGATAGAGAAGGATTAGCCTTGGACGACAGTAAGCTCACCCTACTCTGAATCAGTACTAGAAGGTAGGAATCACGTAAATATTGGCTGCTACAAATCAGATCTGCATCAGGGAAAAGATGCAGAAGTGTAGTATGAGTACCAAAGCAACGGGTACTCAGTAGGCATCATCGGCCGACTGAGCTCAATACAGAAATGATATAACTAAAATGCAAGGATGTAATCTAAGTCGACAGTAAAAAAGAATAGAAAGGTAAACAACTGTCAAGCTACGCCAAAGAGATAGAGGAATAATTGTAAGCAATATAGAAAATAAATAACGTAGTAATTACAGAAAAATCAAACATAACCTAACTGGACCCCCATAAGCCCGTTAGGCATCCCTCATAAGCTCGCTAGGCACACTGAAGAAGACAATTAACCCAACCGTACCCCCATAAGTCGGTGGGACACACAAGTAGCAATTAAAGAAAATAAACATAAATAATCTATAACTGTTGATCCCAATAAATCATGATAGTCATCCAAATGTACACCTGCCTTGAACCAGCACCAATGAGTAGTAATGCTAGGCCAGATACCAAACTCAGACCAGTAGTAATGGATAATAACAAGAGGACATGTGCCACATTCAAACCAGACAAAGTGGGTAATAACGATAGGCCACATATATAATATACAACAGGTCTCATAATCAGATGCCGGACTCGAACCGGAACTCAGAGGAACCACAACCATTATCAGATGCCGAACTCGAACTGAAACTCATGGTAACAATAATAATCAAATGTCGAACTCGAACCGAAACTCATAGTAATATTAATAATCAAATATCGGACTCAAACCAGAACTCATAGTAACATTATAATCAAATTTCGGACTCGAACCGGAACTCATAGTAACAATAATAATCAAATGCCGGACTCGAACCAAAACTCATAGTAATATTAATAATCAAATGCCGGACTCGAACCGGAATTCATAGTAACATTAATAATCAAATGCCGGACCATATCGTAACAATGTCAACGTCTAAATAATCATTCACCAATTTTAATTAAAAAGGATAAATTCAAGATTTTGCAATTTAGTTTCACGTTCTAAAGTAATAAATGCTATATTCTATTGAAAGATAATATTTCAATATTTACTAGAACGGGGTCCTAATTCGAATAAATAAGACAGTTTATATAAATCAAATAATATGCATCTACAAGTAATTCTCCAAAGCTAGCATAACAGTTTACAATTTCAATAAATAAGCTCAACCTGCCTGGACGCCAAAGCTAAAAGCATTTTCGCAAAGCCTCAAAATAACACTAGTAGAATCCGAGCTTGAACAATTTGATATTGATCATTAATTATACACGAATAAACATATTGCATCACATACAACACCTTGGACCAGCCATGAATGAAAAAACAAAGACATAATAAAAGAAATAACACTTAAGGATCGATGGTCCTACCCCTTACGTACAACAGCAACATATATTAGTACTATTTTTATTGAGAAGAACCAAAGTTTTATATGAGATTTCATTTGTAGTATCTATATATATAAATGCCCAAAAGATTTAAAAAAGAAAGTCACAAGATATCCTAATGCACTAAGGACTAACCATTGTTTGACACTTGTTAAACATATGTGGCCACCCTTAGCCATGAATAAACAAATTTGCACCACATATATATAGATATATATAAATCTAATCCTATTATGAATATACTCTGGTATTGCATAAATTCGTGATAAAATAATTATAATATTTTGAATATAACATAATTAATAGAAAATTATTTCTACCAAAACATCTATTTTATAATAATAATAATAATATTTTAACATTTCTAAATTTACTATCTCCACTTAAAATATTAATAAATCATAAAAGTTTTTTATAAAGTGATATAAATATATCATAGAATTTTACTAATATTGAAAATATTCTAGAAGGGTAATAAATTATATTTCTGTCAAATGTCAAATTAAATTAACTAATCAATGATACATTTAGATAGTACTAGAATTATATGAAAATACAGGAAAATGACTGTAAGGGTCATTACAGACTTAGTCTTTTCTAAATCCCTCAAAATTTGAGGAATTAATTTATGACCTTCCCGGCCTTTGAAAGTTAATTTTCAAGTTGATTCATGATTGGGGGAGTCAATAGTACATCTTGGGTGAGTTACGAAATTTTCAGGCCACGTTTAGGGCATGTTTGGATACCCAATCTAGTAGCGTCATGCGATATGTGTGCGGTGCACGCTCCAGTCCACATCTAGTAGCATACGATAGAGCATGCGGCGCACGCTTTATTTTGTTGCTCCATAGCATGCAATGCACGCTCCACTGCACGCTTTCTTTTTTTTTTTCCAGCTCCTGCTTCAGCGTATTTAAGGGCTAATGCTTACTTCATGCATATTCAAGCTCATTCTCAACTTCTAGTAAGTAAGTAACCACTTCACTATATGATTCGAGTTATCCCTTATAAATCTATGGACTTCAGTCTTATGTTGAATAGCTTATGATAAATATGAACTCATGTTTCAAAGTATGATCAGTTTTTAGAACTCATGATACTAGTGAAATTCGCATTATATCATGTATGTCCTCGGTCTAGATCTCTTTAATGCATCTATGAATTTGACATACTATTCTTCATGCCTCAATTAAATGTTGAAGTTATGTATAGCAGTCTTTCGTTCTTTAGTTCCTTATGTGTTAGCTCTTCAGTGACCTCTTCGTATGTTAAGATAGTGGCGATGATAATGGATAAGCAACGGTTTATATGGGAGGGAGTTGATGAACTGCATTAAGAAAGATCAATTATGCTTTTTTTTCTTAGGCTAAGGATGAAGGAATATTGAGGTGAATCTTTGGTACCTGTCATAGTTAGTTGAGAGTTCTGGGTATGTCTTTTTAAGAATAGTGCAATAAAGTTGTTATTGATAAAGGTTTAGAGAACATGAGAAGTATGACTTTATGCAGTTTTGCCTTGAAGTTCATATATGACTTTAATGATAGGCTTGAATGTCATGTTGGGTGTAAGTGGATGAATGCAATACGCGCTAGTGAATCTATAGTAATAGTTCGGAGTTAGTTATTGAAGTGGTAAGGTATGTTATGCTTAGGGTGTGAGCTCTAAATATAGAATATTGAATCATATGGTTTAGATTAGTATTGTGGCGTGGCATATTGTATCTTGTGATTTTGAGTTAGGCTTGACCATGGTGAGAGGACTTAGTTTAGTTTAGACCTTAGTAGAAATATTTAGCAGTGACCATGTGAGAACTAGGAGTTGAATCAATAAGTATTATATTTAAGGGGAGTAGTATAGTTGAGGGAGTATTCGAGAAGAGTTGCTAAGCTTGAAAGTAAAAAGTTGCATTAACTATATGTCTATATTCCATGCTATAGAGTAGTGTCAATGTTGTGATTCCTTAGTCAGATGTCAAGTTTAGATAATGCCCAAGATTCTTTACTCCCTAATATTACTAGAAATTCTTTAGAAAGAGTGTTAAAGAGATACTCCAGTTAAGTAAAAGTTTCCAGTATAATTCAGTCAGTATAGCCAGTAGTTCAGTTTAACGGTTAGGCAGACAAGCTCGTGTGGTCTTACACCTTTTTCACCCAGTCCTACTATTTGAATTCTCATGCGTATGACCAGTCCAAGATATAATCTATTCCATCCATATAAATTACGAATTCAGTTCAGTTCGTGCATCAGTTCCAATTTTAGCTATTTAGCCATGACTCAGTTCATAAGTGTTCTGTGCATACTATCAATTTTTTTTCTAGTATTTTAGCTCAGACAGTGTAATACCCTTGTACGATCTAAGTTTTGTTGTCTCATGATTTGTACTTGCATCAGTTATCACTTCCCAATTCAATATGTGTGATTGTATCATGATCACTTCAAGTGAATCCTAGACTCTTAGCATGAATCAACTCCTTAAAGCAAGTAAAGTCAAGTCAGCTCAAAATTTAGTTTCATGATAGAAGTTTAAATGTTTCATCTTGTCTATATCCTTTCTTACAAGACATATCATGCCAATATTATTCCATACCTTTAAAGCTTTAACAAATACCTATCAATATTCGAGGACGAATGTTCCCAACGAGGAGATAATATAACATCCTGCATTTTTGGAATAGTCTTTAAACCATCGTTCCAATGTGTATAATCTCCAATCCAAGTGATTCTCATGTGAATACAAGTTTCATGATCATTATCCTAGTCTATGAAGTAGTTTAGAGGTGAAAAATTATAATACCCTAAAAAAATCCAAACCAATAGCGTCATGCATGGTACATCATGGTTCTTTTATATTTTTATGAGTAATTTAGATGTTTACTAAGGCTTCAAATAACTCCCATCTGTCAGACGAATCAAAACATTCCTTACCGATTGAATTCTTAGGAAGGATATTGCTATAGTCAAATTAAAATGAGAATATCTCTCATTATACTATGAATTTTTGAGATCATGATCTACCAACATATAGATAACTTATTTATCTTTCCAAGGATACCATTTTTGCCCAAATCCGATATCGGAGCAAAAAGTTATACCTATTTTACTCCAGCATATCAGCCTAGAAACTAAGTGACGACCTGTCTGACGGCTTATCACATTTCTGATGACCTGTCTGATGGATTATCATATTTTTGATGACTTATCAGCTAATGTCGTCAGCCTTAGCAAGAAACCCATCAATTTCAGGTCCTAGGTAATGACCTGGGTTGACGGGCTATCACATATCTAACGGCTTATCAGCCTTGGTCGTCAGCTGAAAATTTCAGCAACTGAGAAGTGATTTCGTAGGGGTATTTTGATCTTTTCCTTCACCCTAAACCTCACCCCCATGACATAAAACACCAAAAACACGTACTTAGCTATTGTAATTTAGTTTCAAAAGCTCGTAATCCTCTTTGTTCCCAAGAATAAATTTAGGTTTTCTTCTCAATAAACTTCAAGACCCCATCACACCCTCCACAATATATTCAAGAATTAAGACTCCTAGTCCAAGAACATTCAAGAAAGGTCAATATTCTTTTAAGATTCAATCACTAAGGTATGCATAGTGTTCATCCATGGAGCTCAAGAATCATGTTTTAAAATAATGAATTGTGATTGTCTTGTTGTTGTGTGATTATGTTCATGTTGATGGTTGTTATTTGGGTTTCAAGATAGTATCTTAATGTATTTTCATGAAGTATGTGAGTATGCTAGTTGAAATCCATGAATTTGGGTGGTTTAAGCTTGTTAAATTGATAAGTATACCTATGCCCAAAGTCGTGCATGTAAGGTGTTTGATAAAATGCCTAAGAGACAAGAAATCATGTATTATAACCTAGATGTGAACTAAATGATAAATTCATGCAATTCTACTATGTTTAAATTGATCCTATGCTATTGTTGTGCAATGTAAATGTTTTTGGGTTGCTCATGATGTTGAAGAATGAATCTGTAGTATGCCTATATGCATTCCATGTTATGTACAAGATCATGATTATGAAATACCTCATAAATCATCCCCAATTATTATAGTATGAATATATGACTTGACTATAAGAATTCCTATCCATGCTCAATATTATGATAACCATGTGCTCCATGAAATCCCCTACTTATGGAATTGTGAATTGTGAACTTTGTTCCTATGATCAAGAAGTGTCATGTGGTGTCAGTTTCCTTCTATCAAGTCCTGGGGGTACTCGTACCTGACAATTTAGTTGTGTGCCTAGAGCCATGTCATGTTTTCACGATACTCTCAGTCAAGCCATGATCCATAGAACTCAGTCAGTCATGTGACTCAGGAAAACCAGAAATCTTAGTAATCTCAGTAATCTCAGTAGTTCAGTAATCTCAGTGATCTTAGTACTCAGCAATCTTAGTAACCTTAGTATTCCCAGTCAATCTCAGTAACTTCAGTACTCTCATTCAGTCCTCAGAACTCAGTGCATTCCATCAGACAATGGAACTCAGAAAACTTAGTTTAGCCCATCTAACTAATACCATTAGTATTAATCCAGTTCAGTTAATCAAAGTATCAGTAGCATTCTAAGTTTTAGCAGACAAAGTTAGCAGTGAGTCCTCATCATTCGAGGATGATATTATTTGATTATGTTATTCTTTCAGTTTTTGATTTACTGCAGAAGTTGGAGTTAGTTGGAGACATATCCCATCAACTCCTTATACAGACACTTTAGAGGCTTTCAGACTAAAGCATGTCCGACAGTTGTTTCAGATTTATTTTGGTATTGTATACCATTTTTTTGTTGTTTGTTATGTATTAGTATTGAACCTTATGGCCTTCCAGTTCACGTTTTCTGCATTTTACAATCTTTTATGCAGGATACAGGTATAGATATCAGTCGTGGTTATCTTGTGGTCCTTCGAGGTCATGAGCACTGTGTAGCATTCTGGTTTAGAAAATCAGACAAACTTGGTATCAAAGCCTAAGGTTCAACAGTATCTAAAGAAGTCTGAAAAGTTACATCTAGTAGAGTCTTGTACATGGGTGTGTTGTGCACCACACTTATGTGCAGGAGGCTATGAGATGTTTTAGGAACAATTTCCCTTCTTTTAGTATTCATGTCGTGCAAGTGAGCAAAAGCTCTAATTAAACTCTCAGTCTAATTTGCTTCTTCCTTTTATTTATAGAACATGTCTTCAGAAAGGACTAACGAAAAAAGAACCAAAAATTAGTTAGCACCTCAGCCCATCTAAGTAGATTCCCTGGATGAATGTGTCTCTCATGTAGAATTCAGGACTGCATTTACTATTTAAGCCAGTTCAGCCGTAGCTCAGAATGAACGGCCAGCCGCTGTTTTAGCCAACCTAGAGGCCAATGTTGCTGTAGCTAGGATTCATGATTTCACCTGAATGAACCCTCCTCTATTCTCTAGTTCTAAGTCCGAAGAGGATCCACGGAGTTCCTCGATCAGGTTCAAAAAGTCACAGACATCATGGGAGTGACTTCCAATGAGAGTTTCGAGTTAGCCGCCTATCATCTATAAGATGTATCCCATACGTGGTTCAAACAGTGAAAGGTAAATAGGGGTATAGATATAGAGTCCATAGAGTGGGAAAAGTTCGCTACAAGTTGCTTAAATAGGTTCTTTCCCATAGAGCAAAAGAAGGCTAAAGTGTTAGAGTTCATCAATCTCAGGCAAGGTACGATGAGCATAAAAGAATACTTTCTTAAGTTCACCCAGTTAGCCAGGTACGCTCCCCATGTAGTGGCAGACAGTAGGTCCAGAATGAATAAGTTTGTATATGGGGTATCAGGTAGAGTGGTTAAAGAGTACTGGATTGCAATGTTGATTAGTGATATGGACTTGTCTAGGTTGATGGTCTATGCTCAAAAGATTGAGGAGCATAAGCTTAAAAAGAAAGAGAGAAAAAATAAGAAGGCTAGAATAGGTAGTTACAGTCTTTCTCAGCCGAGGTCGGGGGGTAGTAAGAGCAAAGTTCTTACCCATCCTCTTTGTCAGACTTGTGGTAAGCATTATAAGGTTGTGTGTAAGGCTGGCAGTGCTGTGTATTTTGGTTGTGGCAAGCTATACCACAGAGTCAGAGATTATCCCTAGTCAGGTTATCAGAGTCATTTTTGCTCCTCAGCTCAATCCGATCGCCCAAATTGGCAGGGTACCACTTCCAATGCTATCAGTGGACAACGCCCAAATAGACTCTCTACACTTCAGTCCCAACAAGATCAGGAAACTCCTCTTGATACAATCATTGGTATATTTCAGATCTTTCATTTATATGCATATGTTTCGTCTTATCCATGTGTTTCTTTTCTTTCGAAACTCTTTGCATAACAGTCAACCTTAAGGTTAGACCAAATATTGACAGGACCTTTCCTAGTCTCTACTCAGTGGGTCAGTCTACCATAGCCCGACAGGTATAAAGTGACCGTCCGGTTATGAAAATTCAGAAAGTCAAGCCTTCAGAATTCTAGTAGTTATGCCAAATCAGTAGATGTGTTATCCTTGCTTTCTTTGTATCTCATTTATCATGTTATCCACGCATGCTTCACATGTCAGTTCCATGAATATAGTAAATATTCACACGTTTTTCATAAGGATAGTATACACTTTCAGTTCTCAGTATAAGGAGTTCCAACTTATTAAGTGTAAGAATCACATCTCATGAGCATAGAAACTCCAAAACTCAAATCATGCAGCTCATGACTCATGTACTCATGCCAATCTTTACAGTATGCTGAATTCCTGCTATTTATTATATGATCCTAATGATCATATAAATTCAGAATATGTCCCGTAAATCCTTAATTTAGATCTTGTTATAAATCTATGATGTTGACATTCCATCCTTTGGCCCTCAGTTATAATATTCAGTACCCAGTGATCGATACTCAGTAAAGGACTCAGATAGTCCTAAAATACCATGGCTATCAATTATTATTTTCTTAGCCATCAAAATTTAGTACATTAGCATCAGTATCAGCCTCAATTACTAATGTTCAGTTCCAGTATTTAGCACTCAGTAATTAGTATTCAGTCTCAGAACTAAGTACCTCATTGTCAATCTAAAACTTCAATTTTAGAAATTCAGTTAACCGAACCTAGCATTCAGTCCCAGTTTAGTAATTAGATCCTAAACTCAGTTCAGTCTTACATGCCCAGTATTCTGTTATCAGCGTAAGTTAGTCAGTCAAGCTAGAAAATCAGTTTAGCAGATGGGCAGTCAAATTGGTAGAGGTTGTTCTTCCATCTTTCTATCCAGCCATACTAATAGAAATCTTAGGGATGTAACTATTCCAAGATAGAGCATCCTAGTATATGCAAGCTCAGTTTAGTTTATGTATTATGTCTCAGTCATGGATTCCAAATATTCAGTCGTGATTTAGTCTGTGGGTGCCTTGTGCATCATTCCAGCCTTTCCTCAGTCTTTTAGTAAAGTTAGTGTTCTTCTAGGGACTTAGTGTCCTAAGGAGGATATATTCTATGATCCCCCGAGCTTTCATAACATAAGCGTCCCATTCTCTCTTTACGTGATGAATCCAGTTTGGAGTAGGGATACTCATAAGTTAGCCCTCAAGTTCAAATCTCAGTTGTGAGCCATGTATGTAGTGGCTCAGTTCAGTTCACGAAGTTCAGTTTATATGTCATATTCCAGTCTCAGTCATGTTCTCAGGTTCCCATTATGTATACTTCTAGCATAATTACGGGGTCATCATTGCTTTCCAGTTACGTAACAATTTTTCTTGAACTTTATCAGTTCCATGTTCAAATTACCATTACAAGCTTGGTATTCAGTTCATGTTTAGATCCTCATTACAATCCTGATACTAAGTACCCTTGCATATTCAGCCATGCATTCATATATCAGTTCAGGCATGTAATTATGCATCAGATATGCATTCTCACCGTGATAAATTCAGTTCATCAGAATATTTAGTCATGTATTCATGAGACAATTATCCATGCATCAAATGTGCATGAATTCAGCTTATCAGTCATGCATCAGATGTGCATGTTCAGTATGTTATATTCATCTCCTCAGTCATGTCAGTCATGAAATCATATTTTGGTAGTGTATGTCTTGTGCGTACTTTAGTTGATCTTTTCTTCTATCTCATCCAGTCTTATTCGAGGACGAATGTCCCCAAGGAGGAGAATTGTAATACCCCAAAAAAATTCAAACTAATATTAGCGCCATGCTTCAAGCTCATGCATGGTACATCATGGTTCTTTTATAGTTTTATGAGTAATTTAGATATATATTAAGGCTTCAAATAACTCCCAGCTATCAGACGAATTAAAATATTCCTTATCGATTGAATTCTCAGGAAGAATATTATGATCATATCTCTCGTTATACTATAAATTTTTGAGCACATGACCTACCAACAAATAGATAATGATTTATATTTCCAAGGATACCAATTTCGCCCAAATCCGATATTGGAGAAAAAAGTTATACCCATTTTACTTTAGCATGTCAGCCTGGAAAATGAGTGACGACCTGTCTAACAGCTTATCACATTTCTAATGACCTGTCAGATGGCTTATCACATTTTTTATGGCCTTTCTGATGGCTTATCATATTTCTGATGACTTATCAGCTAATGTCGTCAGCCTTAGGCAGAAACCCATCAATTTCAGATCCTAGGTAATGACCTGGGCTGACGGGCTATCACATATCTGACGGCTTATCAGCCTTGGTCGTCAGCTGAAAATTTCAGAAACTAGAAAGTGATTTCTTAGAGGTATTTTGGTATTTTCCCTCACCCTAAACCTCACCCCCACGAAATAAACCACCAAAAATACGTACTTAACTATTGTAATTTAGTTTCAAAAGCTCTTAACCCTCTTTATTCCCAAGAACAAATTTAGGGTTTCTTCTCAATTAACTTCAAGACCCCATCACACCCTCCACAACATATTCAAGAATTAAGACTCCCAATCCAAGAACATTCAAGAAAGGTCAATTTTATTTCAAGGTTAAATCACTAAATTATGCGTAGTGTTCATACATAGATCCCTTTCATCCATGGAGCTCAAGAATCATGCTTTAAAATAATGAATTGTGATTATCTTTTTGTGGTGTGATTATGTTCATGTTGATGGTTGTTATTTGGGTTTTAAGATAGTATCTTAATGTATTTTCATGAAGTTTGTGAGCATGCTAGTTGAAATCCATAAGTTTGGGTGGTTTAAGCTTGTTAAATTGATAAGTATACCTATGCCCAAAGTCGTGCATGTAAGGTGTTTGATAAAATTCCTAAGAGATAAGAAATCATGTATTATAACCTAGATGTGAACTAAATGATAAATTCATGCTATTATACTATGTTTAAATTGATCCCATGCTATTGTTGTACAACGTAAATGTTGTTGGGTTGCTCATGATATTGAAGAATGAATCTATAGTATGCCTCTATGCATTTCATGTTATGTACAAGATCATGACTATGAAATACCTCATAAATCATCCCCAATTATTATAGTATGAATATATGATTTGACTATATGTATTCCTATCCATGCTCAATATTATGATAACCATGTGCTCCATGAAATCCCTACTTATGGCATTGTGAATTGTAAACTTTGTTCCTATGATCAAGAAGTGTCATATGGTATCAGTTTCCTTCTATCAAGTCCTGGGGGTACTCGTACCTGACAATTTAGTTGTGTGCCTAGAGCCATGTCATGTTTTCACGATACTCTCAGTCAAGCTATGATCCATAGAACTCAGTTATTCATGTGAATCAGGAAAACCCAAAAATCTCAGAAATCTCAGCAATCTCAGTAGTTTAGTAATCTCAGTGATCTCAGTACTCAGTAATCTCAGTAACCTCAGTATTCCCAGTCAATCTCAGTAACTTCAGTACTCTCGGTCAATTCTCAAAACTCAGTGCATTCCGTCAGATAACGAAACTCAGAAAACTCAGTTTAGCTCCGCTAACCAATACCATTATTATCAGTTCAGTTCAGTGTTTATTCAGTTGGGAGTAGGATTCAACACTGAGTGAACCCAAGGATTGGGACTCACCTGTTATTCAGTGAGAGTGTGATCCTTAGAAGCAATCCTTGTGTTCCAGAACTACATAGCCAGGGTAGGTTGAGATATCCCTACACACAGGGCTAATACATCTCATTTGAGTTTACCTAATAGCAAGGAAAGATAGAAAGAGCTCCCAAATAGAATAGGGTTTACTCACATGTTGTCTCTACCCATGGAACGGTATTGACACCCTTCCAGCTAGGGTTATAGGTTGGACCCCACGAGTTCAGATTTGGGGCATGTCAGTTAGATGATTACTTCTCACAGTTTTAGTCTCAGTAAAAAGAACTTAGATATTTCTTCAGATTCTAGGACTATCAGATACAGTCACTCATGTTATTAGTTATATTAATTATCAGAACTCATGTTATCAATCTTAAGCTTTCGGACTGTCAGATATAGTCAACCCGACCAATTCTTCATAATTAGAATTGTTAGACACAGTTATTTATGTATCAGTAACATAGTATCCATCCTTTAGTATTCAGTAATATAGTATCAGTCTTTCTCACTCATCAGTGACTCAGATGTCAATACCAGTAAACTCAGTATTCAGTCCCATTCACGATGTCAGTTATAGTTACGTATGCATGTATGTATTCTCACGTTCAATATAGTTAGTCAGTTAGTATTGTTCATACATATGAACCTATTGCATTCAGCCTATCTCACTTGCATACCAGTAAATTTAAAGTACTGACGCATTTGCACTATGGTGTCTTATACCATAAGTTTAGAAGCTTAAGATCCAGAGCGTCAGTAGCATTCCAGATTTCAGCAGACAGAGTTAGCAGTGAGTCCTCATCATTCGAGGATTATATTATTTGATTATGTTATTCTTTCAGTTTTTGGTTTATTGCAATAGTCGGAGTTAATTGGGGACATATCCCATCAAATCCTTATTCAGACAGTTTAGAAGCTTTCAAACTATAGCATGTCATACAATTATTTCAGATACATTTTGGTATTACATACCATATTTTTTTTTGTTTTGTTATGTATTAGTATTGAACCTTATGGCCTTTCAGTTCATGGTTTCCGCATTTTACAGTCTTTTATGTTGTATACAGGTACAGATATCAGTTATGGGTTAGCTTGTGGCCCTTCGAGGTCATGAGCACTTTGTAGCATTCCGGTTTAGAAAATTGGGGGTTACGAAAATGTTCATAGAAATGACTTAGAACAAAGTTGAGCTAAAATCATTTGATTCGTCTAAAATTCGATATTCGATTCTATAAGGGTCTACTTCAAACATGTATAAATCTTTATATACATGGATTTTTTCATCTCAAGACTCACCAAATTATAGATAATTGAATTATATTTCCAACGATACTAATTTCGCCAAAATCTGATACCCGAGCCAAAAGTTATGGCCATTTTCGTGACCGAGACAGTAGCATCGCACGATTAGCGTGCGATGCACGCTCTGTCGCACGTACCCAATTTCCAGGTTTTGTTTTTGCATTATTAAGGGCAAAATGGGTATTTTCCCAACCCCCTTTCAGTTCTAACACGGGATTTAATCCCCATAACTTCTAATTATAGTCACTTTCATCAAAAATCACCAAGAACTCATCCTAGGGTTTCAACCCAAAGTTCAAGTGAACTCATAATTTAATCGTATCTTTTCAATAATTTTTTAAGATTCAAAACCCCATTGAAAGAGATACAAAAAGTACCCATCAATTTTACGAATAGCAATCCAATGACAAGAGTTCATTCAAGAGTCATAATTTGAGGTATGTGGGGTTCCAACAAGAACAATCCTTTCGTCCTTGTGCCCAAAACTTATTTTAACTTATAAATTACTGATTTTTTATGTGATTTTTCATGAAATTGAAGTTAGGTTTTATACCCAATTTATAATGTTTGAAGATTATAGTTTACAAGTGATTGAATATTGAATTGCATGACTATTTTCATGTATTTATACGCATAACACAATTTTTCAGATTTTCGAAAGTGAGTTTAAGTATGATATTGAGATTCTTGATCTTATTATTTTGATGGTGTTGAAGTATTTTCAAGAAGCACATTGATTTGGATGTTTTTCTATGATTTTGAATGTTTATATATGAGTTCTAAATTGGAATTCATACTTATTATCACTATTTACAAGATTTTGAGTTTTTGAGAGTTGTTGAAGATAAATTTCATGAGTTTGTTTATATTTTCATGAGCATTGCTGAAATTTCCAGATTTTAATATGATTTACGAATATTTATGTTCTCCAGCATGAATTTTGAGATATTTTGACATGAGTTTGAAGCATGAGCTTTAATCTCTAAGATTGAGTTTTGATATTTCAAGAAGCTTATATTATTAGCATGCTTTGATAAGCAAGATTTGATCTTTTGATCCTAATCTAATATAAGGAATCCACATTATTCATATAGTTCATGATTTATAGAAAAGAAAAGCATAATTGGTTTTTATTATAAACCCTTATACTATTTTAAGGTGGATTTCCTTAAAATTTTGGGCCCAAGTATGGGAGTAGTATTTAGCACCGAGTTGGTTATAATTCGAAGTTCTCATGCCCCAAAACTACGTGCCACCATAGAATTGAGATTTATGGGCCCGAGGCCGAGATAGTGATCACTAAGTTAAGGTTCTATTCTGATGTCAAGGTAGAACAGCTCTCCCCAATGTGGGTAAGACGTTGGACTCCATGTCAGCTCATATGTTTATGTATGACCCCGCAAAGTTTCCTCATAGTCTAAGCCTTAGAGCATATTAAGTGAGGTATAATTTCGGTCCTAAAAGATTGAGTAGTGACTTTCTAAGTGATTGGTGTTTAAACTATACAAAAAAGATTTAAATTTGACTTTTTTTATGTAGAGAATTAAATTAGCTTTCCAACGATACCAATTTCGTTCAAATCCAATATTGGGGTAAAAAGTTATGGCCATTTTACTGAGAGTTGTCAAAACCGTCCAGGTGAGATGGACGATCCAATGGACTGTCGACACCAAGGAGTAACTCCCTTTTCTGGCCCAAGTGCGACGACCAAGACGACGGACCATCAAACTTGCAATAGATCGTCGCTGTGATCGTTGTGCTGAGGTAGTGTGGCCTTATCCTGGCCATCGTGTGATGGACGACCCGATAGACGATCGTTACGACCATCGCAAACCCCGTTCAGCAAATTTTAACTCATTTTAAAAAGGGCTTTTCTGTCTTTCCACTCTTTTATCAACCAGATATATATTCTAAATGAAGAAAATGGCTTCATTACTCATTTCTACTCAAGATCAAATCTAAAATCCTTCTCCAAGAAATTTAAGAGCTCACCATAGATTCTACAAATTGAGTTGAGAATCAAGTTCCCCAAGTCAAGTGTTTCAAGAACCCTCTCTCTCAAGGATAAAAAGAAGAGTCTAGAGCAAGCTTGTTCATCCAATTTCATAATCTAAGGTATGTGGGGTTTTGAACAAGGGTAATTCTTTCACCTTTATTCCCAAAGGCTTATTAATACTATGATTTTCTGCAATCTATGAGATTAATGAATTTGAATTAGGGTTTTTCACCCATTATTATTTATTGCAATATTTTGATGTTTCCCATGAATTGAGAGTCTAATGGCATGATTTTCACATGTTTTCTTGAGAAATTGCAGCTGGGTCTATACCTCATGATTTTAATTCTTGAAAACTTAATAGTTGAAATGTTTGAAACATTGAAGTATATGAGTATGTTGAGATTTTAAGATGAATTGCTAAAATTTTACTACTGAAAATTACCCCTATCGCAATAAACTTTTTGGTGACGATTAACAGAGCGTTGCAATAGGTTATCTATTGCAACGGTTCTAAGCGTTGCCAAAAATTATTGTTCTATTAGCTATAATTTAATATTATAATCGTTGCTTTTGACCATAACCGTTGCAATAGCTAAATAAAATAAGATATAGCAATGCTTGTTTTACTCCTCCATAAATTTTCATTCAATCCGTCAAAAAACGAGAACATTTTAATAAAAGTTTAATCTAGAATTGCTTATTTCTCTCTTATTCTAAACAACCTACATAGTACTCTTAGCTTCTCATCGCTACAATCAACGATTAGGGTTGCCAGTGTGCTCTTTGATTAATTGATAGAATCGCTACAATTAACGATTAGGGTTGTAGATGTACTCTTTGATTAGCTGATAGAATTGCTACAATCGATGATTAGGGCTGTCGGTGTACTCTTCGCTAAAATTACTAACGACAGTTGCTACAAACGATTCTATCTCGTAGAGATGATCTGGAGATGCCGGTGGTGAGCTTTGTGGGATTTACTGGCGCCACGTCAAAAATTGATTTGTGTTGGAAAGTCTGACCGAATTTGCACTTTAATTTGAAAATTTTAAGGTTAGTGTATTCTTCTATGACTTTGACCTAATTTTTTGGGATTTTGTTTTTTTCTTGGGTTTATTTGATTGCGTGAAATTTTTTATTTCTCCTTGTAATTCTACTGATTACGGTTGTTATGTTGGGAAAGATGTCGTAATGCGTTATATTGACAACCAGAAGTTTAGGAAGATGAGCGTTGGGGAAGTTGGTCTCTATATGTGCATAATCTTGAAATCCTGTTAGCTTTTAAGGTTAAATTGATCATTTATTGTGTCTTCAATTCAGGCTTTGGGTACATAATCTATTTAGGTAGCTAGTACTTTTCGGGTATGCAGATTACTTGTAGGCTTTTCTAGATATATGCACAAAGTCTGAAACTTTTTGCAAGATTTACGACAAAAATCTCAAGCTGGGGTGTAGATTGTGAACTAATTATGTAAGAAATAGGAGAAAATAGTAGTCAAGTGATGTAGTAAATCAAGAATCAAAAGTTAAATAGCAAAAGAGTTGGTAATAAGATATCTCACTGTCATATTTATTTCCCTTATGTGGTGCGGGTAGTAACTTGTTTTTTGTTAAGATGTCTATTTGAGTGAAAATAATTTACAAGTGTAATTTGACATGTTCTCAAATAGCTCTGATTTAAAGGTATTGGATCTTGGACATAACTACTTCAGTGGTTCAATATCGAAATGGTTAGGTAGTAGTCTTGAAATAACCACCTTACACTTGAAAGGAAATCATCTTCAAGGCACCATTCCCACAGAGATATGCCGTGCAAGTAAATTGAGAATTATGGATCTTTCTCATAATAACCTCTCAGGACCTATTCCTCATTGCATTGGGAACATGATGCAATTAACAGGAGCCAAAGAAGCGTACCCATATGGTCCAAGCTTTTACTTTCCAGTAATCTAGATGTGGGTTAGAGATGCCGTGGTATATGTAGAAGATTCAATGACGAGGTCGACAATTCACTTTCAAGTTAACTATGCATGGGTTTGGAGCAAACTTTACGACCAAACATAACACCTATTCATATGAAGGTTGCGTTGTTGATTCTATGGCTGGAATTGATCTTTCTAACAACCAGTTGAGTTGCGAAATACCTAGGGAACTCTGTAACCTCACTGCAATGCAGGCGTTAAACTTATCAAGTAACGACATTATTGGAACAATACTATTTGAATTCTTGAACCTCCAAAAAATTGAGAGTTTGGACCTATCATACAACAAATTGAGTGGGAGGATTCCCTCTCAACTTGTAGAGTTGACAACTCTAGCAGTGTTTAGCGTGGCACACAATAATTTAATAGGTATGGCTCCAAAACGTACATCTCAGTTTGCAACTTTTACTGAAAGTAGTTATGAGGGGAAACCATTTCTTTGTGGTCCTCTGTTACATAAAAATTGCATGGAGAGTAAAGAGATACCGATGTCACCTCCCGTGCCAGATTTTTGTGAAGACGATCATGGTTTTCTAGAAATGAATTCGTTCTACATTTCTTTTCTTCTGGCATATGAAAATGTGGTGCTCGCTCTGGTTGTAGTAGTTTGTGTAAACCCCTATTGGAGAAATATCTGGTTTTATTACGTAGAGTCTTATATGTATTCATGTTACGATTATTTTTCTTCCAAATATATACGACCTTAAAAATTAAGGTCACTTAGTTGCATTTCATTATGCAAATTGTATGTTTGAGTTGTTCTTGGTACCTGTCAAGTTTATTAATACTACTAGAAGTTTCATTGGTTTGCTTGTGTTTGGGAATGTGATAGTCTTTTTTGCGCCTATAACAATTTAAAAGAATTCTGTAGAATATAAACCCTACCATATCATGACTTCTATTTAGTCTGGATATCAGACATGATATTCTTGAAAATATTGGATGTGCTGGGGAAAACATGCTTCCTATATTTGTGAAATTTTTTTAGATGGTTTTTCTTCTGATGACTTTTGGTTTGTGAAGAGCATCTATACTTGTGGTTGAAAGAAGTGAATCGCTTAAGTCACTTCTGACTGGTATCAGTACTGCATGCAACACTTGAATTTAGGCCTGTGAAATATCATGGAAAATGGCCATTTAAATGTGTGTTTGCGCTGCACGTATGTAAATTTATCCTATTCATGAGCATTGACTTGAAGTAATATCTTAATCTCTCAGGAGCCTGTGTCTTTTACTTTTTCTCTGCACTTCACCTCACAATGTATTTCCATGGATGAATGGTTCTTCCTTATGTGCCTATTTGCAACAAATTACAATCCAAAAAAGATAACAAGTCCTGCTATGATTATTTGTGTTTATTTATCTGATCTTCTCTATGAACTCATGGTTAGAGTGCTCACATCCACAGTCGGTGAGTTTGTGATTTGATAGTCTTGACAATTCTTGTTATAGTTTCATTTCCTAATTCTCCCCATAGCGGAGTTGAAGATTCTCATTGATGATCACATGTCAATCGGATATTATCATTTGCAATGTCTGCCTAACTGGTGTGAAGTTTATTTTTCGTCTTGCAGTAGTAGTTTGGCATAGCCAATTTGAATTATGTTAACTAGCTTACATTTTTTATTGAGCAAACATATATTTTATAGGAACCTTGACTACACTTACATAGGTTGTAACTGATTTTATCGACACTAGAAAGTTTCAATGTGAAGGACCAGGCATCGAGAGTTCTAGTTGATGCTCTACTGCCTGCCTATATAGACATCGATGTATTGTAACGAACTAAGGTAATGTTATCCTCTCACAGTTTTATTTTTGGATACAATAAGTTATTTGACTATTTTTTGGGAAAATAAGCATCAAGTCTCTCCAAGGCACATATTCTAAACAAATTACCATGTTAAAATCAGTTTATCGAAAATAGTTTCTCCATCACTATCAGAAGTTGGGCCTATTGCTGAAGTTTCTTATCTATTATCTTTTAGATAAGTAAAATATTTGTGGTTGTACTTCATCGTTGTGATGACCTGGTACAAATTTCTTCCAGATGTTGTAACCACTGAATCAGAAAGAGTTTTGATGGTTTACTTAAATGTGTTCCTCTTCCCGGAAGAACTCTGATCTTCAGCTTTTAGGGTCATTTTCACTAATAACCTTACAGTCTAGTTGATGTCTTTTATTCTTCACCCTTGTTGAAAGGGGTAATGAAGAAAATAATTGAAGCATTGAGGACTAGCTAACCTGACTATGGTTCGGCATTGATGAACATTTCTAATTTCTTATTCATATTGAGTTGCAAGTATTTCAATTTGATGCAGATTTTTTATATCCATTCTGTTGAGGCATTCTACCAGTTGATATAGTTGACTTATTTCTTGAACCTACTTTTTTCCTCTATATTTTTGTACATCTCTCCTGTTTTCTATGGAAGATGCCTTTCTATCAATATTCAGGCGACCTTCATTCTAACTAACTGCTTGATTCTGCTCTAGCAAGAGGAAAATTAACATCTTTAATTTCTGGACTAAATCATATTTGCTAACTAATTTGTGATTGAGGCATAGTTTTTATAGTTTTTCATATCTGAATCTGAGGGATCATCATGCTGGTTAAGTCTTTGGGGTGGGGGTTATCATGTAACTAGTGTTTTCATGGTTGTACTATATATTATTGTGTAGTGGTAACCCATGACTAATATATATACATATACACTGCATAATATATAAATATAAATGCGGAAACATGAACTGAAGGCCATAAGGTTCAATACTGAACGTAATCTAAGTAATAACAATGTCTGAATAAAGTGGTATCACAATACCAAAACAAAACTGAAATGCTAAAGTCTGAAACATGATAGTCTAGAAAGCCTCTACTGTCTGCATTAGGAGTTGATGGGACATGTCCCCAACTAACCCACTACTAAAAGACAATTAAATACTGAAATAATGAAATAAGATCACATCCTCGGAGAATGAGGACTCACTGCTAAAACTCTGAGTACTAAAATATTACTGTTACTGCTGATCTGGAAGTCGTGTCTCTGAACCTATGGTGTAAAATTAAAAAAAAACACCATAGCACAAATGCATCAGTATGATTGAATGTACTGAGTATGCATGTGAGGTAGGCTAAATGCATAGGATTTATGTGCATGATTATTATTAACTGGCTATCTCATATGAACGTGAGAATGCATTCATAAAACATATTAACTGACACTAATATCGTGTTAACATGATTACTGAATCTGAATATGACTGATAACATGAGTGACTGTATCTGACAGTCCTAAATCCGATAGAACTATCTGAGTTCCGTACTGTGTCTAAGTTGACTGTATTTGACAGTCCTGATATTCTGAAGAACTAACTGAGTCCATTTACTGAGACTGATACTGAAATCGTGGAAAGTAGTTATTTAACCGACATGCCCCAAATGCGCTATAATAATTGAGCTGGGGTCCAATCTGTGCCCTGATTGGAAGGGTGTCAATATCGTGCCACTAGTAAAGAAAAACTGTGGGTAACTCTAATCTAATAGTGTCCCCAAAAGAGAGCAGTGGGGCCCTTATCTGAGAGTGCTTATCCACCTTATTAACCCTCATCTGACAGTGTTGATGTCTCAACCTATGTTGGCTACATAGTTCTGGAACGCAAGGATGACTGCTAAGAACACACCCTCATCTGACAGTGTGTGTTCCCATCCTTGGGTTCACTCAGTGCTAATTTCTACTCCCATCTAAAGAAACTAAACACGATTACCTGACTGTACATGGATTGAGTCTACTGAATTCCGTTGACTGATGAAATACTATCGCTATCTGATAATTAACTGATATCATGATATTTCTGAGATTTCCTGAGTCACATAACTGACTGAATTCTATGAAACATGGCTTAACTGAGGATATCGTGGAAACAAAACATACACTAGCTCTAGGCATACAACTATATTTTTTGGGTACAATTACCTCCAGGACTCGATGGAAGGAAACTGACACCATATGATACTTCTTGATCATAAAAATAGAGTTTGCAATTCATAATGCCATAAATAGGGGATTTCATACTTCACGTGGTTATCATATTCTTGTTCATGGAACGTAATGCATATAACATGTAAATACTTGCATGATTTCAATATCATGAACATTTCATAACACAACAATCATTACATAACAATAGCATGGAAATTTTGTTGAATCATAAGGGTAGCATGGACTTGTCATTTGAGCACTACTAAGTCGTGAAAACATGATTTTTTTTTATCATTCTAGGCATTTTATCAAACACCTTACATTCTCAACCTTAAGCATAGGTGTACTTGACAATTTAGCAATCTTAAACCACCCAAATTCATGGATTTCAACTAACATGCCCACATACTTCATAAAATACATTAAGATACTATATTGAAACATAAATAACCACCATCAACATGAACACAATCGCATCACAACAAGATAAACACAATTTATTATTTAAAACATGATTCTTGAGCTCCATGGATGAACACTACGCATACCTTAATTGAAAGTTCTTTGAAAACTATCGGTGAAATCGCTTAGTTTTGGGTCTTTAATTTGAAACCCTTGTTCTTGTTCTTGAGAGAATTTGATGAAAAAAGTATATTTTGGTGTTTTGGGGCCTTAATCACGTGTTATTAGGCTTATATAGGGTGGAAAAATTGTCCAAATTACCCTTGAAAACATGGAGGTGAAATGTTGAAAACTGGGAATCCAGCGGAGTTGTAGGGCGGTGCCTTGCTATACCCCCGCTCTAGCCAGGGCGACGCCTTGCTTAGAGTGGTGCTCTAGGCTGGCCGGCGCGGGCAGATCGCCCTGAGCTACTATTTTGGGCACCCAAACATGCCCTTATGCTACTTCAAAAATTCTAAAACTCACCCGGGATGTACTACAACCTTGCCCCAGCGCAACACAACTTGAAAATTAGAAAACAGAGATCGGGAAGGTCGTCAAATAAATCCTCAAAGTTCAGATGTCTAAAATGAGACTAAGTGTTGAACACTTAAGTAAAATTTTCTAAGTGTTGGACGTTATATTGAGCTTTAAGGAGCTAAACGAGCTGAATTTGAATGCAAAGTTTTTACGGGGTCTTACATTTTACTGATCATAAGAGCCTGCAGTATGTATTTACTCAGAGGGAGTTGAATCTTTGGTAGAGAAGGTGGTTAGAGTTATTAAAATAAAATGATATAAGTGTGTT
This sequence comes from Capsicum annuum, assembly GCF_002878395.1. Taxonomy (NCBI): domain Eukaryota; kingdom Viridiplantae; phylum Streptophyta; class Magnoliopsida; order Solanales; family Solanaceae; genus Capsicum; species Capsicum annuum. Next base: position 16,910,793 of record NC_061122.1, on the reverse strand, counting down.
GTACCACCCGAGCAAGGCCAATGTAGTGGTGGATGCCCTTAGCAGATTGTCTATGGGTAGTGTTGCTCATATAGAGAAAGGTAAGAAAGATTTAGCTTGCGATGTGCATTGTCTAGCTAGATTGGGTGTTAGGTTTCTTGATTCAGTTGAGGGGAGTACGTTGGTGTAGAGTAGTTCCGAATCCTCTTTTTTTTTGGAAGTGAAGGAGAAGCAAGACAGGGATCCTAGTTTGGTCAGACTGAAGGAATCAGTTCAGGACCAAAAGGTAGAGGCTTTCTCCCAAGAGAGAGATAGCGTATTGAGATTGCAAGGTAGATTATGTGTTCCATGTGTTGATTATCTAAGGCAGAGGATAATGGATGAAGCACATAGCATGCGGTATTCTATTCATCTCGGCACTACCAAGATGTATCGCGACTTGTGAGAAATCTATTGGTGGAATGGTATGAAGGAGGATATAGCCAAGTTCGTAGCAAAGTGTGCAGCGTCCCAGCAGGTTAAGGTAGAGAACCAAAGACCTGGTGGTGTGATGAAAGAGTTTGGTATAACTACTTAGAAGTGGGAGGTAGTGAATATGGACTTCGTGATCGGGTTGCCTCTTTCGCATCGTCATCATGATTTGATTTGGGTTGGGTTGTTGTAGACAGGATGACTAAGTCCACACATTTTTTGCCTATGGATACATCTTATATAGCTGAGGATTATGCTAGATTATTTATTCGAGAGGTAGTCAGGCTGCACGGAGTTCCCTCATCTATCATTTCGGATAAGGGCACTTAATTTGCTTCTCAATTTTGGAGGGCATTTCAGCAGGGTATGGGTACCCAAGTTCTTTTAAGTTCCACTTTTCATTCGCAGACTAATGGTCAGGCTGAGAGGACTATTCAGACCCTGAAGGATATGTTGAGGGCATGTACTCTTAATTTCAAAGGTAGTTGGGATGAGCATTTTTTATTGATAGAGTTTGCCTATAACAATAGTTAACATGCTAGCATCAGGATAGCACCATTTGAGGCCTTGTATGGTAGGAGGTGTAGATCACCCAAAGGTTGGTTTAAAGTGGGTGAAGCTATCGTGGTTGGGCCTGATGCAGTATTTGAAGATATAGAGAAAGTTAAGTTGATTAAAAAGAGGTTAAAGACTACCCAGAGTTGTCAAAAGTCTTATGCCAATGTGAGGAGAAGATATCTTAAGTTTGAGGTGGGTGATTTGGTATACTTGAATATTTCACCCATGAAAGTGGTGAAAAGATTTGGTAAGAAGGGCAAGCTGAGTCCCCGTTATATTGGCCCGTATAGAGTCTTGAGCCTCATTGGTAAAGTAGCCTATGAGGTTGAGTTGCCCGCAGAGTTGTCAGTCGTTCATCCTGTCTTTCATGTCTCCATGCTTAAGAAGCATATTGGTGATTCCATTGTAGTAGATCTTTCAGAGAATGCCGATGTTCAGAACAATCTTTCCTTCGATGAGGTTTCTATTGAGCTCCTAGATTTTTAGATCCATAAACTAAGGAACAAAGAAGTTCCCTTGGTCAAAGTTTTGTGGCGGAACCAGTCTGTTGAGGGTGTTACTTGGGAGGCAGAAGTAGACATGCGAGCCAAGTACCCGAACCTTTTTTTTTGCGAGTTCAGATCAATTCGAATGTACTGTTCTTTCTTAATCCATCCATTCTAATCTAAAGTTCAGCTATGCATCTATCTTGTATAAGTTCTTGCAATATCTAGAGTATTCAAGAGTTTAGAAAGATCTTGAGTTGTTTAGCAATTGCTTCAGCTATGTGTACTCTATTTTTCTTGTATTCCTAGCCTAACTAGCGACATTCGAGGACAAATGTTCCCAAGGGGGAGATATTGTAAGACCCCACAAAGTTTCCTCGTAGTCTAAGCCTTAGAGCGTGTTAAGTGAGGTGTAATTCCGGCCCTAAAAGATTGAGTAGTGAATTCCCAAGTGATTGGTGTTAAACCACATAGAATTTTCTTAAATTTGATTTTTGTCATGTAGAAAATTGAATTAGCTTTCCAATGATACCAATTTCGTTCAAATTCGGTATCGGTGTGAGAAGTTATGGCCATTTTGCTGAGAGTTGTCGGAACCGCGCAGGTACGACGGATGATCTGATGGACCGTCGACTTTTCAATGGACCATCGCCCAGATCGTCGACGCCAAGGCAATAACTCCCTTTTCTGGCCCAAGTACGACGACCAAGATGACGGACCATCGGACCTACGACGGACTGTCGCTGTGACCGTCGCACTGAGGCAGTGTGGCCTCATCCTAGCCATCATGCGACGGAAGACCCGACGAACCGTCGGACTTGCGATGGACCATCGCAGACCCCGTTCAACAATTTTTAACTCATTTTTAAAAAGGCTTTTCTGTCTTTCCACTCTTTTATCAACCAGATATATATTCCAAATGAAGCAAATGACTTCATTACTCATCTCTAACATTAGAAAGCTAGGGTTTTCCTCTCAAGATCAAATCTAAAACCCTTCCTCAAGAAATTCAAGAGCTCACTATAAATTCTACAAATTGAGCTGAGAATCAAGTTCCTCAAGTCAAGTGTTGCAAGAACCCTCTCTCTCAAGGATAAGAAGAAGAGTCTAGATCAAGCTTGTTCATCCAATTTCATAATCTAAGGTATGTGGGGTTTTGAACAAGGGTAATGCTTTCACCTTTGTTCCCAAAGGCTTATTTATACTATGATTTTCTGCAATCTATGAGATTAATGAATTGGAATTAGGGTTTTTCACCCGTTGTTATTTATTGCAATGTTTTGATGTTTCCCATGAATTAAGAGTCTAATGACATGATTTTCACATGTTTTCTTGAGAAATTGTAGCTGGGTCTATACCCTATGATTTTAATCCTTAAAAACTTAATAGTTGAAATGTTTGAGACATTGAAGTATATGAGTATGTTGAGATTTTGAGACGAATTGCTGAAATTTCCAGGTTTCTACATGAGTTATTAATCTATATGCTATCTATTATGCTTTTGATGAGTTTTAACTTAAGATTGAATTATGGGTTATTAATCCCTACTTGAGACTTAAGATTTTATGAACTATTGTGCTATAAGCACCCACGATTTGATCATTCTGAGATTATTGAAAAATGTTTGACCTAATGGTCATAGAGTTTTGAAATCCACATCACTATATGAGATTACAGATTTGATTATTGGGTTCTTATTGAACCACGAGATTATTCTAAAGTGGATTTTTATGAGACGAGCGAGATAATCTAAAGGGAGTAGTATTTAGCACCGAGTTGGGTAAGTTACTACGATTTCTTACCCCAAAATTACGTACCACCGTAGGTTGGGCCTGAGGCTGAGATTATTATTGGGCCTAAGGCTGAGATATTGAGCCTGAGGCTGAGATAAGTAATCACTGAATTGAGGTTATACTCTCTGGAAAAGAGTATGACGCTCCTCCCCAACGTAGGGTCTCTTCCTTAGGAGGACAAAACGTCGGACTCCATGTAGCTCACATGGTTTATATCGGTTAAGAGAACCTCTCTTAAAACTAAAGCTTTGAGATAAGTTATTTCCTTAAGACTAAAGTATTTTCCCTTGATATAAGTATTTTCCTTAAAGCTTGGAATGAGATATTTTCCTAAAATAATTGAAATGCCTTCAAGTATGTCCCAAAGTTAGATGATTCCGAATTCCAAGTACTTGAGTTCAAAAGAGTTATGAGTTCTTGAGCATTAAAGAAGTTTTACTCTCCATGAGGCATATGCGTGAGTTGAAAGTATTGCTTAAAGATTCCGTTAGCCTTGAGTAATGAGAATAAGAGAAGAGTACAGATTTCAAAGTTAAAGTATAATGACTTACGAGATTTGTGTTACATGTTCCATTCAACATGATTCATGAGCTTTATATTTTTATGCTTATTCAAGCCATGTGAGTCATTAATTGTTGCATGTATGATTTAATTAAAGAGTAATGATGTTGTTTTATATAAATGCTAGCACCCCCATATACTCAGTACATTCTCAATTGCTGATCCACATATACGGCTATATGCTACATTGTCTTATAATGTAGGTTTAGGTGCTCAGTCCCAGCCTCGTCAGTGATTTTCGAGTACCTCTATCTACATTCCTATAGTGGTAAGTCCTTATGATTCGAGGACCTATATTCAGATATTTCAGTATTTGAGAGTCTATGTTATTATTTTCAGTTCATTTCGAGTCAGCTGGGGACCTATCCCAACGACTCTCTAGTTCATGGATTAGTAGAGGTTTTGTCATACTAGTTATTAGATTGTTGTTGTGTTGAGATTTCCGGTTTTGTGGTCGCTTGGATCAAATATTATCTTTGAATTTCCTTTTATTTGATATGACAGTGTTAGTGTTTGTATATTTCTCCTTGAAATGAGTTACTATATGTAGTCATAGACTCCAAAGGGTTAGCTTGGGGCTACTTGTAGCCTTAAGCACCGTGTGACGTCCCGGGAGGCGATTTCATTTCGTTACAATTTATGTCGGTTAGAAGAAACTCCTAATCCCAAAGTTACAAAGTTCTAAAGTCCCAAAGTTCTGAAATCTTTAAGTTTTAAATGAAGTCCCTTATTTTCATAAGATTAAAGTGTATGTTCTGAAAGTTATTATTTTAAGATTTCATCCAATTGACAAGATTTGAGAACAAGGAGAGGATACAAATTTTAGAATAAGGTGTAATGACTCATGAGATTTATACTACATGTTCCCTTATTAATGATTTATGAGAATCATATTTCTGTTTTTGCTTAAGCTATGTGAGTCATTTATATCAGTCTGCATGATTTTTATAAGGAGTGATGATATTGTTTAACTATTGCATACACCCCATATACTCAATACATGCTCAAAGTACTGATCCACATATATGTCTATGTGCTACATTATCTCATAATATAGGTACAAGTTGTAACGCATATACCATATTCAATTAGTTCGCAGCTTCCAGTTAGCAGGTGATGAGTCCTTTTGATTCAAGGGCTTGAGTTAGTTATACAGTTCGAGAAGCAGTGTAATTTCTTTATTCAGTCGTATTGAGTTGGGATAGTTGAGAGTCATGACCCAGCTACCTATAGTTAGTACTAGTAGAGGCTTCATAGACAGTCAGTAGTGTTAATGTATATAATTTCAGTTTTGTTTGTAACAACAGAGTTGTAATATTATAAATTCAGATTTGTATTGATCCAGTTCAGAAAAGTTTTATGTGTCCGTTGATTTTGTTCAAATTTATGTATTTTATTTCAGTTGCTAGTAAGTATGCCAGTAGAAGGGTTAACTTAGGATCACTTGTGACCCTAAGCACCATGTGACGTCTCGGGCCCCATTTTCGGGACGATACAGTAGTCCTTGCCTGAACTTTGAAGGGCAACGAACCCAAGTTTCGTAAGACTAGACATATTAAAAGAAAGAGAAAAATAATACCTTAGCCTTCAAATTTTGAAATTTGGAGTCTTGTACTGATAACGTGTTATAAAATAAAATGACAGAGAAAAGAAATTGAGGAACGGATAGTGAAGTTTTTCATTAATATCAGATCTATGTACAAAATGAAATGAAGACATGCCTTTTATAGGCAATTTTGTCTACACTACAACAAATTAGAATTGTTGGTTCATGCATGAAAGTCTTTATTTGAAGACGTTGTTGAAAATGTGGGAAGACATCCACACTACTGAATATTTCTTAACAAGTTTGATTTAGTGCCCATCCTTTTTTACTTTTGCTTTTCACATTTTGACTTGATACATGACTTGATACATTTATTTTAATAAATGTATCAAGTCAAAATGTGAAAAGCAAAAGTAAAAAAGGATGGGCACTAAAATGATTAGATAGGAAGATCTGGAGGACGCGAATTAGGGTAGAAGACTAGGGTCAGTTTGGGTCGCTAGTGTAGGGAATTACTTGGTGGGAGTATTATTCTTGGATACAGTGTTTCATGCTTTATTACGAATCTGTTTACTTTTCTCTGTTTTCTATTACTTGTGGGTGTCGTATTTATGTTATGCCATCTTGTTCCATGCTTTACTATGTATTTGTGTAGTATTCCGTATCTTGAGCCGGGGGTCTATTGAAAACAATCTTTCTACTTCTTTAGAGGTAGAGGTATGGACTGCGTACATCTTACCCTCCCTAGACCTCACTATGTGGGAATACACTGAGTTTTTTGTTGTTGTTGTACATTTATTAAAATGATCTTATTAATCGATGTTTAGTATTATATTTTTTGAAAATGATTCGAAGAATAACGAATTAATGATAAAAATAAAATTTATTTTTTTAAAATCTTTTCTTAATATGTAAAAGTGACAAGTAAAACTGAAAATCTATATTCTCTATGTCTCATTGTGTCATTATTTTTTTATCCGTTTAAAATAAATGTCATTTTTTTAATTTTATAACTATTTAAAGATATAATTTAACTTTTATTCTTATTGATTCATTTAATTAAAAATAGTAATAATATATTTTTTAATAAAAAGATAATTTGATAAAAATTATCAAGTTTTTTTTTTTTTTTTTTGAATTTTATGCTGGATGACGCATAAAATAAGATGATGAAAGTAATAAGGACAAATAGTCAAACGCCTCTATTTTTTCGATGTAGATTAGAAACAAAGCAAAAAAGAGAAAAAGCCGAAAAAACTGGAGGCGGGAATGTAATCGAATACAGATGGCGGCAAAAAAAAAAAAAAAAAACACTCCAAACCTAATAACCCCCCCCCCCCCCATCACCCTACCCCCAACCAACCAAAATAAATAAACTCTTCCGACCCAGTGTTTCGCTTTTGGCCTTCGGGCTCCGGCTTCGGCCGTAGCACCGATCGCTATATCTTCACCATTGATTCCGTTGTAACGTTGTTTGAATTCGTGATTTTGATGATGTATAGAGTTAACGCTGGTAGCAGGTATGGCCTGGACATCACAGTTAGCAAGGAAAAAAGAGAAACTATAATACTGTTCGCTATAAATGTAGGAACTAGAGACTTGATTTATCGGTGAAATTAAATTTATGATTGATTGCTGCTTTAGTCTTCGGCGTTGTTGTTAACCAGTTGTTTAATTTGAATTCATGATTTTGGTGGACAGAAGTTTAATTAGTTGATGTGCGTGCGTGAAAGCTAGACACCACGGTTATCAAATAAAGTAAATTTTTAATATTATTTGCTATAAACATAGAAGGTAGAGTTTTTTGAATTATTTTTTCACGTGAAATTAAATCTATGATTGATGAGATCAATTGCTGCTTCATTCTTAATTTTGTTTCAACTTTATCGTTGTGGTTAGTAATTTGAATTCATGATTTTGGTGGATAGAGTTGCTTGGTACCTGCGTGATTTAGTCGAGGTGTGCGAAAGTTGGTCTCGACTCCACTCTTATCAAATAAAGAAAAATCTTAATATTTTTTGGTATAAGCATAGAAAGTAGAATTGTTTGAATTGATTTTCGCGTGAATTGATTTGTAATTTTAATTCAATCATTCTCATTGTTATTAACTTGTTCTTTTGTTTGAGTTTGTGATTACTGGAGTTATTGTGTATCTAACATTCTTAAATTTTATATTTGATTATTCACTATAAACGTTTATCCCTTGTGGGTGGCATATTTTTGTCTTGACATCTTGTTCCATGCTTTATTAAGTATTTGTCTATTATTCCTTGTCTTGAGCCGGGGTTTATCGGAAACAGCCTTTCTACTTCTCTTGAAGTAGTGGTATGGACTGAGTACATCTTACCCCCATACCCCACTATGTGGGAATACATTGAGTTTTTTGTTGTTGTTGTTGTTGTATTCGCTATAAACGTAAAAAGTAGAATCATTCAAATTGATTTTTATGTGAAATTAAATCTCCGATTGACGAGATCGATTGCTACTTCATTCTTAAATTTAATTTGAACTTTTTGGTTGAGGGGATAACTGTGGTGTCCGCATCTGCTTTCACATACCTCGACTAGATGCACGGGATACCTGCCACCTCCCACCAACAACCGATACAGTAAATGTGAAGAATCATCTAATATTTTTTGTTTCTGCTGGGATTCGAACCTGAGATCTCAGACTTTCAACCTACTTCAATGGCCACTAGGTCACACCCTTGGGTGCAATTTAATTTGAACTTTCTCGTTGTTGTTAACTTGTTCTTTTGTTTGATGACGATTGTGTTGTACTAATGATGACTTGCAAATGGTGATTGTAAAAAGTGTATGTTGTCAAATTTTGGTGAGAGAGAATATGAGATGGTTGTTGCTTCAATTTAAGTTTAATTCAAACTTTTTCATTATTGTTGGTAACGTGTTCTTTTTGATGACGGTTGTATTGTATTAATGGTGATTGGCAAATGGAAATTATAAAAAGTGGGCGTTGGAAAATTGATTTCTTTTTGTGAGATAGAGTATGAGATGGTTATTGTTTCAGTCGAACTTTTGTGACCCTGTCGTAATGTATCAATGATAATTAGCAAATGGATTTTAAGGCCTTTAGTTGGTTTGCAAGTATGGTAACTTAATGATTAATATGGTGTTTTGGATTTCGAGTGAGGACTAGAGATACAAAATCAGAAAGATATATTCTAAGATCATAAAAAAATCTTATTAGCATTTTAGTCTTTCTCGCACCTCGACTAGTTCCACGGGATACATCTCACCTCCCAACAGCAACATGTATCAGGTAACTATGTCCACCAAGACTAGAGCAGATGTGAAGAAAGAATCACCTAGTGTTTTTGTCTCCACTGAGACCTCTTGGTTCTTAACCCACTTTATCGACCACTAGCTCGCACCCTTAGGTTCTATGCCAGTAGTAGTTATAGGTTACAAAGTGTAGAGTAATATTGCATTACATTTTGAAAGGAACTTCACTTGCTTGACAACTCCCATCCTCTTTGCAACACACCTTACATAGAGGTTCTGTAGATGTCAAGATTTATTTTTTGCTTAAAGTAGTTAGTTTTCTAATCTTAGAAACAGAAAAAGAAGTAATGTATAATTGGAAATACCGTAATATAGTCTGTAAACTCATAGTATGTTTTAACTGAACTAGTTCAAATGAAAATTGTTTATCTCTCAAGTATAGTAGCGTGAGAATGATTCACTAAACCTCCGTTTGAATTGCAAAAAGGACCTCTGCTTCTCTAGATTTAGATAAGTTCTTTCGTTCTTATTCTTTGAACTTTGGGGTAAATTAAACGCTTGCAAGGAAGGATATGCGTTATTGCCAACCGATTGCTGTGCTGTTTTATCTGGAGGAAGAGAGAGAAGTATGTCCTTATTAGTCGGTTTAACTTCTCTTTTAATATGATCTGTCAATGGTCACCAAGGACATGACTCTTGATAGGAGGGTATGGAGGTCAATGATTTGTAGGAATGCAGGCTTATTTCTTTCCCATTCTCAGGGTATTTGTATTCATCTTCTTGTTTTTCCCTATCTTTGTATTTCTATTACTACCTGTTTCTATTTATCCTCGTTATCTTATTTTCGTGTTGTTTTTTCTTATTACTGTTGTCTCTTTTTCATCGTTCGTTCAGTTGTGGATCTATTGGGAACAACCTCTCTACCTTCTGAAGGTAGGGGTAAGGTCTCCACACACTTTACCCTCTCCAGGCCCCACTTGTAGGATTACATTGGGTTTGTTGTTGTTGATGCTCACTACCTTGCATAAACTTGCTAATACACCATCCTTTTGCGGACCTGACAGATTTTCCATATCACGGGTTCTTCAAGTGGCTATCTGAAGTTTGTGAAGATTTGTGGCAATAATTTATGACTTGCTTGAAGGATAGTCTATTTTGCTGATAGGTGATCCTTTTGCCTATTTTAATTTTTTATAGTTTTGCATCCTTTGCTTTGAACCATCTGATATTTCTTGTACTTTTGTTACTTTTTTCTGGACTGCTTTTCCTTTGAGCTGAGGATCTATCGGAAATAGCCTCTCTACCTCCCAAGGTAGAGGTAAGGTTTGCATTCACTCCACCCTCCCCATACCCCACTTTGTGTGATTATACTGGTTATGCTGTTGTTGTTGGGTCCTCTGCTGAGACTGAAGGACATCTATATTAAGTTATTAGGTGGAGGTTCAATAGTATACATCTTCAACCACATTTTCCACATAAAGATGAGTCTGTCAACATGCAAACCAAAGCAATAGTCATTTCAAGGCATGAATAAAAGAGGATTTTCCACTACAATATGCATCAACTGTTTGCACATTCAAACTATGAATGTTACATCTCAATTTTCCTACATCTATCCTTGCTTTCTATCTTGTAAATCATGAATAATGGCTCAAGCTTGTGAGCATAAATGAAAGAATAGGAGATGCTGCTTATTGTACACTGCACCCTTTTTTCTAAGGGGTGACTTCAAATCTTTTGCTGCTGTAACTTTGTAATTTTGTATCTCCGGTGAGGTTATTGAATGCCATCAATATGTTAGTCATCAAATTTCTATCCTACTCCTTGTTTTTCTCTACTTTTAATGGGTAGATTTTGGTGTGTTACGACCAGCAACCTTCTCTGCAGCTGCTCCCTCCTTCTTTTTGTCATCACTTCTGTTTCTGACTAGCTTACTTGCAGGGAAGTGCAGTCTAGCAATGAGAGGTCGTGGGGCTCTTGACTCTCGATCAAATCCCCTTACACAGACAAATCCTGTAAAATGACATTTGCAAGGTCAGTTTTACATTATCTGACTCTAGTAGTTAGGTAACTCAGTTACATCTTTTACTTGGTTAAACATAAAGTTGAATACGTTTATATGTTTTCCCAAAGCAAGAGAAAGAAAGGTGCTGGTATTCAATAATATCTTGAATAGTTTAATAGTGGTAAATATTTGTAACTCAGATCTTTTTTCTGCATCTTTTTTCAAATATGAGAAGCAAGAAAAGTTGGCCTTACCTTTCCAGAAGCAGTATTGAATTTGTTCTGTTGGCAAGCCTGATAAACATCAATGTTTAAATAGTCAGCAACTTAGACTCAATTCTTAAGTCATAGATCAAACCACAATGTTTTTCTGAGCATTTGTCTGTACCTTTAAAAATTGTTGAGACAGAGGTCCCAAAGTACACGGTCCTTCTTGACAGGGACCATAGTAATCTTCTCGGAACATCAATTGGATTAAGACTAGATTTATGATCTGCAAATACCTGCACAGGATAAGATCACATCGAATCCAACTATCAGAACAATTGCAATCAATAATATCCATTTCCAAGTTTCACTACACACAGTTGTGCTAGTAAGTTCTGAAGTATCAATGTCCAAACAAAGGCTCCTGAAAATAGTGATCAGATTACTAGGTCCGGAATTTACCTCATTAACCTGGAAGTATGTTCCGTTGAGTGGGAAGCTCCCTCTCATTGCTGTTCGGCATGGTATCTGCAATAAGCTAGGTGTTTCAGAGAGGAAAAAAAAGAATACCGGCTTATAGTTCTTCTACAGACAGTGACTGTGACTTTGAAGCACAACAAATGCCTGGGCCACTCACCAGTAGTGTGCCTCTTACAGTTTGTGAGTGTGCTTCTCTTATGCCATTGCATGAAAAGCATGTCTTCTCATTGCACAGGCTCCCTGATCCACTGAGATCACACTTTGTTTCTGGTGGTTCAATTGAATTTACAGTCTCACCTGGTGGAACATTAGGCACAGGAGTTAAAACAACATAATATACTGCAGACTAGAGTTCTAATTAACCATTATATTGTTATCTGTAGTCAGTGACGAGAAGGGAGGAAAAAGGGAAAAAAACTAGCCAGTGCGTCCTCAGTGCTATATGGGGCAAATTTTGGTTTCAAAAGCTAAATATTGCTACTGCATGAGTCTTTGACTTCATATTAGATGAGAATCATGGACACAAGTTTTCTCCGTTCACTAACTGTGCTATGTGTGCATTAGTTGATATCCCGGGGAAGATGATACTGTTTAAAGAGTATTCAGTTACATACCTGGTGTCCAAATTGCTAAGAGGTATGGACTTGGGTCATCTGGTTCCCGTTTATCCAGCTGTATTTGAAGATTATTGGGTCATACTAAAGTTCTAGCCAAATTTAATTGAGCAACAGAAGATAGACAACTGACCTTTTCCAACAATTCATGGGAATCTGGGAGTTCATACCTGCAATATATTAGAGTATTGACGATTAGTTTTGAGATTATAACTGCTACAGCATTTTAGCATGGCTTCACAGGTTAAAAATGAGACGACTCAGTACTTTCAAAGTGTTCATTAGAAGGCCATTTGGATACTCATAATTGATGGTGTTGTGGACGAGCAATACAAATTAGGACTGCAATTCTTGTACATCTAATTCTTTCTTTCAGCACAGTGCAAATTTGTGTGGATATCTGCATTACACATTCTTTGCTGATTGTCTTCTTAATTCCGTACAATCTCATATTCGTGTTAGGTCCTACTACAACAATGATATATTCTACCAAGTCCCTTTTATTCCATACTTTAAATTTTCTTATCTTTTTCACATCTTTACGTAGGTAAAACATCAAACAAGAGCTCAGGAACTTACACTGAATGTTCTGTCCGTAAGCGGCTGACATTTTTCAGCTTTGGAGTAGGAATTGAAGCCGCATCTGGATGCAAGGCCACCAGAGCCTTGGAGAAGTCACCTTCTGTGTTATTCTCTTGTAAAATAGTCTCCAAATTGGTTGTGAACTCTTTCATGTTGAGTTTAATTGTTGGAATATCATCGGAATCCTCAAAAAATCCATCCTCAATGTCGCTTGCTAATAGGTCTGGCAATGGATCCGGTGTTTTTGGTTCCTCAATAGTAGGTTCACAGATGGTGGTAATGAGTGTTGTTTCTCTATCTAATAAGTTGGTCATCTCTTGAGGAATTGACAATGGCCCTTTTAGGAAAAAAGGGAAGTTATCAGCTTCAACTGGAGCACACGGGTGCATCCTTCTTCCTTCAGCTGTGGGTGGTAATAGCATAGGTATGACTGCGGCAACTGCATTTCCCTCACCAGAGATTGGAACTGCTGAACTCACTATACTCTTCTCTTCTGGGCCAGGAAGGGCCAGTCTTGCACTGCAGGTAATTATTAACATGTTTGTCAATTTTCCTCGGAATTGATGAAGTAATAAAAGTAGTAAAACATTGCCAGATTTTGCATCTCTAGGGTAAGTGCATAGAATTAAGTGACCATCTGAGGAACAGTGCTGACCTTGCGTAAGCACTAGCGAAGTGTCTGCACTCAGCTCGCAGTGGACATGCATTACAGTTGGGCTTACTTTTGGTGCAGAAAACCTGTGCAAATATTGGAAGTCGGTCATAATTATATTCTTTCTCATGAGGGACAACCTCCACAAAAATAGTCATATGAGGACACATTCAACTTGCAAAGCGCAATTGAACTTACCTTTCCAAAGGTAATCATGTGGTAATGCAACTCATACCTGCCAACAAACATCACCTTATTAGTGATACATCCATGGGTATGTTAAGAGTGTCGTTCAGCTTATTAATTGCATGTGTAACCAATGAAAACTATTATGAGGTCTTGAGAAAGTACAGTGTTTTTTGGTCGAGCTTGCATAGTCTTGGCCAGAGATACTTCTGAATTGTCTCCAGAATTGGATACCTGTATGAAAACATGAATGATAACCCATATGGTAGACAAAGTACAGTTTTGGGGTTTAGCTTTAATAACTTACAGTTCAAGAAGATGCAACTGCATTGACTCAGGAAGTGGTCGGAGAGGAACCCATCCTAATCGGACAGCGATTCGTCCAACATTTGTGTCAACCTGACAAATTCAACTTTCTGATAAATTTGAGATCTTGATTAAGTGAGTAGATCACTGCACATTGGCAAGTGGAACTTACTGGAAAAGCAAGGTTATGAAGTGTTAAAAGCCGCACGCATTCTACACTTTTCAGACCCAGTCCGCGAATACTTAATAGGTACTCTCTGCAGTAAGGAATTTTTTTTAGGGGAAGACAAACTCACGAAGATGGAAACTTTAGTGTATTATTGCAAGGAACTTACTTTACTTTTTCGGGGGCCACATCTCTCAACCATTCTAGGTCAATACTTCCATGATCCCTTACCAGTCTGTTGAGGAAGTCCTGCACAACAAACAATTATGTTTTCTACAAAAATTTACTTTTGAGGTCCCTGTTTCTCCTTGGCCACTAGTGAATTCATTTTTGCTGCTGGTACCTTAATTCGCTCTGCCAGCATGTTGTTCATCCCTCGTTCCTTAATAGCATCAGAAATTTCTTTGACTGCTGCTCTTCGAACTGCTTCGTAGTTCAATGAGTCCATTGCATCCTTGCTTCTTTCTTTTTTCCCACTCTTGGATTGGACTTCCTTTCTCAAACTATCCCAGTCAAAAGCTTTCTTATCTCCTTCCTCGACTTTTCTTTTTCTTTTCTTTGAGATGCTAGCGCCTGTTTCACTGGGTTGGTTGCTTGAATGATAAGCTTGACCTTCTGCATGTGATATGGTTATAATGCAAGAGCTTCTTTCATGTACTACAGAAGTAAGACATACTGATCTTGCATGATATTAAATCTTATTTGCAGATTTTGGTATATCAGGATTACCTTCTTGTCCTTTAGCAACGGCTTCTGAATGGTTTACTGACTGTCGGATGCAAGCGCTTTTTAGTTCTGAGACCATTGCCATCTCCTTTTGATAGGAACTTGCAGAATGTTGGTTATTTGAATTGTGAGGTTGCCTTCGCAAATTTCTCATCTGTCCTCTGTGTTCTGCAAATGCATATTCTCCCATCCTGGGTGCATGAATAACGGGAGGTGTGGTTTGCTGAGCTATCAAATTACTCGAATTTCCTGCTATCTGTTTCACACTTTTGCTCATGAAATCTACTCCTTTTGCTGCATTGAGTTGTGGAGTTATTGAAGTCAAAGAGGCGGGAATTTCTTTCTCATGGCATGCTATTTCATGTTTTCCAAATTCTGGTGTCTTGGTCAACCAGGAATTCCTGGCAGTTCTTACTGATATTTCTTGAACCCGAACACGGGGGTTGATTGGAAAGCCATGTAAACATGTCTCTGCATCAAGATTTTGTTTATGCCTGGTATCCTCTACAGTTTCTGTCTTCTGATTCCCAACGAAGGACAACTTTTCTGTAAGTATGTTCCTCATAAAGTGACTCTGATAGTTCTGGAATGCAGCAGTCCACTTTGTCATTGGAGAATGGTTTGCTCGAGTGCTGTTTATGTTCAAGTTGGGCGAACTTGGTTGCTCTTCACATTCTGAGTCGGATCCGGAGCTTGACCTGAGTTCTTCATTGGCTTGAAGAAAATGAGAGTCGGGAGAGTTTTGTATTGAAATGACTTCCTCGTCTGTTCTCCTGTTGTGCTCACTTACTAAATAAGCTCTGGTTGTTTGAGGGTGATTTTCGATTCTGTGTTGTGGTCTAGCTTTATGATATATGGTAGTCCCATTTGGATCTATTATTTCAACTTCTGGTTCCTCCACTACTATGTTACACCGGCCTTGGGAGAGGGTATTTTTGGTGCTTGTTGGCTGCAAGGGGAACTTGGCTGCAAGGCACATGAAAGCAGAGCTGCAAGAAAGGACAATATGTTACTGAATTATCAACTTCTATATTTAATTAGATTGACTATGCTCTTCTGATGGTATCCGACCATCAAATACCTTGAGAGATGATCTGAAACATTTTGAGTGAGGAACACTCCTATTACTGAGTCGACTACAGATCCCTTCCAAGGTGAGAACCTCCTATCCCCTGCAAAGCTCAAATTATTTGTCTAGTGGGAGTTGATAACATCAATATTAATAATACAAGACAGATATGTGTGGTTGTGGAGACGAAAGGTTTATAGTATTCTTTGTTACCTTGAACAAGGCGCATTCGTGCGACAAAAGAGTCTACCCGTCCATGGACAATTTTCCTTTCATCTTCCCACCATTTTTCCCTGTCCTTGTCCATTGGCTCTGCCCTTCCTTCCTCCCACATTAAGAAGTTCCATTCTCTGATTGTCTCCAAGTCAATGTCCACACTAGGCCGTGGTTTACGCCTTTTGGTAGGATCAAATCCCTCATATGGGATAATTGTGCCAACTCCATTGTATGGAACAAGGGCCTTTTGCTCCTCTTGAGCAGCATTTTTCTTGCTATAACCAATAACAAGGCGTTCCAATTGTTGTGTGATTATATCGACTGACACAGCATATCTGCGTGTTCCTTGTAAGCCTGTGTGACAGAAAGTTTGTAGCGGTTGGAATCTAACCAGGCGTTTGGACATAAGAATAGATGTGATATTATTTGAAATTAAGCTGAAAATTGTATTTGGAAATTGAAGTTGTGCTTGGTGATTTTTGTTGACCAGTTTCTCAATTATTGAAAGAAAAAGGAAAAACTCATCTTCAGATTTTTTTCGACAAATCAGCCCAGTATATAACCAGCAATGTTTTGATTTTCTTTTTTTTTCTAAAGAAAATATTTTATGGACAAACGACCCCCATCATAATTCTTCATACGTAGTTTAAGACTGATGCTACGTTGCTGGATAGTTAAAAAATGAAAACAACAAAAGCATGAGTGATGTCATAGCTGCAAAAGGATACCTGTAGCTTTTGTTGGGTGATGTTGTGTAGCTTGTGAGTTCTTGTTCTCTCTTGTAAGCAGCTCCTGATTATTGAGTAGTTCATTGGGTGATGTCTGCCCCATGTTGTGCATTTGTGCGGGTGATGCCTGTCTCATGTTCTGCATTTGTGCGGGTGATGCCTGCCCCATGTTCTGCATCTGTGCGGGTGATGTCTGCCTCACGTTCTGCATCTGGCATAGCAGCCTACTATGTGCAAATCTTTTCTCAATACTTTGTAGCACCATAGCCAACGTTTGGGATGGATATCGAAGATTCCAGTTACTGCTTCTGGGCTCTGATTTGGATCCATGCTGTGATATTGGCTGTGTGTGATATTGGAATTGAGATGATTCAGGTTGCTTTTGGGTGTTATGTTTAACAACCATGGGACTAGCACAATGCCTAGTAGCCTCTCCACTGGCTCCACTGTGATCAGATCCTGGGAATCCATTGCATCTGTTTATGCTCACACTTTTTGACTGGAAATTTCTTGAGTCATGTATTGAAGCTGCAGTAGAGGAAGTACCACTTATTTCAGAATTGAACTTCATTTTCTTGTTAATCTCTGTACCTCCTAAACTAAGTGTGCTGCAATGTCCCATCTGGCTGAATATTCTCGGTTGAAATGCAGAACTGGGGCGCTGATCTCTACTGGCACCTATTTTGTTGGGTGCACATGCCCTGTCTTTCAAAAGCAGGGGCATCCTTTCCATTGCCAGCTGTCTTGGTTCGTCTCTCTTTAGTCTACTATCAAAGACAACCTGGCCTACTTTGGCTTCATCTAATCGCCCTTGGTCATACCCAAGCTGAAGGCTGTTTTGGTATGGATTAACATTCCGCATACTTAAACTCCTTGCGATGGCATTCAGTGCATGATTATTTGCTGTAACATGATTTGCTGAAGAGAGTGGCAATCCCAAATCTTTTGGCTTTTCTGTCAGCAGTTTCTCTGCAAATTCTGCTTTCCTATTCTGAGCAGCTGATATTGCAGAACCTTCCATGATAGCCAAAGATGACTCCATGTCTTGAGAATTCAAGTTCAAATCAAAAAACACTTTTCTTTGTTGATGTTTTTCTTCATGGCTAATATTGGTACTTGCCAGTCTTTCATCTTTTGTTATGTCTTCCAAGTCAAAGTTTAGCACTTTCCGACATGATTTTGGTGTCTCTCCAGCATCAGTCACTTTGTCCTTGTTAGCAACTTTGGTTTGTCCGGTAGTTGAAGCTTTGGGGCCCTTTCTGCGGACATACTTCCTTTTTCCCGATGGGTTCTCATTCGGAGTGCTATTTTTTGGGGCAGCGGATTCAGCTACTTCGGTTTGTTCAGATGTTGAAGCTTTGAGGCCGTCTTTGCGGACATACTTCCTTTTTCCTGATGGGGCCTCTTTTGGAGTACCATCTCTTGGGGCAGCAGGCTTTGGAGTTCTTTTGGGTTTCCCTTCTATTACTACCTTTGGCCGGTGTTTTCGCCTTTTGGGAGTTCTCGATGCTGGTGTCCTGTTTAAGTCGATGTCCACATGACCAACATTGTCTTTATTGACCTTTTCATTCGATGATGATATGACAACCAATGAATCTGTAACTCTCTGCGACAGTTTATCAGAGTGGTCATCTTTGGATTGCATTGACCCAAGAACATTCTCCTGCTTATCTTTCAAGCTTTCTTGTATCGGAAAATTTTGCCTCTCAAAATGCTGGTTGTCCTTGAAGTGGTTCCTCTCTGGAGTTGCTGGTTCAAATGTGGAGAAACTATTTGTGCTTGGAATTGTGCCAGCATCTGGTGCCAAGGGTGAAATCAAGGATTTATTGACCTGATAAGGGCCTCGCACGCCATCTGTAAGCAAAATAAATTAGACAAACTAGTGATTCAGATTGAAATATCTTGATA
The DNA here is from genome assembly GCF_002878395.1 of Capsicum annuum. Classification (NCBI taxonomy): domain Eukaryota; kingdom Viridiplantae; phylum Streptophyta; class Magnoliopsida; order Solanales; family Solanaceae; genus Capsicum; species Capsicum annuum. Next base: position 16,892,314 of record NC_061122.1, on the reverse strand, counting down.
TATATCTGCCCAAAATAACATGCTTTTTTTTCTACTCGTTTTACTGTTCCTAGGCATTACATAAAGGTTAAACTCACCAAGTGATAGGCGCCGGTTGTTAAAACAGTCAAATGTCTGATTTGGACTTTTAAACACTTGATTCTCGTTGAGCAGTGTTTGACTTAGAGACTCGAGTTGCTGTTCATATCTGCTGTCAACTTGAGAATACGATTTCTGAAAGGTTGATAAATCACCAAGATGGATGATATTGCTTGATCTTCCGCTGGTGGATTGCACATACGATGGACTCTTCATCCCCAACAATTCTGCTAAAGAATTAACTCTGGTGCAAGCAGGCTTACTGTGGTCTGCTACATTTTCAGAGCAGTTGATATCTACATCAGGGCGTCTGTTCTTGACTGCTACATCAGTCCAGTGACCAATACGCCCATTATTCAAACTCACTGACATGGCAGGTTTCTGAACTGCTCCAGTATCACAATCTGGCTTTCGTAAAATTCCACCATACACCCCGAGCAGGTTTTGCCATTCCCCCATTTCCATCTGATTCCCCGGCATTTCAGCTGGAACAAGGCCGGGTCTTTGCAAAACCGGCCTTTGCTGAGTAAAAGGAATCCAACGATCCCCATTTTGAGTAACTCTTTTTTCTTGGGGAGTTGAAAACATTCTCCCCGGATTCATCCTTAAATTGTAAGTCTTCTTCTGCTGTCTAATGCATATGTTTTGAGTCCCAGATGACTTCACTGTAAAACATAGAGAAATTTCAATTTCATAACTGCTACTAAGTAGAAGGTTTAAACACATGAAAAAGGAACAGTTTTTTGATATAAAAGCATGAGAAGTTCCATCATGCAGTTAATGACATGAAATTTGAGTAAATTGCAGAAACATACAGAGGCAGATCCAAAATCTAACCTCCAGTCAACATGCTGCAATAAACGAACCAATTCAATAAGTATTATAAGTTCTCAATGGTTTATATTTCGAAATAAAAAATATTATTGAAACAAATTAACAACAACAATATCCAGTGAGTATAAACTTATGACGATTCGTGAACTGGAACATACAATTTCTTAGTACTTGATTTTTATGAACTTAACTAATTCAAGTCTGAATTTTGCTCTCTACAGCCTAAAGGAATAGCTTTTTTGTCTCCGTAAATCGTTACCAAATTCATCTATATATTCTGCCAATGGGAAACCAAAATTGCTATTTGTTTACCGATGGATAAGATTGCTCTCCATTTAACCAAAGGTTTTGATTTCTAGCCTGGGTACGGTACCCTCAAATGGGCTCTACCCAGCACGAATCTAGATTAGTTGGGTCCAATGTAGGTACCGAACGCTAAATGTTAAACCAAAAAAAAAAGAGAAAAGACTACTTACAGTTCAGAGACATTTTATGATAATCATTAACCTATATGAATCATCAATCAATAAAAGGCAGCCTAGCTCCTAGTAGGTGCGGAGTCCGAGGAAGGATCGGACCACAAAGGCTTACACTGTAGACAACCTTCCTTATTCTGCATTTTCGCAAAAGGTAGTTCCCACGGTTTGAACCCGTGACTTTCTAGTCACATGATGCCAAATGAATCATCAATCAGATAACAAGAAACTGAAAATGTGCTCATTATAGAAACTCAATCTCAAAAAGGTAAGAATAAATTTCACTTTTCAGTTTCTTTTTCATATCTACAAGTTTTTCCTCTGTACTTGCCACCACCATAGCCATGTAAACCAAATTCATCAACAAACCAAAAACAAAAAAAATGCTGTTTCCAATTAGCAAAAATATCACATAAAACAATTCCCAGGTGAATGAAAAATTCTGAAACAACAAATTCTGTTATAACAGAAATTAGGAAATCACACTGAATTTGATGTAATTCAATTCCCAGCTGAATGAAAATAGTCACCCAGAATCAACAAAAATAATTCTGAGTTGAAAATGATCACACCTACTTTTATGGATTATTGTTACAACAACAAATAAAAAATAAATAGAAACAAACCAATTAAAACAATAATAATAAAATATTGAACAAAATTTTAATATTTAACAATTAAACATACCGATCTTTAGCTGAGTTTAGTTAACCGGAGTGGAGTTGCTTGAGAACCAGTCAATGCCGGAGAAGCCAAAGTCTAGTCTTTGTTAAAAAATGAAGAGAGAGAAATAGAGAAAAATGAAGGACAAGTTTAGAGAGAGAGAGAAATAATATGAGAAATAGTATATGCTTTGTGTACGTTAAAGAAAAATGTTGAAATGTTTATGCTTCTACCATTTGTATATATAGTATATGTAGTAGTAGAGTGAAATAAAATTGGGTAGGAGTTAGGGGTGTATAAATATTTTTTGGCAAGGACTACATTCAAAGCATAAAATCTTTCATTTGTTACCGAGATTAATAACCACCTATTAAAATTGTATTATGTTTAAGATGGTAATATTTTTTTTTCAATTTTTTTTAATTGGAAAGAATTATTTATTGGTTCTTATTAATGGTTTAAATAATACTATATTTGTGGATTTAATAGTATTTGTTTTCTATTAATTTTCGATCAAGATTTCTATACAAGGAGCGTCATGTGGAACTGTTGTATTGTATTTTTTTTGATCGATGATACAACCGTTACACAAAAAAAAAAGGGGATATCTGTGGATTAATGATAAGTTTGACGAAATCAAATGAGAGTAAATACTCTCTGTAAAGCAGATATGATGACGAGACTTTCGGTTCTACTTCTTCGGTTTGTAATGTATTTTTTTTACCGTTGGTAGATAGAAGTTGGCAGTTCAGTTACTTAAATTTTTATCTCTTTTTTTTTTTTTAGAAAAAAGAAGATATTCGCGATTTAATGTTAAATTTTATAAAATTTAAGTTAGAGAAATCTTTTTTGTAAATCAGATATTGTGACTATATTTTTTATTCTGCTTTTTGGCTTGTTACCGTTGGTAGAAAGACATGGGGGTTTGAGCCACAGTTGACAAAAGAGATTTAACATGAGGTGTAGGTGACATAAGTCTTAATAATTGAGTAAAGGTGACAATTACTTAATTATGATTAAGAAAGTTTAGAAATTTTCAAAATAGCCGACAAGTTTTTAAATTTACACTTTGATCTCAATATTAGTTAATATAACGGGGAACGAAGGGAAAAAAAGTGTCTTTCTCTCTCTCCTCATCCATTGTTATTTTCTCTCTTTTCACGATATTTGTTGTTCATTGTTGTTGTTGCTGCTTTATTCATCATCTTCTGATTCATTATCATCAACTCATACTTCATTATCATCTTCATATTCTTTTTGTTAACTATTGTTGTTGTTGTTAGCCCGACTGCTGCTCTTTGACCAAATTCTTATGTCAAATTTTATTTCGTAAATCACTTTCAACTTTGGAATTTACTTGAGAGGAGACTTTGGTTAGTCAGATTATGCTTTTTAGTTGAATTTGTCATTTGGGTAACTGCTAGTGTGTTGTTTTTTCAACAATAGCTAGCACGCGAACATGAATGCAATATGAATAATCTGTTTAAACAGATCCATTATCTGCGGCACTAGATAAATGTTCTGTTGTAACAGTAGACTCATGTTGGATTTATGTTTATGGTTCTAGGTGCCCGTAATATGAATCGAATAGATGGATATTCTGTTGCACCAGATTAGTAATCTGTTTCAACAGATAAATAATTTGTTTCATTAGATTACTAATCTCTTTCGAACAATAAAATACAGCTCCTGTCACAAATTATTCAAATTATTCCTTAATTGTAGACATGCCATTTGTTAAAAAATAGAAATAAACAACATGAAAATTAAATAAGAAATAAAAAGTCAAGTGCATCAAACATAAATTTTTATAAAACAAACAAAAAAATACATAGATAAAAGAATTTTTTTTTTAATTATTATTATCATCATTATTATTTGTATGGTCAGCCGGTCAATCTTCAACCGGCAGCAGCAGTGCCCTCGTCAACTTGCGGATCTCCCGCAGCATCCTTACTCTGACGGCGGCCAACTCCCAATGCAGGTCATGAACCTCCTTCTGCAGTTCCCGCATGACGTCTCATAAAATAGCGACATCCCACACAGGATCAGCCATATCTAGAAAACGCATAAGTTTACAAAACACACGTAAAAACAAAATTAAAGAAAAGAAAGAATTCAAATGTAATGTAATATACAACGAATATTTACACAAAAATCAAGAAAAAACTTATCAGAGACAGGAAAAAGCTATCAAATCCTTGAAGAGAAAGTAGTTGAAGGCGTAACAAGAACAAGGAATAAATAATGTGTGCAGAACAAACGACTGAATAAGGAGGGACCTATTTATAGAGGATTGAACTTGAATGAGTTAGGCAAAAAATCGCAACTGTTCACCTCCATTTATTAATGACATTCTTGATTACTGTAAAAAATTATGACTTAATTAAATTAAACAATATTGTGATAAGTCATGACTTTTCAACTTTATTATTATTAATAATTAGTTTTTTCCAGGAACCGTTTTTACATTGAGTTGGACAACAGATTATATATCTGTTGCATCAGATAATATATCTGATGCAACATATAATATATATATACATATATACATATATATATATATATATATATTTTAAAAAATAAATTATCTTCATGATATCCAAATTTTCTGAATTTTTAATTATATAAATTAATAAAGCAGATTTAAAGGCACAACTATTCACCTCCATTTATTAATGACATTTTTGATTACTGTAAAAAGTTATGAATTAATTAAATTAAGAAATATTGTGATAAGTCATGACTTTTTTCAGCTTTATTATTATTAAAATAATTAGTTCTTTCAAGGAATCATTTTTTTTACACTGAGTTGGACAACAGATTATATATCTGTTGCATCAGATAAATCATCTGTTACAACAGATATATCATCCGTTGCAACAAATAGATAACCTGTTGCATTAGATAATATATCTGTTGCAACATATAATATATATATATATATATATATATATATATATATATATATTAAAAATAAATTATCTTCATGACATCCAAATTTTCTGACTTTTTAATTATATAGATTAATAAAGCAGATTTAAAAGCACAACTGTTCACCTCCATTTATTAATGACATTCTTGATTACTGTAAAAAGTTATGACTTAATTAAATTAAGCAATATTGTGATAAGTCATGACTTTTCAGCTTTATCATTATTAAAATAATTAGTTTTTTCCAGGAATCGTTTTTTTCCTTAAATTATGTATATCATTTATTTTCTTATTCTTTTTTGTGAAAAGAAATGACTTAATTAAATCAAGCTGGTGAGTTTTTTAGTATTATTGTTACAAGTCATGACTTTCCAGCTTATTAAATTTAAATAAATTTTTTCTCAATTTAAAAATCGAATACACCTGTTTTTCAATAACTGTTTCGTTAATAACCATTTTTATTAATTGAGTTATGGCAACAAATTGTATATCTGTTGCATCAGATAACCCATCTGTTTCAACAGATATACCATCTCTTGCTATAAATCGACCATCTGTTTAAGGAGCTTTTTTAATTTCTTCTAACCGATTCATCAATTGCAAAAGATGAGAAATTTGATGCATTAGCAGCGTTTTTTGTTTTTGTTTGTTGAATGTGTTTACACAAAAGTCACAATCACGACTATTCATTCACTTTTTTCTTAACAACCATATCATCATACATCTTAATTAAATTAATCCAATGTTGTGACTTTTTTTAAATTAAATAATCTTTCTTCTTTCTTTTACGATTATAATATTATTTAGTTCCTTATTATTTATTAACGAACCATTTTTAGGAGAATTCTCATCATGACTTTTCACCATCATCTGTTGCCACAAGTGCTCAATCCCTACCTCCAACCATCGACATGTTGAGAATAGGGAATAAATAGAATGATAATTAAATATTGAATAAGAATTAAAAATTCAAAGTTGACCAAACCAAACCAAACATATATATGGATTATTTTGAATCCCCGATAGGTAGATCGGATATAAAAAAGAAAAATACATACGCTAAAAGAAAGAAAAAACATAACCTAATTATTATTACTACTACTATTATTATTATTACTATTATTGTTACTATTATTATTGTCAACTTGACAATTTTCATCCGGCAGCTGCTGGGTCCTCCTCAGCCTTGATCCAAAGTCGGCCAAATCCCTCTGGAGTTTATCAAACTGCCTTTGAAGCTCCTGCAAAGACTCGATAAGAATCTTCTTGTACAAATATGGATCAGCCATATTAGTATTGTAAGTATAGTAGAATGAACGAGTGAGTGAGAGTAGGCTGAAGGGACCTATTTATAAAATGATTGAATTGAAAGGGACTGGACTTAGTCAAACAAAAAGCCACGTCTGTTCATATCCCTTAATTAAATAAAACTGGTGACTTTTTGAATATGTAAATTAAAAAAAAATAGATCTAAATACAACATTTTATCTTTTTATTGTATTTTGAAAAGAGACAGATTGGTAATCTGTTGCAAAATATATTCCACCTGTCAAATAACTTACAACATATTGATAATCTGTTGCAACAGATGGATATATCAGTTTGCTTTTCCATCAGCTGTGGCATCTGTTGCACTTGCTAGTCATCTGTTTATTCAATTTCATCGAGAGCAATCGGTTTTACTAAACACTTCTTGGCCAAACTCAATTTTTGCTCTTGGATTGCTTCTCTTTTTTTCTTTGCATCCTTCAAGTTGGCCGCCAAATTTAATTTTTGCTCTTGGATTGATGGCAAGAATTGAATTTAGAGGCCAGCTTGAAGGATGCAAAGAAAAAAAGAGAAGTAATCCAAGAGCAAAAATTGAGTTTGACCAAGAAGTGTGTTTAGAAAAATCTATTGCTCTCGATGAAATTAAATAAACAGATGACTAGCAAATTGCAACAGACGCCATAGCTAATGGAAAAACAAACTGATATATCCATCTGTTGCAACAGATTGTCCATATTTTGTAAGTTATCTGATAGGTGGAATATATTTTGTAACAGATTACCAATCTGTCTCTTTTTGAAATACAATAAAAATATAAAATATTATATTTAGATCCATTTTTTTTAATTTACATATTTGAAAAGTCACCAGTTTTATTTAATTAAGGGATATGAACAGTCGTGGATTTTTGTTTGACAAAGTCAAGTTACCACTTCCAATTCAATCATTTTGTCATTGTGGTCGTTAAGCTCAGTATAGAGCTCTTGATCTTTTGTGAATTTGTCAACGAGGACCACTTTCTTTCTTGGCAGCTTTCTTATAATACTCCTCTTGGTCCTTCTTAGCTCTACGCAAGGTCAAGGAGAAGTATGGAAGGTTCTTTTTGAGTTTTTCCAAGGCAAGTGCTCTCTCGGCTGATAAATCCTGTGCTGCAGCATCTATGGATAGTGCAACACTCAATGCAGAATAATTTTCTGGTAGAAGCAAGTCTTGAGAAGACATAATTAGTAATCTATCGATATCACTTTTCGCTGTGTCAAGCAGTTCTGTTGATATCTTGTCTTCTACGGAGAAGATTGATCAGCAGAAAAATTAAGTGATTGAGATCGTTTAATCTGTTGACTAACTCAAGCAAAGACGTCTTCTGGATTATCAAACTTAACAGGGCAGTCTGGTGGTTCAATAACATCAGATGTCTTATTTTTGGTATTAGCTAATGATGGGGAGATTCTTCCTTCCTCACCATCCTGAAAGGAAAATGCACTCAAAATTAGATGGAGTATCACTACATAACGATACAAGATAAACTAAATCTAGCATTAAGTTTTTCCTTCCTAATCCTCCCCTTTTTATCTTCTCACCTTTATCAGATCCAAAATTTTTCTTTTTTCGAAAACTTGATAATGCCTTGAAAATTGCTTCTTTCTCCTCTTAGCCTTAATCACTAATGGAGTGAATGAAACTGAAATCCTTTTTGATCGCATGACTAGATGACACTATTGTTAGATATCAATTCCTTTACATCAACGGTTAATGCATTAATAGTAGTAATCACACCATCATGTTTTGCCTTGCACTCTTCACATTTGTATGCACAAGATTAGCAAGAAGGGGAAAGATTGATCATTCTTCTATCATATAAAGGACAACATATTCGTCATGAAAAGTCTACATCGTCGCCATAAATTCTTGCCACAACAAAAGTCTATAGAAGGCATGACAAATAAACATGAGCAACATCCGACATTAAATCTTAACAAGGTATCAGAACCATATTCATGGTCCCTCATCCTTATCAGTTCGGACCTACTAAACTTAACTATAAAATTGCAGATATCTTATTTGAATGATCTATGACTAATCGGTAAAAACAACATTCACAAAATCAGTGTACTCTATGTGTGTGTTTCCAGGGCATACCTCCCACATATGAAGTGATTCCATCTACATGCAACTTATTTCTCCAAACCTATCTTTACTGCAGCCTCTTGTGATGGTCAGGCAAAAGTTGATCAACTTTCAGTTCCTTTTATATCTACAAAGAAAAAGGCAAAAAATTATGTCACAGAAAGAAAATTATCCATCTGTTGCAATAGATGTAGAGTCTGTTGCATCAGATGTGGAGTCTGTTGCGTCAGATGTGGAGTCTGATGCAACACATATGGAGTCTGTTGGAATACATAGCAACCTTGCTGGTGGTTTGATTTGTTCCAACAATTGCTCCGTCTGTTGCAACATCAACAACAGCATAAACTACAAACAACAAATAAAAAACATCAACAACAAAACAACAACAATATTTGTTCCAACAACATCATCAACAACAAAGAAGTATACATCATATGTTCCAACACCATCAACAACCAGGGATGGACCCACATGGAGTCCTTCGGGTGCGTGAGCACAGACTGAACTCGTATCGAACTTTATATATGTATATGGAAATTAAGAAAAAAAGTATACAATTTAATCAGTGAGCACTCATAGTAAGAGTTGTTTGGTTAACCTAGTTGTTGTTTATGGGTGCTTAAGGCTATTTATTTCTTTTGGTCTTGAGTTCAATTCCCACTCAGCTCATATTTTTTTAATTTTGGTAACCAACTCTTCTCTCCTTATTCACTTTAAACTTTCTTTTATTTTTTTTCTCCCTTATTCCTTGTGTTGATTGTTCGGACTCCACTATTTTTAAGATAAGAAGCACCCACTGTCTAAAAAACCTGGATCCACCACTGTCAACACCACCACACCACAAGTTCCAGCAACTCCAACCCCACCAACAACATCAATAACAACATCAATAACAAATAAACAAACAAAATACATACAAAAATGATACTGCCAACAAGGCTTTTAAACTTCTCCCAACATATGACTTTTTTCGCATCTTGTAATAAAAATTCTCGGTTCGTTTATTCAACAATTAAAATTTCCTTCAAATTTTTTAAATAAATATGATATGGGAAAATGATCATTAAATAAAAAAAGATGTAAATAACTTGCAAGAAGAAGACGAGAATGAAAGAGCAATAGTAAATCATAACTTAATGTCGAAAGGGGGTCAAAACAACAATTTCTGTTGAGGAATCTAAGATATGGATATGGATCGATTTAGATCCGAATGAACATTTATGAGAAAGAGGAGAGAAAACAAGGCTGTGATAACCCTAAAGAGGATAGAAAGAAAAAAGATGAGGGACGAATAAAATAAATTTAGGGCTGAAGGAGAGATGAGATAATTCTAATTTTTAGATGTACTACCCTTAATGTTAAATGACTAAACAATGTGTTTTTATTCAAATTTATATTTTCAAAACATAATTAATAAGGCTAATTTGGTACTTGGTAGTAAAATAAACCCCTAATTAATATTTTCTTAATGGGTGTGCCATGTCAATAGGGGTCATTAATTAATATTCACTAATAATTTGAGGGGCACGAGGAAGAAAACGGGTGACATTGAAAAAACAGGACAAGACTACTCAATGAGATTTTTGAGTTATCCAAAAAACATTTTTTACCGCCTTTAGTAGTACTACTACTTTATCTACTCGACAGAAGCCTTCTTTAAAATTAAAAGAAAAAAAAGATTTTCAAACAGATTTGTCGTCTGTTGCAACATATATAAATATCTGTTTGAAAAATCCCAACAGCTTAGTCATCTGCGACAACAGATGAAAATGTCCATTTGATAACTAAATCAGAAATATTATCTGTTATAACAGATATCAATATCTGTTTGAAAATTCCCAACAACTCAGTCATCCGTCATAACCGATGCAAATGCCTATTTGATAATTAAATCAGATATGTCATCTGTTGCAACAGATATTGTTATCTGTTTGAAATTCTCCAACAGCTCAGTCGTTTGTTGTAACAGATTTCATTGCAATTGATTTGGGTGGAACTAGGGATGAAAGAATGAGCTCTTCATTAACTTAATGTTAAGATTAATAATAGTACCTATATCGATTTAGGTGGAACGATGGATGAATGAATGAGCTCACAGGGTAAACTACGAATCCAATTGAGTCATTGCATTTTCATGGTGTTAGTATTGCGTTCATCCCGACCGGAGTCATCGATCGATCACTATGAGTTGAAATGAGTTCTCATTAACTTAAAGTTAAGATTCATAATAGTACCTACATCGATCTAGGTGGAACTAGGGATGAATGAATGAGCTCAAAGGGTCAACTACAACTTCATTAGAGTCTTTTGGCAATTGCATGATGAGACGGTACTGCGTTTCTTCTGACAAGAGTCATTGATCGATCATTCTAAGCTGAACCGATTCTTACTACCTCATATATTCAACTAATTCCTTAATTGAATAATCTGGGACTAGGGGTGAGTTCTCATAGGGTCAACTACAACTTCAATTGAGTCTTTTGGCAATGACATGATGAGATGGTATTGCGTTCCTCCCAACAAGAGTCGTCGATCGATCACTTTGAGCCGAACTAATTCTTACTACCTCATATGTTCAACTAATACCTTAATTGATTAATTTAGGACTAGGGGTGAGTTCTCATAATGTCAACTACAATAGATGACAACGCCTATTTGATAATTTACAACAGATGGGTAATCTATTGCGACATATGACTTAATCCATTTGATAGTTTACAACAGATTCGTGGTCTGTCGCAACAAATGATGTAATCTATTTGATATTTTACAACAGATGCGTAATATGTTGCAACAGATTACATAATCTATTTGATTTGATCCAATAGAAAATACATCTGTTGCAACAGGTTGAACATTTATTTATATATAATTCAATTGAGTTCATATATTAGACTAATACCTTAATTGAATGTGAGTTCTCATAGGTTCAACTACAACTTTAATTGAGTCTTTTGGCGATTGCATGATGAGACGGTACTGGTTCCTTCCGACAAGAGTCGTCGATTGATCACTCTGAGCCAAACCGATTCTTACTACCTCATATGTTCAACTAATACCTTAATTGATTAATCTAGGATTAGGGTACCAATACCTTAATTGAATAACCTGGGACTAGGGGTGAGTTCTCATAGGGTAAACTATCGATTAATCTAGGACTAGGGGTGAGTTCTCATAGGGTAAGCCACAACAGATGGTAGCGCCTATTTGATAATTTACAACATATGGGTAATCTGTTGCGACATATGACAATCCATTTGATAATTTACAATAGATGGGTAATCTATTGCAACAGATGACTTAATCTGATTGATAATTTATAATAGATTCATAATCTGTTGTTACCTAATCTGATTGATAATTTACAACATATGAGAAATCTGATGCAACATGTTGAACATTTATTTTTTATAATTTCAATTGAGTTCATATGTTAGACTAATAGTACCTAAATTGATTAATCTAGGACCAGGGGTGAGTTTTCATAGGGTCAACTAGAGTACTCGGTCAACTACAACTTCAATTATTTTTACATAATTTCAATTAAATTACCCTTTTGGAAATTACATGATGAGAGGGTTAAAAATTATGTATATATTTTATGATTTTAAAAAAAAATTAAGATCAATGCGGACCAAATTAACATTTTCAAAACTACTTGTCATTCTTTTCCAAAATACAAATCAACCTATACAAAATGTTTGATCATTTCAAATCTCGAGGTCTCGCTCTTTCTCTCTCATTCTCACTCAACAATACAGTACAAACAACAACTACTCAACACATTTGCTCAACCCTCCACAACAGATCGTTTTTCTTTTCATTTTCGAACACATAGGTCTTATTTTTGACTTCATTCTTTCTTGTATCAATCATTTTATTTGTCTTCGTAGGCAACGAAGTTTGAGAATACCTCTATATTTGTTATTTTTTTCAAAAAAATAAGGGCTTTTAAGTTAATGATGAAAAAAAACTTTTAGTTGTATTATCTTCAAGAATGGGTTTACAATTTTGAGTTTTGATGGTAAAATCGTAGGAAGAACTCGAGAAATCCCTATTTTCCATCACAGTGTTTCATTGACTGTCGTGGTATTGTTGGATGGTGTTTGTGGTGTTGGTGATAGTGGTGGTGGTATTTGTGGTCGTCATGGTGGCACTGGTGGTGGCATTAGCTGGTGGTGTTTGTGGTGGCAGTCGGTGGTGTTGGTATTGGTGGTGTTTGTTTGTTGGCATTGGTTGGTGGTGGTTGTTGGTGTGTCGGTATTTGTGGTGTTAGTAATATATTTTTTAAAATTTATGCATACATCAATTGTAATGTAATTTTTATTTTTCTTTGTCTATAGGTAAAACATGTCTCCCATAAGAAAAGAAAGTGAAAGTGGATCAACGTCTGACCACCCAAAAAAAAGCTACAGTACAGAGAGATTCAGAGGAGCTTCCTGAACAATCTCAGTCAGGGAAAAGTGAAGCTGATGAGAGATGTGAAAACAACATTGAGGGAGGAGGACAAGGGTCTGTAGATGGTGATGAAGAAAATAAAAGTGAGAAAGGAGAGGAATTGGAGAGTGAGAAATAGAAAGAGGATGGTCATCAACATGATGATAATGGATCACCGATGGAGCATGAATTAATATCGACATCCCAGCATGATCCTGTCAAAACTTTTAGTATTGATAGGTTTCAAGTTGCGATGCCGATAAATCACCCAGAAGCAAAACGACTAACTGGTCAAATTGTACTTAAATGTCAGATGGGTAAAATTTTATGAAAATTATGAAGAGCTAAAACATAGGCGGACTTTTTAAGAAGAGCTTCTTTGGACGCTTTCTTGAGCTGCCTGAGGACTCCTCTGCCCGTATTCATTTCCCTACGATGATGGTATATGGTCTTCTCAAGCGGAGGATAAAGTACGCGGGAGATGATAAAGATCCAAAGGAGAGGGCAAAAAGAAGATAGATGAAATCTGGATCAATTACTGTGGCATGCCTGCTTGTTTTGGCTTGCAAGAGTTTTCCATAGTGACGGGCTTGAGATGCCATCGTCCAGAAGGACCACCACCCCGCAAAAGATCCAAGGCAAGAAAATGCAAAGAAAAAATAGATGGGTTGTTTGACATTGCTAGACGTGGCTACAAAGCATCGGATTTGTTGACAGATCTCGAGGATAAAATCATATCATAGCAGTAAAGGGAGCAATTGTGCTTAGTTTGGTTTACACATTCAGTTATATTGGCAGAGATGTCAATAAGGTCATAGAAGATGATTTGTTGGCGCGTGCTGAGGATTTTGATAAATTCAACAATTATCCCTGGTGATATGACAACTTCTACTTAACTGACCAATATTTACTGAAAAAGCTATCCTCAGGGACAACTACATTATACGACTTTCCTTGGGCTTTCATGGTAAAATTAATCAC
>NC_061122.1:16857171-16875515 GCF_002878395.1 Capsicum annuum | reverse complement strand
TTATTTGAGTAATAATACGTACTATCAAGATCTCTCTACCAACGGTTACAAGCCAAAGAAGCAGAACCAAAAATGCAGGGATAATATCTAATTTATGGATATAATTAACTCTTAAATTTCGTCAAATCTGCCATTAGGTCACGAATATTTTTTTTGTAGAAAAAAAAATTGAGTAACATTACTATCAAGATCTCTTTACTAATGATAACAAGTCTAAGAAAAAAAATCAAAAATATAGACATAATATTTGATTTACGAATATGATTAGCTTTTACTTAAATTTTGTCAAGGTACCATTAAGACTTAAGTTACAAATATCTCTTTTTAAAAAAAAAATTAACAGTACTATCAACGTCTCTCTGCCAACGGCAAGCCAAAAAAAAGCAAAACCCAAAAACACTAGATTTTAGTGCGCTGAATAATTGTCCTTTCCTCATATGCTTTTGACTACAAAAGGCTCCCTGTCTTTTGACAGATATCGTCATGTGGCTTAATCCTGGATCACTCCTTAAGGAATAGGACATAATGATATAGCGCACATCAGATAAGAGAGTACCCCCTTTACTATAAGACAGGCCCCTCGCGTCCTTTCTTAAGAGATGGAACAATCCTCACTCGACAACTCAAAGTTGACCAGTACAATCCGCATGCTTGCCTACTCGTCTTTCACAGGCCTATTTATATCTAGCTACATGATGGAAGACACAATAACAGATTTACAGATAATATTTACTCTTACTTAAATTTTATAAAATTTATCATTAAATCGTGAATATCTAAATTTTAAAAAAAGGATTAAAATTTAAGTAACTGCACTATCAACGTCTATCTACCAACGATCAAAAAAATACGTTACAAGCCAAAGAAACAGGACTGAAAATATAGCCATCATATCTGCTTTACAGATAGAATTTACTCTTATTAACTTTCGTCAAACTTACCATTAATTCACGGATATCTCTTCTTTTTTTGTATAACGACTGTATCATTGGGCAAAAGAAATACAGTACAAGAGTTTCATGTGGCACTCCTTATATAAAAATCGTGATCAAAATTAATTTATAAAAATGCTATTAATTTTCACAAATATAGTATTATTTAAACCATTAATAAGAACCAATAAATAATTCTTTTCAATTACAAAAACAAAAAATTATCATCTTAAACATAATACACTTTTGGTAGGTGGTTATTATCTTAAGAACAAATGAAGATTTTATGCTTTGAATATAGTCCTTGCCAAAAAATGTTTATACACCTCTAACTCCTACCCAATTTATTTCACTCTACTACTATATATATAATTACAAGCATAAACATTTCAACATTCTTATTTGAATTCAATGCTCGTGATATGTTTTAGGGCTAGAAAATTGATTTTAAAAAATTATATTAAAATTAATATTATGCTCAATTCTAAAATTAGATATATTTCATTCTTCTTTTTAACTTTATGTCTTTAAAGATTTATTATATACTACATTTAAAGTAGTATAAAATTATTGATATTTTTATTGACCATAATAACAATTTAAACCTTCTTTATAAACTTTGGTGTTCATTTATATGATTCTAGTTTGTCTCCAAATTTACAAGGAGGCAAAGAGTATTAAGAAAAAAAGATTATTATATAACGTCATTAAAATGTGCTTCATTGCACTAAAACTTGATATGATACTCAAAGTAGTAATGATTATAAAAGATACTAAAGTAAAAAGTAAATATAAACAAAATAAAGTCATCAATCAACCAAATCGAATTAAAAAATTATAGAAAATCTTCTAAAAATTCTTTAATACTACATTTCAAATATATCCAGAATTTGTGCATTCATCTCTATCAAATAATGACTTTCTTGAAACAATAATGCGATGTATTTTGCTCATAGAGTAATTTTTTTTATTTTGTCTTTACTTATTCAAATATGCATCTTTTTACATGGGGTGAAAATCATTTTTCCCACAAGTTTACTTTAAAAATCAAACTCCCTCCTCTACTTTGAATAATAAGTATTCTTCCCCTTTTTATCTTGATAATGTCTATTTTGACCTTGGCATTACTAATATCTTCTTATAATATACATTATTTATTTTAGTTAAGTATTTATATATTTTTATTTAAATTTTTTAATTTAACCTTTTTAATGAACTTGTCACAAAAGCTAATGTTATTTTTTATGATTATTATTTTATTGAGATAACACACAAGTATTTTTTGTCTTCCTCAAAAAGAGTACAAAAATATTCTGATACTTGACAACCAGATCAACAAAAATGAGTTTAGGTGGTAATAGGCCCCCCGTAAAGTTTAAGTGTGTTATAGCAACTTCAGATATAGTTTGGGAGTACCTTGTACCTTATCTCTTATTTTATATGCATTAAGTGTATGTATGTGTATAATATGTGTGTGTCTGCGCGCGTGCATGAGTTTCGATGTACTCCCTCTGCTCTTTTTTACTTGTCACTTTTCATTTTTTCGGGTCAACCTGCATAAATTTTGATAAATATTTTAAGATATATTTTTTCATTTTATTAATATGAAGAAGGATTGCAACTTATAGAATTTTTCATAGATTTTCTGGTCATCTAAATTTTAAATTTAAATATTAAATTATACATCTTAAAATGTTGATCAAAGTTCATGAAGGTTGACCTCAGAAAGCAAAATAGTGACAAGTAAAAGTGAATAGAGAGAGTATATATTTATAATATAAGTAAACTTTTGAATTAATTCAATATAAAATATATCTCCATTTTTGTTATATGTTATTATATAACATGCATTGTAATATGTTTATAAAATTATTTTTATTTGTTATTTTCTCTAGTATAAGTAGATATTACAATTTTATTTATTATTAATAAATAAATTTTCATATCATGGTCATTTATTTCATTTAGAACGTCACTAACTTATATACTTAATATATGTTTCTCACTTTTTTCGTCTAGAAATTTTTTTTTATTTACAAAAATTTACTACATATATTAAAAATAAAAAAAATAATAATTTTAAAGAGGTAAAGAAAAATAAAGATTAATAGTGTAAGGATAAAATAGATAGTTAAAAAAGATAAATAGGGAAAAAGGGGGAGAATGCTTATTGTTTAAAGTTGATGGGGGAGTTTGATTTTTAAAGTAGAGTTAAAAGGGGGAAATGATTTTCACCCTTTTTACATGCTAAATACTTCATAGTAGCAATGTGACTCTTATTTTTTAAAAGAAAATCACCTTGCAAACTATATCAGAAAGATTTTATTCCTTTTGCTCGAGAATTGGAATAGACGGAAAAGAAAAATAGGGAAAGACATCATAAAAGATTAAATACATTCGTAAGATGCAACGATAAATAGCTTAATTAACGATTTGTATAATGCAATTTTTTTTACATAGACAATTTAATTGACACATAGTAATGTAGGGACATTGACTGAAATGACGTGTAGTGTCGTATGAATGAGTATGACAATTGAAGAGACATGTATTAATGTATGAATGACAGCTGAAGTGACATATAATGATCGGCGAATGTCAATTAGATTTACACATAGTGATCGATGAATGACGATTGAAGTGACACATAATGACGATTGAAGTTACACGTAAGCCTATTTTTATGACGTCTAATGATGTATGAATGACAATCAAAGATGTGGAATCGGATATATTGGCATAATATGTGATTTACAGAAAAGATTTAGAATCACTATTTTGAATTAGATTTCATCAAACTTGATCATTAAGTCATGAGTATCTTCTTCTTCTTATTTTTACTTTGAGTAACTGCATTATCAACGTCTCTACCTATGATCAAAGACGCATAACCAAAAATATAAGTATAACATCTAATTTACTGATAGGATTCACTCTTAATTAGATTTCGTCAAACATGACAATTAAGTCATTTTTTATTTTGTTTAATTTGAGTAATGCCACTATTAACGTCTCTCTACCAATGGTCCAAACAAATACATTACAAGTCAAAGAAGCAGAACCAAAAATATAGGTATAATATCTAATTTACAGGTAGGATTAACACTTAAATTTCATCAAATTTACTATTAAGTCACAAATATCATTTTAAAGAAAAAAAATCATTTGTGTAACAATACTCTCAACGTCTCTCTGCCACCGGTTACAAGTCAAAGAAGCAGAACAAAAAATGTAGGCATAATATCTAATTTATGGATAAAATTAACAATTAAATTTCATCAAATCCTGCCACTAAGTCACGAATAACTTTTTTTAGAATAAAACTTGAGTAACAGTACTATCAAGGTCTCTCAACATACTGATGATAACAAATCAAAGAAACGGAATAAAAAATATGGGCATAATATCTGATTTATGGATGGGATTTCCTCTTACTTAAATTTCGTCAAACCTACCGTTAAGTTATGAATATTTGTTTTTAGAAAAAAATTGAGTAATAGTATTGTCAATGTCTCTCGAGAAAATTGAAGGAAAGGTGTTTTTTAAGTCTTGAATGAAGGATTGGTAACATTGACCAACAGATAGGGTCAAACATCATTAAGTTAATTGTGGACTTGATTAATATTTTCAAAAATACAAATCAACCCAACCCACACCCCTCTTCAATCCAAATCAACCACTCTCTCCTCTCTCGAGACAGCTTCTCTCAACTCTCTCTCAACCAATAGTTCTGTAAAATTTCTCCCTTCAACCCCCGACGACTTCTACCTCCGGCGACAAATAGTTGGGCTTCGAGTAGCCCTCTTTTCTTCCTTTAACCCCCGGTGACTTCTACTTCCGGCCACAAATAGTTGGGTTTCGAGTTCCCCTCTTCAATTCAAATCAACGTGTCTCTCATCCCTTTCTCGACAGCTTCTCTCAACTCTCTCCCAACCAATTGTTCTGCAAATTTCTCATTTCAATCCTCGTCGACTTCAACATCCGACTACAAATAGTTAGGCTTCAAGTTCCCTTTCGACTTCAACCTTCAATCAACGTGACAGCCTTGCTCTCCGGCCACAACAGCTTCGAATTCTTCATCGTTCCTTTTCTTCTTTCACAGGTAAGAATTTATGGCCTTTTTAGTTTTGAAGAAAATGAGGAACTTGAGTCAACTTCTCTTATAGTATTGGTTAACAATTTCAATATATGTTGCATTAATTTGAAATGCGGTCTGAATAAAATCCTAATTTCTGGTGTTTCTTCTTTTCTCTTTTCGAAGTGAATTATGATATTTTGTTGTTTGTTGCATTTTTTTGAAGTTTGATTTTTATTGTTTGTGTTTATAAAAACAAAAAGACAATTTGGTTGATTTGTTCTGTTCTTGTTCTTGGTAAAAATGGTGAAATTGTTATTTTTTTGTTGAACAAAATTGTGCTACTGTTTTTTGTTTTCTCCGACAGATTACCCATATGGTGTAATATATTAACTATCTGATGCAACAGATTTATCATATGATGCAACAAATCAACCATCTGATGCAACAGAGAAACCATCAGATTATAATTCTAATACAACAGATTAACAATCTGATGCAACAGGTTTACCCTATGTTGCAACAGATTAAGCATCGGATGAAAAATCTGATGCAACTAATTAACCATCTGGTGCAACGGAAGAACCATCAGATTAAAGATCTGATGCAACAGATAAACCTCAAGTTAGATAAAATCCTATCAACTCTTTCTATAGGAAATATCCAAGACTTGATTTTTTCAACTGATCATTCATCTGCCGTGATAGACGACCCTATGTTGGAAGAAATCTAAATAATATTGACCGTTGATAACTGTTCCAACAGATCACTCATGTGTTACAATAGATGTGTGATCTGTTGCACAGACCATTCATCTTTCTCAATAGATGAGTGATATATTTTGTATTGTCATAACAGATTAGTCAGTCGTTGCTGCATGTTAGTTAACTGCTCTGACAAATCACTCATATATTGCAACAAATATGTGATCTGTTGCACAAACCATTCATCTTTCTCAACAGATGAGTGATATATTTTGTATTGTCGCAACAGATTACTCAGTCATTGCTACGGATTATTTAACTATTCCAACAGATCACTCATATATTGCAACAGATGATGTCACAACAGTTGTGTGATCTATCTTAAAATATAAGTGATATGTTTTATATTATTGCAATATATTACTCATCTGCTGCTATAGTTTGGTTATATGTTGCAACAGATATACTACCTGGTGCAACAGATCGGTGATCTGTTGCAACTGTTATTTTACTGTTTTGCTTGTTTGATTTACTGTTATCATTTAATCAACAATAATATATTATTTTATGTTTCTGTTAATTTTAGATAATATGATTCCCAAAAGAACAGAAACCGAATCAAGTCCAAGTAAAGGAACAAGTGACGCAACTAAGCTGTATCCATCACTCTATGAGCTTATTTTACAAGCGTTATCTCAATCGGGAGCAGAATATGATGAACACGAGGAGGAGGAATATTTCAAAAGAGATGATGCAGATGGTAATAGCCCTTCCACCGAAGAGTTGGTCAAAACCTTCAGCATTAATCGTTATCCTGTGAGAATGCAGTGCGATGGTGCCACAGATTTAACGGGTGATTTTGTGGTTAAGTTATCCATGGGAAAATCTTTCGACGCCTTCAGAAAAATACTTCGAGAACAAAAATTGGATGCTCATTTCAGGGATAGCTGCTTTGGGAAATATCTTGATTTGCCGGAGGACAACAATGCTCGTTTCCAAATGAAAATGGTATATAAACTTCTTAAGAGTAGGTTTATGTATGAAAACAAAGATAAGATGGATGAGGTGTGGATAAATTACTGTGGCATGCCTGTTTGTTTTGGTTGGAAGGAGTTTACCATAGTTACTGGACTAAAATGTTATCCTCCTTCTCAAGTGATACCTATTCTAACCCAAAAAGCACCCCGCACACCCAAAAAAGGCAAAGGAAAATCGTGTGATCATGATGATCTGGTGTCCATTGTTGGTCCAAGCTTCAAAAACCAAAAATTGATAGAAGCGTTGAAAGGTAAAAGACTTTCAAAGAAGCACAAGCAGTCATTGTGCTTGGTTTAGTTTGTACATAATATTCTTTGGGCGAGAGACGTTAACAACAACATAAGCCTCGGTTTAATAAAGCGCTTCGAGGATCTTGGGGCATTTAACAGCTATCCTTGGGGGTATGAAATCTTCAAAATGACTGTCAAATATTTGTTGACTCCGTTAGCGCGAAAGACAGTCAACTTATATGGCTTCCCATGGGCTTTCGTGGTAAATGTTTCTTTCTTCTATTATGATATCATTCATTTTTTTCACTCAATAATGGTTTTGATTTATTGATATTATTTTATAGACTTGGGCGTTTAAAGTCATTCCTTATTTGAGACAACAAGTGAACTACCAGAAAGGAGTTTCATGTCCAAGAATCTTGAGATGATTGTCGACCAAAACTGATAAAAATGGAAAATTTCTTGATCTCTTCAACCCCCCAAAGGATGCAATAAGTATAATTATAATTAAGTTTTTATTTTAATTAATGATTTTTTTTGAATGATCTAATCATCATTCTAATATATGTAATGATTTATGTTAGATTGTGCATCCATCGTTAGTTTTGACCAACCGAGAGTTGAAGATGCCATTTTTTCTTACTTGATGATCTGTACAAACTTTATCATACCCTAAGGTCATCAACAGAATAAAAATAGAATTGTTTGGAGCAACATCCATTACAAGAAAAATAATTTTGGAGGGTGGGCTTGTTGTTGTTGATGGACTTAGTGGTGATGGAGCTGTTGGTGGTGGTAGTGGTGCTGTTGTTGGTGCTAATGATGCTCCTCTTATATTATTTAAAGCAAACCATTATGAGTATGATCATACTGGCTATACAGATTTTGCCTCTCCCAGTGAATGTTCTGCATGCAAATGTCAAGACTGCAGGGCGAAACATATTATAGTGATTAATGCTATTAATGCATTAACTGTTTCTGTAAAGGAATTGACATCTAAGAAAGGTCTCATTCCATCAAAGAGGATTTTATTTCCATCTGCTCCATTAGATATTAGGTCTAAGAGGAGAAGGTGAGTGATTTCCAGGGCATTATCAAGCATCCAAAAAAGCAAAATTGCAACTCTTCAGTTTGTGTATTACACTGAGCAACGTACAATGTCCAAAGGAGAGCAGCACGAACTGAAGAAGGTGAATATATTATATGTCTTCCAACTGACAAAACAAATAGACACATATTTGTTTCAACAGATGACACATCTGCTGAAAATTATCAAACAAATATATACATCTGTTGCAGCAGTTGACTAACTTGTATCACCAGATAAAGTATCTGGTGCAACATATGTCTCGTCTTTTTTATCAAACCAAATAGCTCTTTGTACCACTTTTATTTGTACCAACAAACGACCTATCTGCTGCAACAGATGATTCATATATTGCAACAGGTGGTTCATCTGTTGGAAATTATCATACAGGGTCTTTCTTATGTAGAAATTTATCCCAACAGTTGATTCATTGTTGCAACAAAAATATAATCTGTTTGGGATAATTTAAAATGGGAGGAAGACCTGTTTGATATACTAGAAGAGATGAGTTATCCTTTTTCATTTTGTTGTATCTTCGTGATTAGCATTGACCAATTCTGGCTTTCCAGGTAGATGTAGAAGAAGCTATTGCTGAACAACATTGACAATATGCTACTCTTTTTATGGAAATATGGAGAACAGAAAGTGCAGAAACTGTATGTAAGCGAAAATAAAGATCCACGAGGAGCAAAGCCGAATTCCATAGCACCGGATGAAGAACAACTTATCCATACTGAGTAGATCTTTATAGCTTGAGCCTGCCAAAGTAATCCTTGGCAATATACTTAAATTGTTGTTGATGTATTTGTTGAGATCTGTACCCATAACAATTTTTTTACATTTTATTTATTCGTTGACTTATTTCAGCTAATTTATGAAGGCTTTGATTTATTTTATTTTGTCTATGAATTTTATTTATTCCTTAGATTTGAACTTATAATTGAAAAGAAATACTAGATTCAAATATTGCAACAGATAATATATCTATTGTAACAGACGACACATCTATTGGAAAAATCAAACAGATTTAGACATATGTTGCAACAGGTAGAAAATCTATTGAAATTTATTAAACAGGTCTTCCCACTGTTGCAACAAATGGACTTAGATAGAAACATCGAGATAATGCAACAGATGACCAACCTATTGCAACAGATAAACTATATGTCAGAACAGGTAGAATAACTGTTACAACGGATAGAGAATCTGTTGCATTATAAAAATTCAACTTTCGTTGGACATAAATAATTGTCACTACGTGTAAAAAGGTTAAAGTGAATTGAATTAAAATAAAAAAGGCGAAATCCATCGACGGTGTTCAGTTCAAACACCCAAAATAAAATAGGCATCAAGTAGACAGTGTTCATTTTAAACACGTAAAATAAAATAGGCATCAAATGTGTCAGTCTGACACATTTTACTGACTTGCCGTCACCGTCACTTGCCCCCCCAACGGTTATTTACTCCCTCCCCCATTGTCTTATATATTCATCTTCCTCTTAAAATTTAACCCTAAATTCCCAAATCTTCTTCTTCATTGTCATCTTCTTTTATCTATCCAAATTCTTAAAATTATTTCTTTCATTTTTTCCAACTGAGCTTGACAATGTCGAGCGCATCTTCCACTGTTTTCTGCAATAAAGATTTTTGATATTGTAAGTGCGGTCATGAAACTCTGTTAAAGACTTCTTGGACTCAACAAAATTCGGATCGTAGGTTTTTTACTTGTAAAATTTCAAAGGTAATATTTTTTTTATTTAATTAGTTGATTAATTATTGACTTGTAATTATTTTGTAATTTTGTTCTCTTTTTTATAGAAATTGGGTGGATGTGATTACTTTGATTAGTATGAAGAACGACACCCTTCATAATCAAATCGTGTAATCTGGAGTTTGTTGGACAAAGTCAAGGCTTCTGAAGAGAAACAAAATCGAGCAAGAAGATACTACATTGTTGCCGTTATTGATACTGATTTGGTGTTGTTGGGCACATGGATATTGAAACCTAATTTCTAAAATTTTCATAGTGGTGTGTGTATTTTCTACTGGTTTGGTGTTGTCGAGCACATGGATATTTAAGCGTAACTGTTGGAAAATATCAAAAAAATTTAGGCATATGTTGTAAAATTTAGGTCATCTGTTGGAAATTACCAAACAGGTCTTCCCACTGTTGCAATAGATTAGACTTAAATTATTAGATTATTCATATAAATAACATCGGCATAATGCAACAGATGACGAACCTATTACAACAGATAAACTATCTGCCAGAACAAATTAAATATATTTTACAACAGATTGACAATCTATTGCATTATAAAAAAACTTAACTTTCATCAGAAAAAAATTATTGTCACTACACGTACATGTAATAAAGTGAAGGGTGACTTAAAATTAAAAATTTCTATTTCACAGGATCTTCTATATACACAGGCCCTCTTGCAGGTTTGCCATAGCGTTGTCGCATAGAAAAGTCGTTGGCTCGGCCATTTTTGTGATGGTCAGCAAACATTCGATGTGTGCAAGAGCATGCGAGCCGCTCGCTTTAGCGGCAGCATCTTTTGGAAGGATCATTCCCTTTTTTCGACCTTTAAAATTCCATGATTTCTTCATCAACACTTCCTTTGGCAAATGATTCATCGGTTTACTCTCCCTCAACAAGATGGTCAATAGCACCATCAGTGGCTCCACGAGGAGAAAAAGATCGAAATCGTCAATGAGAGGTACATTGGAGTCATAAACATTGATCTTTCCCTCCTCGAGTAGTATCTCAACAGCCCGATAATACATGTCATTCACGCTAATGACTGCAAGAATTCTTTTTGCCTCAGCCCAGCTCTTGCTGTGTGGATTTGGCCTGTCCCCTTTAACAAATTTTATCATTTCTTCTTCATTCAAGACCAACGTAGGAACTAGAAAATCAAGTCCCACGCCAAGGGATAACGCCTCCCCATTTAGTTGATCGTACCTATCCTTGAGATTCTTGCAGAAATCAAGGTCCATTATCCTATCAGCAGCGTCATAAGCTTCCCGATACGTTAATTGCCTTTTCCTCATGAGGCAGAGACTTATGTCAACATGCTGTGAGATAAGAAGTCAATTTTTAAATAGGTTAGTAATAGTAAAGATGCAACGGATGGTCCATCTATTGCATAGGACTCTCTGAACCAATAATCCAACACAACTTATGCAACAGATGGATAATAAGTTGCAACAGAACCACTACCAGTTGCACTAGTATACCCAGCTATTGCAACAGATGTGAAATCTGTTGCGTAGCTTCTTCTTCATGGGGTAGATTAGAAGGTTTAGGTTAGGAAAATTAAACTTACCTTGTCCTCGTACAGCATACACATATCAGTCATAGTCTGGAAGTCTTGGGGGTGAAAGGGAGGCCTGGGGTAATCTGGTGGGCCTGGCTTGGCATTGTTGGCCTGTCGCAAATCCCTCTTCTCTTCGGCGCCAAGTTCCATGTATATATCCACCTTCTTGACTGGCCCCTGAACTTTAACAGCTTTTGGAGAGGGAGGAATTGCAATTTCTTTCGATTTTCTATCGGAGAGTACGCCTCAAATTGCTCTTTTCTTTCTCCTAACCAACACTGTAGGAGTGTGCGGCTCTATCACCTTCTTGGATGGTATGAAACACCTCTTGGATTTGAATTCCTCAATAGCTTTAGAGATAGCCTCTACTTTTTTAAAAAGTTTATCTTATCTGTCCTTGCACTCATCGCATTCGCAATAAGAACACGAGGGTGAAGAGGGGTGAGAGGGACCCGTGTAAGGGAGAAAAGGGGTAGCAGCATCATCATGCTTGCCACCAACACCAACAACTCCACTAGAAGAAGCACCCGGATCTGCCTTAGTAAAAGGTTGGTCATAAAGATCCTTAACATTAGGCTAACCTTACCTAACTGCTCTTCTTATGGATGTTGCCCCAGCCAATTCCTTCTTTATTAACTCCACTAGTGGGTCTGCTATAGTATCAATATGACCTAGAGTAATATAAGAAGTCATCACCGACTCCTCCTCGGTAGGCACGATTCATGGATGCACAACCTATAAAAAAGAAAAAAGAGATAGATGCATTTTAATCATATAATATAATAATTTTCACAGTTGGACTACATTTTTTAAAAAAAGACCTATCTGTTGCATAGTTTACAGTATATGGTTAAAATCCATTTGAGTTTGGTTCAGAGAAACAGAGCAATACATGGATAATCTGGTATAAAATATCAATCATTTGTTGCAATAGTTGCACAAGACGGGTAATCTGTTATGCAACAAATAATATGTACGTTGCAACAGATGAATAATATGTTATCAGATTATACATCTGTTGCATAATTTATAGTAGATGGTTAATCTTTTGGGAGTCGGGTTCAGAGAACCAAAGCAATAGATGGGTAATCTGATGCAATATGTTCAGAGAACCAAAGGAACAGATGGGTAATTTGATGCAATATATACCTTGTCACAACAGATGTCCCATCTGGTGCATCAGATATAACATCTGTTGTACCAGATATAACATCTGTTCAATATCTTTCTTTGAGTAAAATTATTTTACTTAAAGAAGACGTATTGTATCATCTGGAGGATTAAAGAGATCAACCTCCTTAATATTGGTGTTGCTCTTTGCAACCAACCACCTAAACATCCTTGGATGAGAAACCTTATCCAAGTAATCCATTAATTGCTTTCGGATTGGAGGAATGGCTTCAAATGCCCAAGCCTAAAAAATGTAAACAGGAAGCAAGCAAAAAAAAGGTCATAATAACTATATTCAATATAAATTAATGGATGAGTAAAATTAGTGATTAATTTTACCATGAAAGCCCAAGGAAAGTTGTATAATGTAGTTGTCCCTGAGGATAGCTTTTTCAGTAAATATTGGACAGTTAAGTAGAAGTTGTCATATCACCAGGGATAATTGTTGAATTTATCAAAATTCTCAGCACGCGCCAACAAATCATCTTCTATGACCTTATTGACATCTCTTGCCAATATAACCGAATTTGTAAACCAAAGTAAGCACAATTGCTCCCTTTACTGCTATGATATGATTTTATCCTCGAGATCTGTCAACAAATCCGATGCTTTGTAGCCACGTCGAGCAATGTCAAACAACCCATCTATTTTTTCCTTGTATTTTCTTGCCTTGGATCTTTTGCGGGGTGGTGGTCCTTCTGGACGATGGCATCTCAAGCCCGTCACTATGGAAAACTCTTGCAAGCCAAAACAAGCAGGCATGCCACAGTAATTGATCCAGATTTCATCTATCTTCTTTTTGCCCTCTCCTTTGGATCTTTATCATCCCCCGCGTACTTGATCCTCCGCTTGAGAAGACCATATACCATCATCGTAGGGAAATGAATACGGGCAGAGGAGTCCTCAGGCACCTCAAGAAAGCGTCCAAAGCAGCTCTTCTTAAAAAGTCCACCTATGTTTTAGTTCTTCATAATTTTCATAAAGTTTTGCCCATCTGACATTTAAGTACAATTTGACCAGTTAGTTGTTTTGCTTCTGGGTGATTTATCGGCATCGCAACTTGAAACCTATCAATACTAAAAGTTTTGACAGGATCATGCTGGGATGTCGATATTAATTCATGCCCCATCTGTGATCCATTATCATTATGTTGATGATCATCCTCTTTCTATTTCTCACTCTCCAATTCCTCCCCTTTCTCACTTTTATTTTCTTTATCACCATCTACAGACCCTTGTCCTCCTCCCTCAACGTTGTTTTCACATCTCTCATCAGCTTCACTTTTCCCTAACTGAGATTGTTCAGGAAGCTCCTCTGAATCCCTCTGTACTGTAGCTTTTTTTTGGGCGGTCAGACGTTGATCCACTTTCACTTTCTTTTCTTATGGGAGACATGTTTTACCTATAGACAAAGAAAAATAAAATTACATTACAATTGATGTATGCATAAATTTTAAAAAATATATTACTAACACCACAAATACCGACACACCAACAACCACCACCAACAAATGCCAACAAACAAACACCACGAATACCAACACCACCGACAGCCACCACAAACACCACCAACTAATGCCACCACCAGTGCCACCATGACGACCAGAAACACCACCACCACTACCACCAACACCACAAACACCATCCAACAATACCACGACAGTCAATGAAACATTATGACGGAAACTAGGGATTTCTCAAGTTCTTCCTACGATTTTACCATCAAAACTCAAAATTGTAAACCCATTCTCGAAAATAATACAACTAAAAGTTTTATTTTTCATCATTAACTTAAAAGCCCTTGTTTTTTAGAAAAAATAACAAATATAGAGGTCTTCTCGAACTCCGTTGCCTACGAAGACAAATAAAATGATTGATACAAGCAAGAATGAAGTAAAAAATAACACCTATGTGGTCGAAAATGAGAAGAAAAATGATCTGTTGTGGAGGGTTGAGCAAATGTGTTGAGTAGTTGTTGTTTGTACTGTATTGTTGAGTGAGAATGAGAGAGAAAGAGCGAGACCTCGAGATTTGAAATGATCAAACATTTTGTATAGGTTGATTTGTATTTTGGAAAAGAATGACAAGTAGTTTTGAAAATGTTAATTTGGTCCGCATTGATCTTAATTTTTTTTAAAATCATAAAATATATACGTAATTTTTAACCCTCTCATCATGTAATTTCCAAAAGGGTAATTTAATTGAAATTATGTAAAAATAATTGAAGTTGTAGTTGACCGAGTACTCTAGTTGACCCTATGAAAACTCACCCCTGGTCCTAGATTAATCAATTTAGGTACTATTAGTCTAACATATGAACTCAATTGAAATTATAAAAAACAAATGTTCAACATGTTGCATAAGATTTATCATATTTTGTAAATTATCAATCAGATTAGGTAACAACAGATTATGAATCTATTATAAATTATCAATCAGATTAAGTCATCTGTTGCAATAGATTACCCATCTGTTGTAAATTATCAAATGGATTGTCATATGTCGCAACAGATTACCCATATGTTGTAAATTATCAAATAGGCGCTACCATCTGTTGTGGCTTACCCTATGAGAACTCACCCCTAGTCCTAGATTAATCGATAGTTTACCCTATGAGAACTCACCCCTAGTCCCAGGTTATTCAATTAAGGTATTAGTACCCTAATCCGAGATTAATCAATTAAGGTATTAGTTGAACATATGAGGTAGTAAGAATCGGTTTGGCTCAGAGTGATCAATCGACGACTCTTGTCGGAAGGAACGCAGTATCGTCTCATCATGCAATCGCCAAAAGACTCAATTGAAGTTGTAGTTGAACCTATGAGAACTCACATTCAATTAAGGTATTAGTCTAATATATGAACTCAATTGAATTATATATAAATAAATGTTCAACCTGTTGCAACAGATGTATTTTCTATTGGATCAAATCAAATAGATTATGTAATCTGTTGCAACATATTACGCATCTGTTGTAAAATATCAAATAGATTACGTCATTTGTTGCGATAGATCACGAATCTGTTGTAAACTATCAAATGGATTAAGTCATATGTCGCAATAGATTACCCATCTGATGTAAATTATCAAATAGGTGTTGTCATCTATTGTAGTTGACATTATGAGAACTCACCCCTAGTCCTAGATTAATCAATTAAGGTATTAGTTGAACATATGAGGTAGTAAGAATCAGTTCGGCTCAAAGTGATCGATCGACGACTCTTGTTGGGAGGAACGCAATACCATCTTATCATGTAATTGCCAAAAGACTCAATTGAAGTTGTAGTTGACCCTATGAGAACCCACCCCTAGTCCCAGATTATTCAATTAAGGAATTAGTTGAACATATGAGGTAGTAAGAATCGGTTCAGGTCGGAAGGAACGCAGTACCGTCTCATCATGCAATTGCCAAAAGACTCTAATGAAGTTGTAGTTGACCCTTTGAGCTTATTCATTCATCCATAGTTCCACCTAGATCGATGTAGATACTATTATGAATCTTAACTTTAAGTTAATGAGAACTCATTTTAACTCAGAGTGATCGATCAATGACTCTGGTCGGGATGAACGCAATACTAACACCATGAAAATGCAACGACTCAATTGGATTCGTAGTTTACCCTGTGAGCTCATTCATTCATCCATCGTTCCACCTAGATCGATATAGGAACTATTATTAATCTTAACATTAAGTTAATGAAGAGCTCATTATTTCATCCCTAGTTCCACCCAAATCAATTGCAATGAAATCTGTTACAACAAATGACTGAGCTGTTGGAGAATTTCAAACAGATAACAATATCTGTTGCAATAGATGACATATCTGATTAATTATCAAATAGACATTTGCATCGGTTATGACGGATGACTGAGCTGTTGGGAATTTTCAAAAAGATATTGATATCTGTTGTAACAGATAACATTTCTGATTTAGTTATCAAATGGACATTTTCATCTGTTGTCGCAGATGACTGAGCTGTTGGGATTTTTCAAACAGATATTTATATATGTTGCAACAGACGACAAATCTGTTTGAAAATCTTTTTTTTCTTTTAATTTTAAAGAAGGCTTCTGTCGAGTAGATAAAGTAGTAGTACTACTAAAGGCGGTAAAAGATGTTTCTTGGATAACTCAAAAATCTCATTGAGTAGTCTTGTCCTGTTTTTTCAATGTCACCCGTTTTCTTCCTCGTGCCCCTCAAATTATTAGTGAATATTAATTAATGACCCCTATTGACATGGTACACCCATTAAGAAAATATTAATTAGGGGTTTATTTTACTACCAAGTACCAAATTAGCCTTATTAATTATGTTTTGAAAATATAAATTTGAATAAAAACACATGTTTAGTCATTTAACATTAAGGGTAGTACATCTAAAAATTAGAATTATCTCATCTCTCCTTCAGCCCTAAATTTATTTTATTCGTCTCTCATCTTTTTTCTTTCTATCCTCTTTAGGGTTATCACAACCTTTTTTTCTCTCCTCTTTCTCATAAATGTTCATTCGGATCTAAATCGATCCATATCCATATCTTAGATTCCTCGACAGAAATTGTTGTTTTGACCCCCCTTTCGACATTAAGTTATGATTTACTATTGCTCTTTCATTCTCGTCTTCTTCTTGCAAGTTATTTACATCTTTTTTATTTAATTATCATTTTCCCATATCATATTTATTTAAAAAATTTGAAGGAACTTTTAATTGTTGAATAAACGAATCGAGAATTTTTATTACAAGATGTGAAAAAAGTCATATGTTGGGAGAAGTTTAAAAGCCTTGTTGGCAATATCATTTTTTTATGTATTTTGTTTGTTTATTTGTTATTGATGCTGTTATTGATGTTGTTGGTGGGGTTGGCGTTGCTGGAACTTGTGGTGTGGTGGTGTTGACAGTGGTGGATCCAAGTTTTTTAGACAGTGGGTGCTTCTTATGTTAAAAATAGTGGAGTCCGAACAATCAACACAAGGAATAAGGGAGAAAAAAAATAAAAGAAAGTTTAAAGTGAATAAGGAGAGAAGAGTTGGTTACCAAAATTAAAAAAATATGAGCTGAGTGGGAATTGAACTCAAGACCAAAAGAAATAAATAACCTTAAGCACCCATAAACAACAACTAGGTTAACCAAACAACTCTTACTATGAGTGCTCACTGATTAAATTATATACTTTTTTTCTTAATTTCCATATACATATATAAAGTTCGATACGAGTTCAGTCTGTGCTCGCGCACCCGAAGGACTCCATATGGGTCCATCCCTGGTTGTTGATGGTGTTGGAACATAGGATGTATACTTCTTTGTTGTTGATGATGTTGTTGGAACAAATGTTATTGTTTTTTTGTTGTTGATGTTTTTTATTTGTTGTTTGTAGTTTATGCTGTTGTTGATGTTGCAACAGACGGAGCAATTGTTGGAACAAATCAAACCACCAGCAAGGTTGCTGCGTATTCCAACAGACTCCATATCTGTTGCATCAGACTCCACATCTGACGCAACAGACTCCACATCTAATGCAACAGACTCTACATCTGTTGCAACAGATGGATAATTTTCTTTATGTGACATAATTTTTTTTCTTTTTCTTTGTAGATATAAAAGGAACTAAAAGTTGATCAACTTTTTCCTGACCATCATAAAAGGCTGCAGTAAAGATAGGTTTGGAGAAATAAGTTGCATGTAGATGAAATCACTTCATATGTGGGAGGTATGCCCTGGAAACACACACATAGAGTACACTAATTTTGTGAATGTTGTTTTTACCGATTAGTTATAGATCATTCAAACA
>NC_061122.1:16755631-16854171 GCF_002878395.1 Capsicum annuum | reverse complement strand
TTGGAGACAAATTAGAATTATATAAATGAAGACCAAATTTTATAAAGAAGGTTTGACTTGTTATTATGTACAATAAAAATATAAATAATTTTATCCTACTTTAAATATACTAGTATATAATAAATCTTTAAAGACATAAAGTTGAAAAGAAGAACTAAATGCATCTCACTTTAGAATTGAGCACAATATTAATTTTAGTATGATTTTTTAAAATCAATTTTCTAGCCCTAAAACATATCATGAGCACTGAATTCAAATAAGAATGTTGAAATGTTTATGCTTGTAATAATATATAGTAGTTGAGTGAAATAAATTGGATAGGAATTACTGGTGTATAAACATTTTTTGGCAAGGACTATATTAAAAGCATAAAATCTTCATTTGTTCTTAAGATTAATAACCACCTATCAAAAGTGTATTATGTTTAAGATGATAACTTTTTGTTTTTGTAATTGAAAAGAATTATTTATTGGTTCTTAGTAATGGTTTAAATAATACTATATTTGTGAAAGTTAATAGTATTTTTTTAAATTAATTTCGATCACGATTTTTGTACAAGGAGTGTCACATGAAATTGTTGTACTGTATTTCTTTTGCCCGATGATACAATTGTTACATAAAAAAGGAAGAGATATCCGTAAATTAATGGTAAGTTTGACGAAAGTTAATAAGAGTAAATTCTATCTGTAAAGCAGATATGATGGCTATACTTTCAGTTCTGTTTCGTTGGCTTGTAATATATGTTTTTGACCGTTGGTAGATAGACGTTGATAGTGCAGTTACTTAAATTTTAATCCTTTTTTAAATAAGAAGATATTCATGATTTAATGATAAATTTGATAAAATTTAAGTAAGAGTAAATATTATCTGTAAATTTGATATTGTACCTATTTTTTATTCTGCTTTTTTGACTTGTTACTGTTGGAGAAAGACGTTGATAGTATTGTTACTCAATTTTCTTTTTTTCTCTAAAAAGAGATACTTGTGACTTAATGGTACTTTTGACAAAATTTAAGTAAAAACTAATCATATCCGTAAATCAAACATTATGTCAATATTTTTGGTTTTGCTTCTTAGACTTGTTATCACTGGTAGAGAGACCTTGATAGTACTGTTACTCAATTTTTTTTTCTAAAAAGAAATATTCGTGGCCCAATGACTGGTTTGACGAAATTTAAGAGTTAAATCATATCCATAAATTAGATATTATCCCTACATTTTTGGTTCTGCTTCTTTGGCTTGTAAGAGTTGGTAAAGAGACCTTGATAGTACTATTACTCAAATAATTTTTTTTCTTAAGAAAAATATTTGTGATTTAATGGTAAGTTTGATGAAAATTAAGGGTTAATACTATCTTTAAATCAAATATTATGTTTGTATTTGCGGTTCTGCTTCTTTGACTTGTCTGTATTTATTTGGACCATTGATAGAGAGATGTTAACAGTGTCATTACTCATTAAAAAAAGACTTAATTATCATGTTTGACGAAATCTAGTTAAGGTGAGGACATAATTATGACTTAATTATGAGCTCAGATCCAGGGGCATAATTATAACCATGAGTTTTTACATTTAAGGTCAGGACATCAAGATAATGATAATAATAATAATAGTAATAATAATAATAATAATAATAATAATAATAATAATAATAATAATAAGATACTCAAGACTTAATGATCAAGTTTGATGAAATCTAATTTCGAGTAGTAATTTTAAATTCTCACTGTAAATCACATATTATGCTAGTATATTCGGCTCTACATCTTTGATCGTCATTCATATGTTACTAGACATCATTTCAATAGGCATTTATCGACCATTATGTGTAACTCCAATCAACATTCACCGATTATTATATGTCACTTCAATCGTCGTTCATCAATCATTATGTGTAAATCTAATTGACATTCACATATCATTATGCGTCACTTCAATCGTCATTCATACACCAATATATGTCTCTTCAATTGTCATTCATACGACACTACAAGTCATTTTAGTCAATGTCCTACATTATTACGTGTCGATTAAATTGTCTATGTAAAAAATCGCGTTGTACAAATCGTTAGTTAAGTTATTTATCGTTGCATCTTACGAATGTGTTTAATCTTTTATGATATCTTTTTCGATTTTCCTTTTTCGTCTATCCCAATTCTCGAAAAAAGAAAAAAAATCTTTCATGATATAGTTTACAAGGTGATTTTCTTTTAAACAATAAGAGTCACATTGCTACTATGAAGTATTTAGTATGTACAAAAGATGCATATTTGAATACGTACTGACAAAATAAAAAATATTATTGTATGAGAAAAATACAACGCATTATTGTTTTAAGAAAGTCATTATTTTGATAGAGATGAATGCACATATTATAGATATATTTGAAATGTGTATAGTATTAAAGAATTTTTAGAGGACTTCCTATAATTTTTTTAGTCGATTTGGTTGATTAATCACTTTATTTTATTTATATTTACTTTTTACTTTAGTATCTTTTATAAACATTACTACTTTGAACATCAAATCAAGTTTTGGTACAATGAAGCACAGTTTTATTACTCTTTGCCTCCTTGTAAATTTGGAGACAAACTAGAATCATATAAATGAACACCAAAACTTATAAAGAAGTTTTGATTTGTTATTATGATCAATAAAAATGTTAATAATTTTATCCTATAGTAAATTGTTAAAGACTTGAAGTTAAAAGAAGAACAAAATACATCTAACTTTAGAATTGAGCACAATATTAATTTTAGTATATCTTTTGTTAATCAATTTTCTAGCCGTAAAACATATATGAGCATTGAATTCAAATAAGAATGTTGAAATGGTTATGCTTGTAACATTTATATAAACTATATAATAGTAGAGTGAAATAAAATTGGATAGGAGTTAGGAGTGTATAAATATTTTTTGGCAAGGACTACATTCAAAGCATAAAATCTTCATTTGTTATTAAGATTAATAACCACGTTTTAAAAGTATGCTTAAGATGACAATTTTAATTTTTTGCAATTGGAAAGAATTATTTATTGATTCTTATTAAGAGTAAATCCTATCAGTTCTAATCAAGAGTAAATCCTATTTGTAAATTAGATGTTATACTTATATATTTGGTTATGCTTCTTTGACCATAGGTGGAGAGACGTTGATAATACAGTAACTCATGGTAAAAATAATAATAATAATAATAATAATAATAATAATAATAATAATAATAATAATAATAATAATAATAATAATAATAATAAGATACCAATGACTTAATGATCGTTTGATGAAATCTAATTAATTTAGAGTAGTAATTGTAAAATCTAAAACCTCTCTCTAAATCACATAATATGTCAATATATTCGATTCTACATCTTTGATCGTCATTCATACGTCAGGCGACATCGCTCCAATAGGCATTTTTTGATCATTATGTGTAACTTCAATCGATATTCATCGACTACTATGCGTTACTTTAGTCGTCGTCATTCATCGACCATTATGTGTAACTCGAATTCACATTCACCGAACATTATGTGTTATCCCAGTCGTCATTCATACATCTTTATACGCCTTTTCAATTGTCATTCGTACGACTCTATACGTCATTTCAGTCAATGTCCTACATTACTACGTGTCAGTCATATTGTCTATGTAAATAAAAGTTAGAGTATAGAAATCGTTAGTTAAGTTATTTATCATTGCATCTTATGAATGTAATTTATCTTTTATAGTGACTTCCCCTATTTTCCCTGTTCCGTCTATCCCAACTTTTAAAAAAAGAATAAAAACGTCATGATAGTATTTGTAAGGTTATTTTCTTTTAAACAATAAGAGTCACATTGCTACTATAAATTATTTAGCATTCAGAAAAAATGCATATTTAAATAAGTAAAGAAAATACACACATAAAAAAATATTACTATTTGAGCATAATACATCGCATTATTTTTTCTAGAAAGTCATTATTGTGATGGAGATGAATGCACACATTATAGAATTTGAAATGCGTATTGTATTAAAGAATTTTTAAAAGACTTTCTATAATTTTCTTATTCGATTTGGTTGGTTGATGACTTTATTTTGTTTGTGTTTATCTTTTATTGTAGTTATCTTTTATAAACATTACTACTTTGAGCATCAAATCAAGTTTTAGTGCAATAAAGCACATTTTTAATGATGTTATATAATATTTTTTTTCTTATTACTCTTTGCGTCTTTGTAAGTTTGGACTTTGGAGACAAACTAGAATCATATAAATGAACACCAAAACTTATAAAGAAGGTTTGATTTGTTACTATGGTCAATAAAAAAACAAATAATTTTATCTTACTTTAAACGTATTACATAATAAATAGTTAAAGATTTAAAGTTGAAAAAAAAAAAAGAAATGCGTCTAACTTCAGAATTGAGCATAATATTGATTTTATTATGTTTTTTTTTTAAATCAATTTTTTAGCTCTAAAACATATCATGAACATTGAATTCAAATAAAGATGTGGTTAAGGATGGGATAAAATTTCTAAAGTAAGTAATTGAGAATATTATGTGATTTATTAATATTCTAACTCGTAGTTGATATTCAAAAAAATTGATTGTTTTATAAGGTAAGAGTCCATATTGATGATTATTTTTATTATTTGTTGATTATGTATCACCCCACAAATTAACTAGAACTAAACCAAGAGATTTGACGACCTGATGAAATTCATCAGGATAATAATTTATAATATAGATCCACATCAACACAAATGAGAATATCACTTGCACTCCCAAAAAAATTGCACAATATTTGATTTATAAAGAATCATTTGCATTAAAAGGCCCATATTTTTATTAAATATGATTCTTTTGGTAAATAATAAACTCTTATTAATTACTAATAGCAAACAGTACAATTCAGCAGCTAATTAACACAACATGCTAAACTCATAACTCACCAAGACTAGAGTTCTACATAAATCTAAAATTATTTTAAAAAGTTGAGCCTGCTGAGATATAGCACAAGTTTTGGGCACATCTAACCCTCATTTAGCTAATCTACTACTCTCTCCGTTTCGAAAGAATGACTTTCTTTCCTTTTTAGTCCGTTTCGATAAGAATGATCCTTTTCCTTTTTTGCTAACACTTTATTTTCAACTTTCCACGTGTCATGTTTGAGACTAGAGGATTAAAGAACAATTTAATACATTTAACGCAACAAAATTTAAAAATCTTTTTTATTTTCTCAAATTCCGTGCCAAGTAGACTAGGTGGAAGCACATTTTGAATCTTTTATATAAACTGGTGAATCCGTTTGATCCATAACTTGTTTGTTTTACTAGCTAGGTCCCAACATACTTTGCTTATAGTTACCTTGTTCCATAAGTACATATTAGTCAGTACCATGCCAAAGCCACAAGGAACTTTTTATCAGACCACAAATAACTTTTACATAACTCATCAATCACATTGATACAAGCACGATTAGTTTGGAGCATATTAGGAGGGGCTTTCGTATATGGATGATAGTTTGAAGTTCGAAGGAAGGCATGAAGAAACAAACGCAATTAAGATCCCATTGGGGTAATCAAGAAGGGCCCTTGTGGGTTATTTGTGAAATAGTCACTTTTGAGCTATTTTTGTAAAGGCAATAACTAGAAATAGTTGTCTTAGCCATTTTCATACTTAGATTTTGGAAGATTGAATTGTCTTGAAGAGACTTGATATCAAGTTACTCTATGTTAGGGTAGTAATTGAGTTCAGTTCCAATTATTAGATTAGATCGAGTGATTACGAAAGATTCCCAGATTGCTTGTGTTATCTTCTTCGCTTGATTGATCATTGAGTTATCATATAGTGGATTCAATTTGATTTCACGTGCATTTAAATTGAGTTGTCTTTCTCCCCTGATTTAGTTGTTGTTCATTTAAGTCTTTTTTTTTTTCACTTCTCATTCTTATTTCTTAACTATCCTTTAATTTTATTATTTAATTTTAAGTTTGCGATATCAATTTTTATCACTTGATTAAAATTGTTATTAATACCTTCACCCCTAATAGGAATTAATGATAAAAGTTGAGCTCAGTAAAATTGTAATTTGCCTCTAAAAATGTAATGAATTAGTAATTACCCCATAATGTTAAGTAGAACCCTATAATTATTTATCCAATGTGAGTATGACGATTATTTGTTTGCAGTGATAAATCAAATTCTCGTGCTTTATTATAATTGTCAAGTCAATATTAAATTCTTGTATTTGAAAAGATGTGTGTGATATTAAGAATGACATATCATATGCACTTTTCAAAAGAAGTTGACTTATAATATTATATTTAAATTTGGACAAGTCAATTTGATCGATAGTCTAGAAGTCAATTAAAAATCGGCTTCAAATATATATAAAGTTAGAATTACCTTAAAAGTTAATCTAGAAGAAGTCAATTTTGAAATGATATCATTATCATACTTTTATATTTAGACATTTGATGTGACACTTGCTAGGAATTTGATAATCGATATGCTTCTGCAATTTATTCAAGTTATGAAAATGACTTCTTACAAATATACAAGGTAAGACTATAATAATTTTTTGTGGTTCAACACCTTTTTGAGCCGCTTGCATGCGAAAGCTTTAGTGTATTGAACTATTCTTTATTATTATTTTTTTAAATAAAATAATAATTTAAACCTTTTTTTTTTAAAAAAAGCAATGCAATTCATCCATAATCCAACTGCTAAAAAGATCAGATAATTAATTAGTTTGTCCATTCCTATTTTTTGTAAGAAAAAAAAACATTTACAATTGCATCAATGGGCATTCTAATTTCGTCAGCCAATCAACTATTTTAAATCCTAAACTCATTATAGATTCACCAAAATTAGACTAATTTTTCAGCAGTATAATTTCACTCCTGAAATTAATTTTTTAAAAATGACAAGGAAACGAATGTATACCTTAAGTCGTTTATTGTAAAGATCAATTAAACATTAAAAAGACATAGTAGGGTTATATCTTAGTCATTAATAATGGACTAAACGTTAAACCAACACAAAAGTTAAGATAGTGTAATTAATTACGAAGCAAGACTAACGGAAGATGCTCTATGGAATTATTTTATTTTAGTAAAGATCACATGTTTGTAAGAGACTTTGTCATTTCCAAATTCCAATGAAATATGTAAAAGTTTTGATTCTTTAAAAATATTCTCTTAAAATATGAATTACTTTATGTAAAAGCTTTAATTATGGTCAAAGGCCAAAACGACTTTTTCTATGATATACACCCTGTATTCTAAAATTAAATAATTATACTTTATATATATATATATATATATATATATATGAAAATCCTACCTTTACATCCCCCCTATAAACTATATTTGAGTATAGTAGTTCAAATCATTTTACAGTACTTGTCACATTTTAATTTATACATTTTTTAAGAAATGATGTGTATTGACTATCATACTTTTTTATATTATCTTTAATTACTTATTTATAATGTTACGTTCTCTTCAGTAAGTATTTTCTCTTTAATCTCTCCTCAATGTTGGAGTATAAAGATTTGAAAGCAATTAATGAATGTGCGTTAATTTAAGCAATTATAATACTGAAGTATGTGTATGTATTCTTTACTTAGATTTCTTTTTATGTCAATTAGTCAATGCTTATTACTTTCATGAAAAATTACTCCATCCGTTTATATTATTTGAACTCTGTTGAACTAACAATCTTTTAGAAAATCTTTAATTAGATGTGTACTTTTATAAAATTGTTATGAAATATACATCAAGAAAAGAATAAATAAAGAGAGAAGAGGAGAGACTTCTTTATTTCTTTTGAGGAATGAGAGATCATAAGATTAAGAATATGAACAAAACTCCTTTATTTATAGGGGAAAATACTCCTAGTTTATGACTAAAAGACAGATATTTCAAATTCTGATAGATATCAACTAGATCTTGATAGATCTTATCTATATTCTTGATAAACATTCACTATAATGTAAATACATTTATAACACTCCCCCTTGAATGTCTAATTGATAGATAATATACCTCGTTAAAATCTTACTAGAAAAAATCCATTAGAAAAAAAATCTAGTGAAGGAAAAAGAGTACACATCTCTAACAATACACATATAAGCTGCCTCATTAAAAACTTTACGAGGAAAAATCAGTGGGACAATCTCGTAAGGAAAAAATAGTACAACGCGTATTAACTCCCCCTAATGAGAACATCCTTGAACCTTTACTTCCCGATTTTGTGCACCATCTTCTTGAAAGTTGCAATTGGAGGAGACTTGGTGAATAAATCAACCACATTGTCATTTGAACGAATCTCTTACACGTTAATATCACCATTCTTTTGTAGCTCATGTATGTAGAAAAGCTTTGATGAGGTGTGCTTCATTCTATTTCCTTTTATGAATCCTCCATTAAGTTGTGCTATGCATGCTGCATTATGTCTGTATAAAATTATGGGTATATTGTCACATTTCACACCACATTTTTCTCGAATGACATGTATCATGGATCTCAATCATACTCATTGTCGGCTTACTTCATGAATAGCTATTATCTCAACATGACTCGATGAAGTGAATAAAATAGTCTGCTTTGTATATCTCCAAGATATGATAATATCCCCACATGTGAACACATTGTATGTTTGAGATCAAGCTTTATGCGAGTCTGATAAATACCCAGCATTAGCATAACTAACTAGATTGGGACTGTAAGCTTTAGAAAAAAATAAACTCATATATTTTATCCCATTTTGATGTCTCTCAGTAGGAGCAGAAATATACCTTGCTAACGAATTGAATGAAAAGTCTATATCAGGCCTTGTAATATTTGCAAGATACATTAGTACATCAGTTGTACTAAGATATGATACTTCATAACCAATTCAATTCGATATATTTCTCATGTTAGTAAATAATCTATTGCTTTGAAAACTCTCCAAGAGTTTCAATAATTTTCAAGCTATAAGCTTATACAATATAAGGATTCTAAATAAGTTTTCAGAAATTTTTATATGCTTCAAACATTTTGAATCCTTAAAAGTTTTCATCTTTTGTCAAGTGACAATATTCAACATATCATGTGCGAGATCTTTAAGTGTCTGGACTACAAATCAAATAAGCTTTACGCTTACCAAAATGCATCCTTTCATGTCACTTGATAAATATTTCTATATCAGCATGCTTAAATAAACGTAAAATTCAGATCATCATAATCTCCACAATATTGCACCAATATTGTATTAAAGATATTGATGATATATTATTTTGTATTGGTTCACAGTATGACATAACATTTTGAGATCTCATCACTTCATTAGTTTCAGGTACCTGAACCTCTCATAAGGTTTTATGAAGTGTTATGTCGTCGGCTCTTCAAGATCACATTGCCTTCTTATTATGATTGTTTGCTCCTTATTCTTTACAAGGACTATTTCATTTGGAACTGATTGATCTACCACGCTTCACGCATGTGATAATGCTTAAATTACACTCTTGAATAAGTGTAAGCGATCGTTGTCAATATAATAACCCAACTTAGGTTGGGGTCGAATCCACAAGAAGTGAAAGTATGAAATTCAAAGCTCAAAAGTATTAATAGTCTACTAAAAGATGACCCGTAGTGTGAATAAAGCAAGCATAAATATAAAATGGGGGATTTAGTTTGAATGTGTTTATAAATGACAACTACTTCAATTTTCGTGCACTAGCTTGACGTTGAAGAAACCTAAGAGTGAATTCAATTGAGAATAAGCCTTGGGGTTATGCAATTATTGGCGTGGGATCATGCATGGATATTTGGTCATTTATTTATTTTTAGATAAAAGTCATGAGTAGGCTAGATGTCAATGTATTAGTGTCAATCTTTCAATTACAACACCAAATTTCACAAATGGGTTCTTTCGAATACCTCACAAGTATGATAATTTCCCGCATCTATTGCCTCAATTGACATCCTTATGTCTAAGAGATATCATTAAATGAAATGAATCAAGTTATAGGTTGCATTTATTCCTCACCCATGTCCTCTCTTTCAAAAATGACATGGATTCTAGGGTGGTTGGAGTTTGCAACCCCAAACTCTCAATTAATTCATGAAATAAATACAACACCTATCACAACTAACTAATTTGAAAAATAATTAGCTAAAATCCATGCACTACCACTACCTAAGCAATCATAGATAAAAGAGATAAGAATATATCAAAGTTTTCATTAACTTCATCCATGAGAAATAGAGACAATGTAATTTCACACTTGGGGTTTCAATAATTCTTCAAAAGAACATCACTACCATATATTTTTTATTCAAGTTTAGTACAAATTTCTCAAAAGATGAAAAGATAGATGCTAAAAGAGAAGTGAGGAGCTAAGAGCTAAAAAGGAGTCTATCTTTAAAAGATTAAAAAAACTAGGCCTTGAAAAAGGAGCTAAAACCCTCCTTTCAAACTCCACTCTATATTTGATGAAAATTACAAAACTGCCACCTTATCCTTGATCTTCTTGAGCAGATCCAAAGCGGATGAAGAGCAGATGGCTAGCAGCTCCAAAGCAGATGTGAAGTGGATGCAAACTGGATGACTCATTTCCTTCACATTTGGCCTCTTGATGACTTGAATGACTTGTCCAATCTTCTCTTTTTACTTTTACCTACATAAATGGGCATTACATAAGAGCGTACCATCAAATCAATGGAAAAGCATGATAATTTAGGCTTAAAAGTTGCTAGCAAGTGGTCAAATTGACGACTTATCAACCCCCAAACTTAAACTATTGCTTGTCCTCAAGCACCCAAGACTAACTCAATAAGATAGTGTATTTATCTCAAATCCACCTAGAAGAAAGCTATACTAAAGGAATAGGCTAACAAAACTCTACAAACACTTTCCACACATGTCATGGCAACAAGTAAACCAAAACTTTTCAATAAGCGCATATTTATGAAGCAAGGATGCAAGTGTGTGTCAAATGAATTTTCTAAATCACAAAAAATCCTAAGGTAAGACACAAAATCATCAAAGATTATCTCAATCTTCACAATGCAACTTACTTCATTCATTTACCCAAACCGGTAGTAAAACATCACCCTCTACCCATAAGTACCGATGCCGCTCACATACAAGAGTTAGCTCCACACACCAAAGATATTTTAATTCTTAAGGGAGCTCAACTAAAGAAAGAAATCACACTCACCCTCACAAAGAAATTCAAGTACATTGAATAGAACCATAGGCTTGCCCTTTGTATTTTTCGCCACTAATGTAAACTTACTTAATTTGGAATCACCAGGGTTTTGTGGGTCAAGATGAAAGTTTAAGATGTGGGAAGGAATATATATGGATCAAGTGACTAAAAGATCTCCTTCAGTGCAATCGCTCAATCCTTTCTACACCTAAAATTTTCAGACCACCCACCTTATTCTTTTTCAAATCATGTCCCATATTTTTCTAATTTTTTGTTTAGCATTTACCAAACCATTCAAAGCCACCATTTTTTTCTTTCACTTCTTTGACTTTTTCAAGATATATTCTACCTATAAGCCTTTCTTAGTCCCCCACTCATTCAATTTTTCTTTTTTTAAAAAAAAAAATTTTATGGGCTAGGCTATTCAATTTTATAATCAAGCACATCTCTTTTCTTTTAAGCACATGTATTGACAACTTTACACGCACTTTTCTTATCTTTTCTTTGATCATCTTCTTCCAAATACATAAGCCCCCAACTTTTGCCTATAATCCATTATCTAGAAAATTGCAATGCATCAACGGAGGTTAAGTACCAAAAGAGAGGTTTTCAAAAGGCTTTAGGTGTTTTAGCATGGTTATCATTACAATAAGAAAGAACGAAGGGCAAAAAAGTTCAAATAGGTTAACTAGGAAATAATGCTAAGATGGGAATTAGGCTATCTGATG
The DNA here is from genome assembly GCF_002878395.1 of Capsicum annuum. NCBI lineage: Eukaryota > Viridiplantae > Streptophyta > Magnoliopsida > Solanales > Solanaceae > Capsicum > Capsicum annuum. The sequence goes on along the minus strand of NC_061122.1, from coordinate 16,842,259 downwards.
GGTCAAAAAGGGCCTCGGGTCATCCTCCAAACCAAGCTTGCCTAGAATTTTGCTTTGAATACACTCAGGACAAGTTCTAGACTACTCAAATGCACAAGAATTGTTCAAAAATCTCAGCAATCATGGCATCATACTCATAGAGCAAAAAGTTACTCTCCCAACCAATTTGAGCTACATAAGTTACTCCGAGTCAACGACTCATCTTTGTAAAGAGAGAGCCAAAAATTGAGTTTAATGGTCTCACTCAAAAGAAAACTCAAGACATCCTTGATCTTACAACTAGATTTTTGGTTTTATCTCAAAAATATTTTATTCCCTGCCAATGACATTTTGGAAGTATTTTTGAATTTTTGCTTCTTCCTAGTTAACCAAAATGACTAGATACTTCACCTAAGGATGCCGCTTCGCCATCCCTCATGGGTGAATTATAACTTGGTTCGAAAAAGAAACTAAACTAAGCTAAAAATAAAAGATCAAAAGAAAGAGAAAATAAAAATTTGCTCCTTAGGAAAGCACTGAGTTTCAAAGAAAACCCTTGGAGTTTATTAGACACGTATATACAAAAGGCGACAAGAGCAATGCGCACAGTCGGATAACACATTTAAATTAAGCGCATGACACAAATTCAAAAAAAAAATGATAATATTTGCCATCATTATCAATATGCCTAACAAGGGCCCATCCAAAGCAATGTCAATAATAATAAAATAAAAATAAAATGTCATAAACAGCAAAAGTAATAAAATAGAATATGTCTCCATAATCTATCAAACCACATGCCATAAACTGAGACAGTAGGTACCGACCATCGAATGAATCATAACAATACCCCACCCCCACTAAAAATATTGCATTGTCCCTAATGCGAAAGTAAAAAAGAGTAGAGGGGGTATAAACTCCCTGTGGTGCACTAGGCGCTCGGATCCCTGTCGCGAATGATCTCATTGTCTCGACGTGAGACTCGTCAAACTGGGATCCTCTCATCGAATCTGCTATGATAGGTGACTCATCATCATGTCGAGTGCTAGAACTAGCTCCAACCATTCATGCATGCTCATTATCCTTGGATAACTGCATGGCGAGCTCAACCTATCGATCCTCAGGTAGCCCCTTTATAAGATCAACCTCAGCCTCATCATCAATGTCCTCATGACCCTCTCCGAGCTAATCATCAAATGGAAGCACTGGGCCTGAAGTCTCTGGTAGAAAAGCAATTTCTGCCTCATCAAGACCGAATGAGGGCTTTCTGGAGTGAATCTCTGCCCGTAACTATCAAGGTCTGCCCTCAGAGATGCCTCTCCCTCACAATCTCCCCCTACCTCAATCATGGTTACCCTATGCTCTAATTTCACTACACGGGCATGAAGAGGTGCTATAACAGCCTGAATAAACCGGGGAATGTCCGCTACCAATCGTGTAAGAGTAGCATTGTTTGACAAAGTCATGGAAGCAACCTTGATAAGAAAATAAACTACTAAACACGAAATTACTCCTAAGAAACCAAAAATCAGCAACTAGAGAAGAGTAGATGAAGAAGAAAACACACGAATTCAAACCAAAAGAAGAGAAAATTGCATAAATATAAAGGATAGATAGTGAGACATACACCTACACCAATAGAGGATGATACCACACTCTTAGGTGGACACAAAGGGATAAACTCCTCAAGCACCTACCTTTCTTGCCAAAATATCAACTCAAATGAATCCACACTCAAGCTAACCCTAGTTTCAATGTCTTTTCCAAGACCTACACTACAATGGCTTTTCCAAGCCCTACACAAAGGAAAGAAAATACAATTTGAGTTTCACTCAATTAATTCTTCAAAAACTAAGGAAAATAGAAGCCTAATTGTCTATTTATACTTATTACAAACAAAGACTAAAATACCCTTAATGAAGGGTGCTCCTTTGGAGTGTAAAAGAGAAGTCTTAAAAGACCATAATAAACTTAAGTTGAGGTGCCTTTGGAGTGTATCCAAGTTTTCCTTGGAGTATATTCATGGTCCCTCTTCACATATTAGCAAGTACACTCCTTTGGATGAATGCCACATACTCTCACGAGCCTCCATCTTCATAAATGGCGCCTTTGTGTGTTTGGACTTGATGAATGACACCTATTTCAAGATCTCAAAACTGAGTATGGTTCATTCTTCAAAGCTTATGGTCCTTGGGTTAGCATCAAGGCAAGCATCCAAGAAACCTTCCACACACGAAATTACTTTATGTCTTGCTCAAAATAGGCCTTCCTTTAATATTCTTGTGCTCTCGGGGTGGCCAAGTCTTGAGCCTTTAGGTGTTGGCCTCCAAAGAAGTCATCAAAAGCTAAGGTAGCCATTTGATTTGTATCGTCCTCCCCTTCTTGAAAAGGATTCGACCTCAAATCCAGACCTTGCAAAATCAAAGAGAGGATAAACAAATACAAACTGCTCATGGCATGAGGGTTAGGGTTAGCACAACAAATCATCTCAACATGCCAAGGTTGCACATATTTGCAATATAAGCAAGGTTCCTTTGAATTACTTATTAAAATTTCAATGAAAGATGAACAAAGGATTTGGTTATGGGATTCACTAAAAGTGATACTTTGCTTGTCATGTAGACCAAGCAACAAGTTGGGTGCACTAACATCATCAATTATATATTTTGCACCAGGGTCAAACGAGAAGACTGGACATAGACATGGGTCTAGACAACACTCTCCTTTTCTATAGGCTTCACCCAAACTACACAACATACTTTCTACAATAAAATACATATCATCAAAAGCAAGTAGAGAGTAGAGAAAGGTATCACTCAAGTCAAATTCTACTAAGGCATCTTTATGTATGTACTCACCACTAGTTTCAACATCATCTCCATAATTACTCTCAACAATAAGGTCACACATAGTAGAAGAAGAAGTAATTTCTAAGCAATGGACACTTTCTCCTTTTATGGAAGATCCCTCAAGTAGACACATAATATCACAAAAATTAAAGGGAGTATTGCTTAAGTCTTTACAAGAAATAAGCAATTCATACTCATAATTATCAAACAAAGGTGGGTATCATACAAAGGATCACATCCGCAATTATTTTTTAAGGAAAAACCGCCTATTGGGTTTTTTTAATTATTCAAGCAAATGAAAGCATTCATCACCCAATTGGTTATTCCTAACCAAGACTACACATTCCTTACCCTTAAAAATACTCTAATCTTTCAAGAAGAGATTTACATCTTTAGGAGGAATGGTGTCACACCATAGTGGGTTAGCATATAGGCTATAGCCTCCAAAGTAATCTATACCATTCTTTTCACCACTAGGCTCATTAGGAGTGTTTATATCATCTTCAAACAAGACATTATTCCTAAAGAGAGCATGATCTAATACACAGGCAGATTCAGAATACGTGAGTTCTCCACTCTCTAAAAGATCAATATCAAGTTTTAAAGCAGTTTCAAGCACAAGATTGTTTCGAGAATAGCTCTTAAGTTCACTCCCATTTTGTTGACCAACATTATCAAATTCTTTACTCACTTTAGTTCTATTAATAACAACACACATGGCCTCAAGTGGCGGGTAATTTTCACACATGAGTTGATCAACATAGTTTCACAAGATAATGTACGTTCATTCAACACAATGGTTTCACCACTAGGTGGACACAAATCAATCTTACAAGAAAATTCAATTAGGTAATCTATAGGATCAACTAGTGTATCCACTCTCACAACATGTACATCATCAACAATAGGCAAAGAATCAATAGATAATGTGCTTTCATTAATCACATTGGCTTCAACATTATGTGGACTTAAATTGATCTTACAAGAAGAATCAATTCGGTCATCAATAGGATCAACTAGTGTATCCACACTCACAATATGTACATCATCATCAAGAGGCAAAGAAATAATAGACTCACAAATAGATAAGCTACCACTCATGCTCAATAGGCTACTAGCCGCAAAATCATCGTTAACATGCACAAAAGTGTAAGAGTTAGCTATTTTACCTTTAAGTTCTTAAGCACATTCTTCTTTGCTTTGGTTCGGATCATGGCAGCCCAATTTCTCCTTTGAGAAACTCACATCATAAGGGAGTTTTTCAAGTCTTCTCCCTTGTTTCACCTCTTCATCGCTTTTCTCAAAATTGGGATTTAGTACACTAAGCATTTGGCGTATCTCTTTAATGGTTAGTATGTAATTTTCAACATGGGCAATGAAGCTATCACAATGGTCTTTGATGCGATCAAACGTGGCATTAAAATTATTGTTAGTCATGGTACCTAAAAGAAAGAAACAAACCTACCAAATGAACAAACAAGTTAGTTCAAATATCCTCACCAACTCTCTCACTCTCGGATTCTTTCCTCACACTTGGTCTCACAAGTGTTGAAACTTTGGCATATACTTGGCAAGTGAGTGAGGGATTATTCTACTTTGGCCCGCAATGGATTTTTGTTTGACATTACTCAAAGAAAATGATGTACGGACTTGAACCAACAAACTACTATGAATTAAAAATGAGAAAAAACACACAAAAATCGAAGACACATAAAAAAAATGGACTCTAGACTAATTACCAACCTAGTAGGTGCTTACTAGTTTGCTAATTAGTGATAGAACCAAAAAAAATTGAAACTAGAAACAATAATTAGAAACTCGGAAATCTAAATTTGAACTCAATTTGATTGGTCACCCAAGTGATAACGTGGCAGCTTGTGGTTGGACGTCACCTTTCAAAATTTTCAATTCCAAATCTCTTGTTTCGGCCAAAAATTCCTTTAAGGAAGAAGAATTTCGATTTTAGGGGAAAAAATGAAGGTTTGAATCCTTTTTGGAGCTTCAAATGAATTCAAAATGGATTGGTCCCATCAAGTGTGCTTTCAATTGTACTTGCTTGTCCCCTTGTCCCCTCTTCCTTTTTGGGAGACTTAAAATATGCAAGGGAATATTCTTGTACAAACACTTAGTACACTCACTTTTTTCTCCCTTTTTGGATCAAACAAGCTACTTGAATATTCCTCTTCAACAAGATTTGAAGGTGGTGAATGAACAAGATGAATATTCAAGAGTTGACCAATGTTTGACCACTAGGCAAATGAACCCTAACTTCAATTTTTCTTTTAGATCTAGGTTCCCTTTGCCAAACCAAGCACAACCAACACAAAACTAGCCACAAAAGGTCACAAATACCACAAGCCACACGAAATCCACCCACAAAAAGCTTCAAACTCGTTTTCAACAATGGTGGAATGCATAAACACAACCGGATCTTGCTCAAAACTTAGATCTAAGCTCTATAAGTGCTAGGGAACAAGGATCTAGCACTAGAAACTCACAAAAAAACATAAAACAAAGTAGATCTAAGTTTTAAAAGTCAGATCTAAAACAAAAATGTGACACAATATTTTTTTTATTTTCTTGACTCTTAGACTTTTTTTTGTGGAGATTTTCTTAGATCCAAGGCTTAGAGTTGTGGGAAATACTCTAATACATGGCTCTGATACCAAATGATAAGAAAACAGACTGCTAAACATGAAATTACTCCTAAGAAACCAAAAATTAGCAACTAGAGAAGAGTAGATGAAGAAAAAAACACACAGATTCAAACCAAAAGAAGAGAAAATTGTATAAATGTAAAGGATAGCTAGTGAGACATACACCTACACCAATGAATAGCACCAAGGTATGTATCAAACACCAAGACACACAACACCAATAGAGGATGACACCACAATCTTAGGTGGACACAAAGGGATCAACTCCTCAAGCACCCACCTTTCTTGCCAAAATGTCAACTCAAGTTAATCCACACTCAAGCTAACCCTAGTTTCAATGTCTTTCCCAAGACCTACACTACAATGGCTTTTTCAAGCCCTACACAAAGGAAAGAAAATACAATTTGAGTTTCACTCAATTAATTCTTCAAAAACTAAGGAAAATAGAAGCCTAATTGTCTATTTATACTTATTACAAACAAAGACTAAAATACCCTTAATGAAGGGTGCTCCTTTGGAGTGTAAAAGAGGAATTTTAAAAGACTATAATACCCTTAATTTGAGATGCCTTTGGAGTGTATCTAACAAGTACACTTCCTTGGATGAATGCTACATACTCTCACGAGCCTCCATCTTTATAAATGGCGTCTTTTGTGTTTGGACTTGATGAATGGAGCCTCTTTCATGCTCTCAAAACTGAGTATGGTTAATTCTTCATGGCTTATGGTCCTTGGGTTAGCATCAAGGCAAGAATCTAAGCAACCTTCCACACACGAAATTACTTTATGTCTTGCTTAAAACGGGCCTTACTTTCATATTCTTGTGCCCTCGGGGTGACCAAGTCTTGAGCCTTTAGGTGTTTGCCTCCAAAGAAGTCATCAAAAGCTAAGGAAGCCATTTGATTTGTATCAAACCTTAGCAAACGTCACCAAAGAAGACCATGCCTATTGTATAGACCGAGGTAGTTGTACGATGCTCGATAATGGAGGAGTATCGGTAGAATCCTGATGGGCCTCGATATCAAGTGTAGAATCTGGAGGAATCTCCACCCCCTCTGACCTTTTACACTGAGTCTACCAAAACCAAAGCCTTTCTTTTTAAGCCCATAGGGTTATCCTCATCCTTACACTATGTGATGCCAATGATGCCAGTGAATATAACCCGATGATCAATCTTAGAGAGTAGTGGGACTTTAAATTTAAGACAAAGCATGGATATGAGTGCCAGAAAGGGCAATAAAGTACCCAGTTGCTTTGATCTCAATTTAATTATCTCCGCTATCAACTCTCCCAGATTTTATGATGCAATTGACAATGATGGCCTTATCAACCGTGACATCTTGGTCATTTTTTAGGGAAGTAGACGGTTACCCACAAATCCAAGCCAATGTTTGGCTTGAACCGAAATATCTCTCCTCCTGATTTGACCTACACAATTAGCCCATGGAGGAAGACTCTTAGCAATCACCCTAGCAAGCCACAGATAACTCTAACGTCTGCCAAATATCAATCTCTTGTACTTCACCATGGAATCTAAGTTACAAGCAAAATAGATCTCATTGATCTCCGAGGCCATGCAAGGGACTTCTACTCCTCGAACTAATACACTTTCGAGGCAAGGTTGTTCGACAATTAGCATTTTGTATTTTTGTTCATTATGCCTAACAAGATAGAAAGAATTGAACTCCCAAACAATCGTTAAGAAATAGCATAATGGGTGAGAAGGGGGCGTTATATATATGAAGAGTTCCCAAACCCATTCTTTAATTTCGGCAATGATTTTAGGGAAATGGGTTTCAACTCCCTTCATGCTAAAGATCTTCTCAGGATTGAACCCCCGAGCAGCTACCCACTCATCATATAACTCCTTCACACCTCTACATCAAATTTGATCCGTTTCCTTTCCTATCTCCCGTGTACGATAAATGATAGCTTGGACATTTGGGACTTTTGGAATATCTTTGGAGACCGGTGCTTTACCCCTTCCGAATGTAGCTTTTGACTTGCCTTTATCTGGGGCATTACCTTTTCTAGCTTCTCGCGACAACTTTTTCCTTAGAGACATACCTATGGGAAAGAAACAAAACAAAACCAAAACAAAAGACAAAAGGTAAAACATGTTTTTGGAATTTTGTAAGTTAATTATGAAAATAAAGATAAGAAAAGAAAATTGTTGAAAGATGCAAGGTAACTCATAACTAGAGTCCACGGGTTTCATTTATCACAACACTTAATCGTTTAGGCACGACATTGTTTCTCATTCTTCACATTTCTCAAAACTAGCTCATAGGACATCCATAACCTCCAATGGAAAGAAGAATGACCAATACCCTTAAGAATGATGTCATCCAATCTATCCTAGGGCAATACAAACATTCATGTTTTTCGGTTAGGCTAAGTGACCAACAAGAACCATGGATGCCCTATTTCTCAACAATCGCCCACAACCAATGACTACCAACTATTTCATTATTAGGTTCGATTGGACCCAAAATGGTGGATAATAAATGACCACACCATGTCCTAAGGAAAGTCACATTGGCCATCACAAACATACAACACATTCCTCTCTTATTGTCATTTCAACAAACACATAGTGGGCATGCCAACCAAGAACTTAGAGAAAGAGAATAAGAGCACAAGAGAGCAATATCATCTCACCAAATCATCTCTAAACATATTCAAGGTGTTCTTACTATCGTACTTGAGCCACCCACCACACAAAATAAGCAAGAAAGGTTTTAATAGACATTTATCAAGTACATGGTGCACTAGCTACATTTAAGAGAGTATCATGAATCAAACTAGTGAAGGAAGACGCCAATGACCACATAACTATTTCAACAAGTATTAATCATCTCAATAAGCTCACAAAAATCCAAATTCAAGTGATCAATCATAATGAGGTATAAGGCACAATGTCTATTTTCAAGAGAATTTAAAAATGAAATCATGAGAAAGCATACCTTTCTTGATTTAAGAGAAGAGAAAAATTGAATCCAAAGGAATGATATCACTTTTTGTTAGTTCAATTGTTGGTGAAGAAGTAGAGAATGTGAAGTTTGAGAGAAAAGAGCGTTCGAAAGGAGCTGTAATTAAAAAATGTCAGAAGGTTGGACTGTTTTGGTGTTGTTTTAAGTGTTTTAAAAAGAATTTGGGCTGATCGGGTCGGGTCAGCCCAACAAGATCCGACCCAATATGTAGCTTCATGTCTTTTTAAAACCAACCTATGTCCCATATGCTTCGCATCTGCGACTGAACTGCCTAAGCAGTTCCAGCGCACTTCGTAGCAGTTTGTAGCAATGTTACCTACGTTCAATATGCGCCTGGACTGCGCTTGGATTGCTGTAGCAAGTCTAATAAATGTCAGGCAGATTTCACCAATAAAAATTGTCCCTGCTGTATCCCTTTTGTACCTGGACTACTGGAGCAGTTCCAGTGTATCTCATGACAGAATACCACGACTTTACCTACGTCCCGAGTGTGGCTGACTTACGCCTAGACTATTTGAGCATGTCCAGCACAGGTCTGGGTAGTACCTTCAGCTTCTTGGCTTTAATTATGCATTCCAAATGTTCCCCACTTGCGGCTGACCTGCTAAAGCAAGTGCAACGCAAGTTATAGCAGTTTTGGCCCATGACTTTTCTTCACAAAGTTCTTGGTTCGGAACTTAGTTTCGAGCCTTCGAGCCAATATTTTTTCACCCAAAGTTTATGATATTACCTGCATCAACCAAAACTAAGCTAAAATTAGTATAAAAAATATTTAAAACATCAAAAATAAATATTGGGTTGCCTCCCAAGAAGCTCCGTAGTTATAGTCATGGCACGACATCACTTGATCATCATTTTGGATCTTTAAAGTGAAACGATTCAACCCTAGTTGCTCCAGGTCCACCCACATAACAGTGATTCAATCGTTGGCCATTCACCATAAATTTCTTCTTCTCGTGATCTTCCAACTCAATAGCTCCACTCAGGTAAACATTTGAGATCACGAACGGGCCCGACCACTTCGATCTAGGCTTCCCTGCAAAGAATTTCAATCTTGAATTGAAGAGGAGTACATCATTACCCATATGAAACTCTCGCTTTAAGATTTTGGCATCATGCCACATCTTCATCTTCTCTTTGATTTAAAACTCTTCCAACTCATGAAGTTGATTCACTCTCGATTTTGAAGCGTCCTCCCAATCAATATTCAACTTCTTCAAAGCCCATAAAGCCTTATGTTCTAACTCAACGGGTAAGTGATAAGCCTTCCCAAACACTAATTGGTAGGGGAACATATCGATAGGAGTTTTATAGGCCATTCTATATGCCCAAAGAGCATCATCGAGTTGTCTCGCCCAATTCATACGACCAACATTCATGGTTTTCTCAAGGATGGACTTGATTTCATAATTCAAAACTTCAACTTGGCCACTAGTTTGGGGATGATAAGGAGTAGCAACCTTATGCTTCACCCCATACTTATCAAGCAAAGCACCGAAGACCCGATTATAAATATAAGAGTCGCTATTATGAATAACTGCCCTTGGAGTCCCGAACCTTGTAAAGCTGTACTTTTTCAAGAAAAAAGTGACCCTCTTGCCTTCTTTGTTCGGTAAAGTAATGGTTTCCACCCACTTTTAGACATAATTAATGGCTACCAAGATATATTTATTACCATATGAGCTCACAAAAGGACCCATGAAGTCGATCCCCCACACTTCAAATAGTTCCACCTCAAGATTGGGCTTAAGAGGCATCTCATGCTTCCTTGAAACGCCACATTGCATTTGACATTGAGGACATGTTTTGGCCAACTCATAAGCATCTCTATGAAGGGTAGGCCAATAGTATCTACTTTAAAGAACCTTAGCGGCCGTTCGGATCCCACCATGATGACCACCGAACGGGGAGGAGTGACACGCCTCAAGAATATCTCTTAGTTATGCCTCCATGACATACCTACGAATCACACCATCCGCACACTCTCTAAACAAGAATGGTTCATCGCAAAAATACTTTTTCACATTAAATAGGATCCACTTCTTTTGATAATGATTTAGCTCATCGGAAAGCACACCGCTCACAATATAGTTAGCATAATCTGAATACCAAGGTGTTATGCTCCCCAAAACTGACATGACTAGCTCATCGGGAAAGGTGTCATCAATATGAATCTCACCCAACTTCTCATGATTGGATTCAAGGCGGGAAAGGTAGTCGGCTACTTGATTCTCACACCCCTTTCGATCCTTCACTTCAAAATTGAACTCTTGCAAGAGCAATATCCACTAAATCAATTGAGGTTTTGGCTCTTTCTTTTCCATGAGATATCGAAGAGAGGTGTGGTCCGTGTGCACAACCACTTTTAAGCCCAATAAATAGGCCTAAAACTTTTCGAAAGCATACACCACCGCTAACAACTCTTATTCTATAACCGTATAGTTATGTTGAGCATCATTCAACGTCTTGCTTGCATAGTATATTTGGTGGAACAACTTCTCTTTTCTTTGGCCTAAAACCGTAGCTAGAGAAACACCACTTGCATCACACATTAATTCAAAGGGCGATGACCAATCCGGGGCTACTATGATAGGAGCCAACACAAGGAGTTCCTTGAGATAATTAAAAGCTTTTACACAATCACTATCAAACTCAAATTTTGCCTTCTTTTCAAGAAGGTTGCACAAAAGGTGAGAAATCTTTTAAAAATCTTTAATGAAGCGCCGATAGAACCCGGAATGGTCAAGAAAACTTCTAACGCCCTTTACGGAGATCGGTAGAGGTAACTTAGCGATCACTTCAACTTTTGCTTGATACACTTGGATTCCTTTTACCGAAATTTTGTGGCCTAGAACAATGCCTTCCTTGACCATAAAATGACATTTTTTCCAATTCAAAACAAGACTAGTCTCCACATATCGTTCAAGGAATTTATTTAAGTGAGCGAGGTAAAAATCAAATGAATCCCCAACCATGGAGAAGTCATCAATGAAAACCTCTATTGTATCCTCTACCGTATCGATAAAAATGGACAACATGCATCTTTGAAACGTGGTCGGCGCATTGCATAACCCAAAGGGCATGCGCTTGAAAGCAAATGTGCCATAGGGATGAGTGAAAGTGGTCTTTTCTTGGTCTTTTGAGAAGATGAAAATTTGATTGTACCTCGAGTAACCATCAAGAAAGCAATACCAACCTCGACCGGCTAGTCTATCCAAAATTTGATCCATAAAGGGCATGGAAAAGTGGTCTTTCTCGGTCCATGAGTTCAATTTGCGATAATCCATACACACGATTAAACCCATGACCGGGCGCATAAGTACAAGATCATCATTATCATTCGGTACCACCGTCATGCCGCACTTCTTAGGAACACATTAGATTGGACTCATCCATGTGCTATTTGAAATTGGGTAGACAACTCCCGCATCAAGCCACTTAATGATTTCCTTCTTGACCACCTCTTGTATTGGTTGGTTTAGTCTCCTTTGGTGTTCCACACTAGGAACATGATCAATATTTAACTTGATTTTATGAGAACAAATTCTGGGAGAAATGCTTATAATGTGTGCGATAGTCTATCTGATAGCACGAATGAACTCTTTCACAATTGATTTCAAGGTATCCACTTGACAAGGTTCAAGATATCCCACTACAATGATTGGCAATGTATTATCCTCACCCAAGAAAACATATTGGAGATGGGATGGCAACGACTTAAGTTTGAGTTAAGGTGGTTCAATAATAGATGGTCTGGCAGGTGGACTCTCACGATTTTTCAAATCAAGATCCAATTTAACCGGCTTCTTAGTGTAAAACCCAAGACCCATCAACTAAGATACCACCTCATCATATTCTTCAACCACCTCACTCCCAAGGTTCCATAATATACCCACCAAGGGGTCATTCACAAAATCCATTTCAATGTTGTTAGCCACCTCATCATCAACCACATCAATTACCAAAATAACTTGTAAGTCCATAGGTTGCTTCATGGACTTACATACATTGAAGGATACTTTTTCATTGTTCACCCAAAATTTCATCTCCCCATTTTGCAAATCCACTAAGGCTCTTCCAGTAGCTAATAATGGTCTACCAAGAATGATTGGAACCTCATGATCAATCTCAAAATCAAGAATAACGAAGTTGGCTGGAAAGAGAAACCGGTCAACTTTCACCAAAACATCATACAACACACCCGAGTGGTAGGCTTAGGATCGCCCAACCCTAACTTTTGAAACACGATAAATGGCATCAAATTAATACTTTTTCTAAGATCACATAATGTTTTTCAGAATTTGTAGACCCCGATAGTGCAAGCAATAGTAAATGCACCCGAGTCTTCTGTCTTCACCACCATTGTTCTAGACATTATAGCACTACAATTGTGGGTTAGCTCAATTGTTTCAAAATCCATGACTTGCTTCTTTGTAACCAAAACCTTTATAAATTTTACATAACCGGGCATTTCTTTTAAGGCTTCTAACAATGGAATATTTATCGATAATTTGCTAAACTTTGCAAGGAACTTCTTGAACTTGGTATCATCATCATTCTTCTTGAGCCTTTGTGGGAATAGGGGAGGAATTTTGATTTGTGGCAATGGAACAATTGGAGTTTCATCCATTTTTGGAGTATCATCCTCTATCACCTTCGGAGTTTCTCACTTTCAACATTTTCTTCAACTACCGTTGGCCATTCAACACTTGTATCCTTAGGCTTTGGATCATTATCAATTGGCTCTTCTAGCCTCTTTCTCTTTACATTGGTTTGTTCTTCATTTGCCTTTTCATTGGGGTCTTCACCAAGATCAACAACATCTTTACCAAGAGTCCAACCACTCCTACTAACAATAGCTATATGTGAGCATCATTTTTAGGATTGACAACCGTGTCACTAGGTAATCTACCCTTTGGTCTTGCATTAAGTTATGCTGAGATTTGGACCAATTGAGTTTTGAGTTGCATGATAGAGGCCAAGTGAGATATCACTATTTGATTTAGTTGTGAGAAGTCACCTTTCATTTCTCTCACTATTTTGTCGGTCCCCTCAACATGCACCCATTAAATTCCGAGCAAGGACATCTTCACTTTTGAGCTTATCCAGGTTAATGGAACTTGACTCTTTACCCTTTGGCCGATCTTGTGAAGGTACATATCGACCATAATCTCTTCAATCATGATCTCTTTTCTTCCAACCTTGATTCCCACCTTGACTTTGATAGGTAGGGCAAAAAAAATCCAATTGGTTCGACAAGAACCGAATTTCTTCATCAAGGGACTCCGTTTCCTCACCATCATAAGCTTTAGCACTCTTAGAAGCAACAACGTTAACCGCCTTAGGAAGAGGCCCCATCATATGCTTGGTAAGAAGATCAAGTTGTGTCATCACTTTATTCATATTTATATCTCTCTCTTTATCTTTTTTCTTTTGATCTTGGATCACAAAAGATGCGGAGAGAGCCTCCACGGCCACCTCAGTATCTCTTGAGTGCCACCCTCTCCTTTTCTTGGTCACTTGATCTAATAGAGTTGATGCAACACCATACGATAGTCTAACAAGAGAACCCCTGGCCGCATTATCGAATACCGTCTTGTTCAATTGATCTAATTCCCTATAGAAAATTTGGAGAAACATATTATCCGAAACATCATGATTTGGGCATTGCATTAACTTGTTGAATCTTTCCTAAACCTCATATAACAGTTCGCCATTAAGTTAGCAAAAGTTGATGATTTCATCCATTAGTTGCAACATCCGAGAAGAAGGAAAATATCTTTCCAAGAATGCCTCTGTGAGCTCACTCCATGGAGTGATAGATCCCGTCAAAGAGAATAGAAAAATATGCAACCGGATTGACTCTTGAGATATGTGGGCTATGTCAAATGGAGAACACAAATCAATAAAATTCTTCAAGTGGAGATTAGCATCCTCATGAGCTTGGACTCCAAATAACCCTTTCATTTGAAGCAAATGTAGCATCACGCTAGTAACATGAAACATCCATGTCCTTTCGCCGGTGGAATACGAATAGCACTAGCTCGGCCCGCATCACCAAGGTGATTCACATCCTTAAGATATCCGTCAACCATACCAGTATTACTACCGTGTTGGCTCATAGTATAGTGTATACTATTATACACACCTGAGAAAGAACAAAAACACCAAACAATGTAAAATAAAACACTACGGCTAACCCAAAGTAACTAAAAATACTACAAGAGTGAAAACTATGTTTCACTCCCCGACAACGGCGCCATTTTTTATAACGCTCAAATTACACTCTTGAATGAGTGTAAGCGATCATTGTCAATATAATAACCCAACTTAGGTTGGGGTCAAATCCACAAGAAGTGAAAACATGAAATTCAAAACTCAAGAGTATTAATAGTCTACTAAAAGATGACCCGCAGTGTGAATAAAGCAAGCATAAATGTAAAATAGGGGATTTAGTTTGAATGTGTTTATAAATCACAACTACTTCAATTTTAGTGCACTAGCTTGAAGTTGAAGAATGCTAAGAGTGAATTCAATTGAGAATAAGCCTTGGGGTTATGCAATTATAGGTGTGGGATCATGCATAAGTATTTGGCCATTTATTCAATTTTTAGCAAAAAATTATGGGTAGACTAGATGTCAATGTATTGGTGTCAATCTTTCAATTACAACACTAAATTTCACAAATGGGTTCTTTCGAACACCTCACAAGTGTGACAATTTCCCACATCTATTGCCTCAATTGACATCCTTATGTCTAAGAGATATCATTAAATGAAATGAATCAAGTTATTGGTTGCATTTATTCCTCACTTATGTTTTCTTTTTCAAGAATGACATGGGTTCTAGAGTGGTTGGAGTTTGCAACCCCCAACTCTCAATTAATTCATGAAATAAATGCAACACCCATCACAACTAACAAATTAGAAAAATAATTAGCTAAAACCCATGTACTACCACTACCTAAGCAAGCATAACTCCAAGAGTAGAAATTAGCTACTCGTAGATAAAAGGGATAAGAATATACCAAAGTTTTCATTAACTTCATCCATGAAAAATAGAGACAATGTAATTCCACACTTGGGGTTTCAATAATTTTTCAAAGGAAAATCATTATCATGTATTTTTTATTCAATTTTAGTACAAATTTCTCAAAAGATGAAAAGATAGATACTAAAAGAGAAGAGGGGAGATAAGAGATAAAATGGAGGCTATCTTCAAAAGATGAAAAAACTAGGTCTTGAAAAAAGAGTTAAACCCCTCCTTTTAAACTCCACTCTACATTTGATGAAAATTAAAACACTGCCACCTTATCCTTGATCTGCTTGGGTAGATCCAAAGCGGATGAAGAGCAGACAGAGAGCAGATGGCTAGCAGCTCCAAAGCAGATGTGAAGTGGATGACTCATTTTCTTCATATTTGGCCTCTTGATGATTTAGGCTTAAAAGGTGCTAGTAAGTTGTCAAATTGATGACTTATCAGAATGCATAGGTTTTGTCCTTTATTGCCAAAAAATAGGAGCACTTGCGACTTAAATATGAGATTAAATTTGAGTCAGTAAATGCTTTTGACATATGACTTGAATTATCCTTTTAATGAGGATGTGATGATAATTCCTAACATACCTCACGATTAAAATAAATGAGGGTCATGATGGCACTTGTCGCGGTGCACCTTGACAAATAATCCTATCACCCTAACTAATACGAAAAGAGAAAAAGATAGAAATATCCCAAGATAAAGCTTCTTGAACAAAGTTGAACCATATAAGTAATCATAATAATGCGAAAAGAACTTATCTAAAATACCAATCATGCCCAAAACCAAGTGTCAATAGTGTAAGAACTACTAATACAATTCAAGAGTCAAATACATCAAAAAAATAACCACAAAGGAATAATATCTATCTTCGAATACTAATAAAGACATAACTACTATAGAAAGAAAGAGGTGAACTTTGGACGCATGAATGTCTAACCGCTACCTTGGAAGCTCCAATAATTGCCCGAGTCAAGCAAGCTAAGGCGTACTCGAGCTAAGACCTGCACTAAAAGGGCGCAGTGGGCATGAGTACGGTCCACTTGTAATCAGTAGGTATCATAGGCCGACCTAGTAAAGTAGTAAATAAAACATACAAAATATACACTAAGGGCACGTCACCTGCAATCAGAAAATGTTCCACAATGGTAGCCCACACTGCTTGCACTAATAATTTTAATATATCTGACATATATTGCAATATCACACCAACATAAAATAAAAGTACGTATTATATCACATGTAAGAAGAACAAGTGGGAACATGCATATACAAGGTCATCAAATACAAGTAAAAGAAGATACGATAAATACATAGATGTCCCACTGGCCATCTGTCTGGGGTGAAATGCTATGCTAAGATCAACCCGAGTACCCAACTCACCCTAAAAATTCATTGAAAAGTGAGATATGAACATGGGACCTCGATCTGAAATAATAGACTCTGGCACACCATACTGATGAACAATCTCATGAATAAAGATACAAGCCAACCTCTCAGCACTGAATGAGATCAGAACCTGAATAAAATGAGCTGACTTGGTCAATCTATCCACGATCACCCAAACACTTTCAAAACCATGAGATGTACGAGGCAAACCAATCACAAAGTCCATGGTGATGCGTTCCCACTTCTACTCAGGATTGAGTAACCTCTAAAGCAAACCACCAGGTTTCATATGCCCGGTCTTCACCTGCTGATAACATAGGCAACGAGCCATAAAATTTGCTATATCTCACCTCATACCACCCCACCAGTATTGCTGTCTTAAATCACAATACATCTTAGTCACATCTAGATGGATGGAATATCTGAAACGATGGGCCTCCTCCAAGATCAACCTAATCCAGTCACCCACTCTCAGCACACAAACTTGGCCTCTAATCCACAAAACTCCATCTAAATTAAGTAAGGCTTCCTTAGCCTCACCACTTAATACCTTATCTCGAATCAACCTCAATCTAACATCATCAAACTGATGAGCTCGAATCTTCTCCATCAAAGAAATTCTAGCATCCATAAATGCCAAAATACGCTCTAGTGTCAAAATATCAAGCCTAACCATCTGGTTAGCTAAAGACTGGACCTCTAAGGCCAAATACCTCTCCTGGGTCAAAAGATGTACCAAGCTACTTCATTAGCCTTGTCCAAATGGTAGAGAATAGTCAAGTGATAATCCTTAAGCAACTCAAGCAAAAAATGTTGCCTTATATTAAGATCTCGCTGGCTGAAGAATTACTGAAAGCTACGATGATCTGAGAAGATCTCACAATGGACTCCATACAACAGACTCCACAACTTCAAGGCAAACACAACTGCACACAACTCTAAATCATACGTAGGATAATTTCTCTTATGAGGCTTTAACTGACGAGATACATACACAACTACCTTATCCTCTTGCATCAATACAACACCTAATACAAGACCGGAAGCATCACAAAACACGGTAAAGCCCATGCCCTCCTTGGGCAAAGCCAATATTGGAGCTGAAGTCAACAACACCTTGAGCTTTTAGAAGATTGCCTCACAAGCACTAGACCACTAGAAGGAAATCTTTTTCTAAGTCAACTTGGTCAATGGAGCTACAATGGAAGAGAAACCCTCAACAAAACACCGATCATAACTTGCTAAGCCAACAAAACTCTGAATCTTGGTGGGTGAAGTAGGTCTATCCAAATCACGAACTACAACAATCTTGGCTGGATTAACCATAACACCCCCTTAGTCACCACATAACCCAAGAAAGAAACAGACTCTAACAAAAACTTGAACTTAGAAAACTTGGCATACAACTTCTCATCCATCAATCCCTAAAGCACAATCTGTAAATGCTCCTTATGCTTAACCTCACTCTTGGAATACACCAAGAAATTATCACTAAATACAATAATAAAGGAGTTGCGATATGATCAAAATACCCGGTTCATCAACTCCATGAACGCGGCAGGGGAATTGGTCAACCCAAAGGACATGACCAAGAACTCATAATGACCATATTGAGTCCGAAAAGCTGTTTTCAGAATATTCGAAGCTCCAATCCTCAACTGGTGATAATCAAACCTTAAATCAATCTTCGAAAACACGACAACATCCTGAAGTTGATAAAAAAAACCATCATGCGAGGAAGAGGATACTTATTCTTAACTGTTACCTTATTCAACTGTCGATAATCAATACACATCCGCATAGACCCATTCTTTTTCTTCACAAATAAAACAGGTGCACCCAAAGGTGAAACACTAGGTCAGATAAATCCCTTATCCAATAACTCCTATAAATGATCCTTTAGTTCCACCAACTCTGTTGGGGCCATCCTATAAGGAGGAACAAAAATAGGCTTGGTGCCCGACTCAACATCAATAATAAAGTCAATATCTTAATCTGAAGGAATACTATGCAAGTCCGTGGGGAATACATCCATAAACTCATGAACAACATAGACAGAATCTAAGAAAGGAGGCAAAATAACACTGGTATCGCGAATATGAGCCAAGTAAGATAAATATCTCCTCT
Organism: Capsicum annuum; assembly: GCF_002878395.1. Lineage (NCBI taxonomy): Eukaryota > Viridiplantae > Streptophyta > Magnoliopsida > Solanales > Solanaceae > Capsicum > Capsicum annuum. The sequence goes on along the minus strand of NC_061122.1, from coordinate 16,823,228 downwards.
CAACCAATTTGTGAGACTGAATAAAAGATATAATCCTCTTAAAACCCAAATGAAGTACACCCTTCAAGCTATTCTTGGCACACCCGGTGAAGCTAAAGTCATAATTTTAGGAAAATAATCTAAGACAACATGATAAGAAACCAACCAATCCATACCCAAAATAACATCAAAATCGACCATATCTAACAAAAGTAAGTCTACCAAAGTATCACGCCCAGCGAAAGTAACAACACAAGATCAGCGAACCCAATCCACCACTAAAGAATCACCTATTGGGGTAAATACACGAATAGGCATAGGAAGAGGATCACAAATAGAATCAAACACGAAGCAAAATACATAGACACATAAGAGAAATTTTATCTGAGATCAAATAATATTGATGCAGGCCTAAAACAAATGGGGACGATACCTATAATCACAATATCAGAAGCCTCTGCCTCTGGTCTGGCTGGTATGGCATAACACTGACTACGATCACCAGCCAGCTAATAGGCCCATGACCCTGCCATGGGCTCCACTACCTCTACCTTTTTCCTTCTCTGGTAGTATCTCTACCTCTCACAACTAAAATAGAAGTAGCTTGAATCACCCAGCTGGGATAATCCTGGGCCACATGGCCAATCTTATCACACACATAGCAACGTTTATGACCAGTCTCAATAGAAGAAGGTACAACTAGGCCCAAACAGCAAACTTGAACTGCTAAACTAGAAGATCCACCACCTGAACTCTGTAAAGCCGCCTGTACTAACATATTATGGTATCTATGAGAACCTCTAAAATCTCTGACTCGAGAGGTCTAACTCCTGAACTCACCCAAAGCGTCGTGCCTTCCTGGCACCTCCTTAAGATACACTAAGAATACCCTCCATTATCATAGCATGATCCACTATACTCTGGAAAAACCCCCCCAAACACAACCATCTGAGATGTAGCCAACTGGAGAGAAAACATCCAAACCCTTTATGAACTTTCAAACCTTCTTGGACTCAGTAGAAATACTATCTTAGAAATATCTGAACAGGGCATGAAAGTGTGCCTCGTACTTAGTAACTGTCATAGATCCTTACTTTAAATGGTCAAACTCACTCCGCATACGATCTCTCAAACTGAAAAGCACAAATCTCTCTAGAAAAACCTCTAATAACTGATTCAAAGTCATCTCAGGAGAATCATGTTGTCTACAACTGACAAGCGACCTCTATAATCTCTTCCCGTAACTCTTAACTGATAAGATGTAGTACAAGCTACACTATTAATGCAGAAAGAGTGAAACACAACTCAGAGTACAAGGTATGAAAGAGTTTCGTACGATAAAGAATAAAATAAGTAAAGTTTCCAAAAGACGTCCTATAGCCTCTCAAAAATAGATATGGAAGTCTACATACAGATCCACGAGACTCTATTATACATCTCGCTCTTACACCGTTAAGACCAATGAAACCTGGTTGCTTTGTACCAATTTGTCACGACCCAAAAATGAGGGTCATGATGGCTCTTGTCATGATGCACCTTGACAAGTAAGCCTATCACCCAAACTTTTATGAAAAGAGGAAAAGATAGAAATATCCTAAGATAAGGCTTCTAGAACAAAGTCGAACCATATAAATAATCATAATAATATGGAAAGAACTTATCCAAAATATCAATCATGCCCAAAACTAAGTGTCAATAGTGTAAGAACTACTAATGCAATTCAAGAGTCAAATACAAAAGAAAAATAACCACAAAGAAATAATATCTATCTCTGAATACTAATAAGGACATAACTACTAAAGAAATATAAAGGTGAACTTTGGACGCATTAATGTCTAAACGCTACCTTGTAAGCTCCAATAATTGCTCGAGTCAAGCTAGCTGAGGCGGACTCGAGATAGGACCTGCATCGAAAGAGCACAGTAAGCATGAGTACGGTCCACTTGTACTCAGTAGGTATCATAGACCAAGCAAATTAGTATATAAAGCATACAAAATATACACTAAGGGAACATCACGTGCAATCAAAAAATGTCCCAACAATGATAGCCCACACCGCTTGAACTAAAAGTTCTGATATATCTCACATATATTGTAATATCACACCAAGATAGAACAAAAGTACATATTATATCATATATAAGAAGAGCAAGGGGAACATACATATACAAGATCATCAAATACAAGTAAAAGAAGATATAAAAAATACATAGATGACAAGTCAATATGCCAATATAACACAAAATAACATAATAAAGTAAGTGTATGTATATGATGATAATGCATGAGGTTGTCGCACAACCTTCGGGATTGGCGCACAATCCCCGTATCCACCTATGAAGATAAAGTTTCCCGACATAGGACCCATGAGGGGAGGAGGGGTTCGTCAACCCATATACAATCCACATAACTCATATCTTCTTTCTGGCATATCTCTCAAAAAGGTGTTATCAAGTGTTGCCAGTGTTTCTCAGATATTGCCATGGTGGTACCAATGTTTCATGAATTAGAGTATGATATGAAGATGTAATGCTCACAACCAATCACAATTACTATTTCGATAACCAACCACATGATATATTTTCACAACCTACAACAATGATACATTTCCACAACCACATGAACCAATATCCACTCATTATTTTTGATTCATCCATGAATTTCCACATGTCTCATGTGCCAATAAAGTGTGTATATAATCACAATACATCAATGGTACAATATTAAGCATTTTAACAACACAATACAATTATTCACATGTATTCAAGGCTATCAATATCACATAGGATCCCACACAGTCACACATATCACATAATATCTCAATTTCGATAATTATATCACATATAGGCCCCAACACGAGCACAACACATAGATAGCCATTTTTCATTATTAGTTACCACCCTTAAAATGCATTTTGTATCATCACTTACTACCCAGCTCAGTCTGAAAGTAACACCTACCTCAAAAGCTAAAACCGACCTGCTACACTTCGAACTCACGACCTTAATTTTTACGAATAATCTTGAAATTCACTAAAAATATTAAATATTAAATCTACGCATCAAAACAAAACCAACGACACCCATATTGACTACTTTGGGTTCAGGATCAAAACAGACTCCCGAAATGGATTTCTGAAAATGAAGGGAGAAATCATAACTTTACTTCAAAAATATGTTCCCCATATTTTTAGGAACCTACAGCTAAAAATTCAAGTTAAATCGAGTCAACAATGAGGTTCAAATTGAAGAAAAACTATTTTTGAGCTTTACCGGGTAAAATCTTTTAAATCCAGGTTAAATTCAAGAATCGGAGTTGTTTTGATGGTTAAATTGATGAAAAACTAGTAATTATAATATAAAAATGTAATTCAAGTGAAAAGGAGTGAAAACGAAGTTTAAAATCAAGTCCTAAGATTTTTGGAAATTTGAGAAATTAATTAAGAAATTACTAAGAAAAGGATGAATTCTTACATTAAATCCATAATAAAACCAAGAAATAAGTGTTAATCTAGCTTTCCGAATCCCACAAACTTTGCTTTTAAGCTCCCACACTATTTTAGAATTTAACTCTCAAGAGGCAAGATGAAAAATGAGCAAAATAGGCCAAAAAGGTAAAAATCTGCTATATATAGCTGATAATTTGCACGAGTAGTTTTTTTCTGAAGTTCAACTCACACTTTGACAGGGTGATCGGGATTCGTTCGGAGTTTGATATATACAAATGAACTATGCAACCATACTAGATTTGATATTTCGGACGCGATGGTGATACCATATTTTAAAAAAAATATCATTTTCACAAAGTTGACCCTCGAAATCCGAAATCATAATTTTTCAAATAAAGGATCGAAATGAGATTTAAAAGTCGTAAAATCACATCAAACATGATAACACCCTAAAATTGACATTCCTATTGGCAAAGTAAGATTTTCTATCCGAGATCGTTTTGACCAAATGTGGATCCCACACTCATATTTCTAATTTTTTCAACTTTCCAATTAATAGGTCGAAATAAGCTCGGGTGCACCAGGACCCAAACCAAGGGTCTACCTAGCCTAAAATTGATATTTCGGAGCTGCTGGTGCAGTCCATTTGGCTATGTTGCATGGATCAAAAGGTATCCACATAAATCTAAAATAAGACTCTCGAAACCATCAAAAATCACAATATCGTATAAATGATACCAAAATGCATCAGAAACCATATCAATCACTCCCACAGCCCAGAAATTCCATAATGCAATTATGAGAATGGGTAAAATAGTCAAATCACATAAAATCATAAATGTCACATATTCATCAATGTTTTAGGTTGTTACAATAAACCTGAGAAAGTATTTAAAAACATCAATTATAAGAATATTGTTTTTCTAATTTAATCTTTGTTTCTGATTAAGTATCACATGTAATTTATACCATCAAAAATTTATATAACATCACCTCATTATTACTACATTTCACTGTAAAAATTTGATTATCTAAAATAATTTTTCATGTTATATGTTACTTCTCTATAACTATATTCTACCTATTAGAGTACGTAATGGAATTCATTATAACACTACATTCTTTGTAAAACTACCCCTCTGTAAGAGTCACACTTAATATTATGTAATGATATTTTTTTTGGTGAAGAAAAACATTTTATTAATCTCCGCTCAAACAAATACAATGATATCAAGACCATAATTTCTCTCAATTTTCTATGCTATCTACTGACAGTTCTGTTGACACCTAATTTTTTGTCCTCCACAACTGCGTTAATCTCGAGTTTCTTAATTTTTTCAAATAAAATCACAACAATTATTTTTTCCAAATAAATGCACTTTAAAATATTTATTTGGGTTAATTTCATCATCTAAGTGACTATTATACATTTTCATATTCACATACACGAGATCGTACAAATTTTATTATTTAAATGAATTCTTTTACCAAAATTGAAATCTTATTTAGATTGAGCTTGAAAATTATTTTAAAAGAATAAAATCTTGATTCAAGTACAATTTAATCTCAAAAATAATTTATTTAGATAAATATGCATTTGATTTTATTAAATCAAGAAGCTCAGGATTAAGTGAGGTATTAATTTGTATCGAATTTCGGCTTGATTTGGCCAATCTATTAAATTTGGCTATAATTGAAATCAAATTGGCCTCAATTGCAATGCAATTGGCTAATTGACTTACAATTTGGGTAAAATTTAAACGGATTCAGCAAATTCTTAATTCAATTGGGGTTATTTATTAAATAACCCCAATTTCATCCCATTTCTTATCTTTAATCACTAGTCCAAATTCAACCTAACCTCAGCAGCCCGTACCCCAACAAAGACTAACAGCCCAATTTTCTTTTCTTGTTTATCCATCAATAACAACAAACATCAACAACAGCCTAACCCATCGGCCCATTTTAAACCTGACCCGGCCCACCATCAACAAATCCCCCTTTTCTCCCTTAATCAGCAAGAACTGGTCTCCAACGCAAAAACAACCAAAAATGGCGCACGACTCCAGAAACTCGAACAACAACGACAAACTCGATTCAATGAATCCACCATCGAACCAACCCAAAATTGATCCCAAACTATTCTTTTTCCCTCTTTCACGTGTCTCACGCGGCAGTAGGATAAGGAAAAACCTCGAACCTTCTAGAAAACAAGCCAGGTGTCATCCCCCAACATCTAACTCTGCGAATTTTGGGATAATGGTACGTTTTTGGTATATATTTGGATAATTTTGATTGGTTTGAGGGAGATTATCCCTTTTTCCCCAGTTTTTCCATTGTCTTTTCTTCCAAAATCTGTTGAAGAATAACGGGATGGGTACAATTTGTTAGAAGGGGACCTTATCTTAGGGGAGATTTTGAAGTTCAAATTCCTTTTTTTTCAAATCCCTAGATTACCCCTAATTTTTCTTCTATATAAAGACCCATTAGGTCACTGATTTAAGGGGATTTTTTTTTGTCTTTTAGAGGATTTAGGGTCGAAAATTCTGTGGTTCAAAAATTTAGGTTGGAAAAATTGGGGTTGAATATTTGAGGTAGGAAACAGGGGGAAATATGAAAGCAGAAGATTTAGAGCATATCTATTTTTTTTTAGCAAAAATTCAGTCTTTCCTTCTTCTTCTAGCGTAAATCTTTTGGATGAAAGTGATTGAATGCTGAAAATACTCAGGATCGCAGTAGTATTTTCAGTTGGTGGTGGTTGAGCTTTCGTCGTAGGCTCGAGATCCATTTTGCTGCCCAAAAACCGGTCAGTACTCGACTCTCTCTTTTACTATTGCATTGTAACGGTTGCAGTATTGTCGTGTTGTAGCAGTAGCGGGTATGATTATTGTCTTGCTGGGATGTTCGCTGTTAGAGGCTTTGAAAGCCATTGGTTGTGATGAATGTAGGCTGGTTTTCGGATATACTTGTGGCGTATTGGGAGTGCCTTTCTTACTTAAATCTGATTTTATTTTGTATAGCTTGTCAATCCGATTACTTGCCCACAGCTAATCAGAATGAGGAATTTAGCATAGAGGTGCTTTGAAATACTGTTTATTTAGTGTTCGAGGATGTAAATGGATGAGGTAGAATCGGAAGTTGTGTTAGATTTATCTTTCATTAACATGGTCTGTTGAGTCTTTAGGGTCGATTTGAACAAAACTGTGGCTAAAAATGGTATTTGAATTGAAGTCTAGCTAACGAGTTGATTGTTTTCTTTTGTTTTGATGATTAACTTGATATGCACTTCTATTTATCTGCATACGTCGATTAATAAAGAAGAAAGTTTTATCTTCAACATGACATGTGATTTGTCAGAATGATGACTAGTTCTCCTGCCCATTGTTGTTCATGTTCAAAACCCTTGTAACAATGTTCTTTTCATCCCATATCCACATCAAGGATTATTTGTTTTCGTGATTGGAGGTCATCTATGCATTTCCTATCCTTGCGTCGTCTCCAATATGGCTATTATATTTTGGAGCACTGTATAAGTTGACTAGCCTTGATTCATTATATTTCAATAAAAAGTTTCTGTTCAAAGCTTGCCGAAAAGTTTCTCTGATTATCTAAGTGACTATATGTTAGTAAGCATTTTATCTGTTTGTCTGACTATAGTGTTAAGTAAAAGCAAACTTACCCAGACATAAGTGTGAATTTGGTTTTCTTAATAGCTAAGGAATCATAGTTTGTTATGTTTAATTGGATAAGGAAAATACGAGTGATTCTCCAAAAAATGTCTAAGTTATGTGAATATGAAGTCCCCTTCGAATGTCTGCCTGGTTGTTCATATCGAAGTTGGGAGGCTCGTATCGACTTAAAATTCTTGGATTGCCTTTTGGTGGTGTTGGTCTTCTTCCTGTTCATTTCATTTACTGTTGAACATCTACGAACTGCCTCCGTCGCTCTTGTTTCTTTAAAGAGGTCACTAGTCCGCGTAGTCCTCAATTTGACTTAGTAAATTTCCCTGCGTGTCATACATAAAATTGGTCTTTTATTGAGTAGTAAACTTATTTGAATATGCTCTGACCAATGGGTAAACCATTTCCTGTTGAAATTTTGCATGAGATTTTTTTTTTTTTTGCTAATTAACGTGCCCTTTTTATATATTCGACATTCGCCCTCCCATTAAATAAGATGCATGATATTTTAACATTTTGAATATTAGTTAAAACATGTATTAATAACTAATTTTCTTTTCTTTCTTTTGTATGTGAAAACATCCGAGTCTAAACGGACTCTATTCCCATTGTTGCATTATCAATATGGGCCGTTGAGGCCTATCCTCCATGAGTCGATTTTGAAGGCCCTAAGGAAACAATCTCATAGTGTACGGATACAAGGAGTTGAAAGAAGAAGAGTGGGTTAAGATCCCACATTTGAAGCGGCCAAGAGACTTAAAAGTCTCGGTTTCCATTTCATTTATTTATTTATTTAAGTCATTTATTATTATTATTTTTATTTATTTAGTTATTTATTTTTATTCATTCATTCGGGCCGAGAAGCCAAAGTTGTATTTAATATAGGTGGAACAAGATTCGAGTCAAAGGCTCAAAAACTAGATTAGGACAGGTGAAATGGGTCAAAGGCCCGATTAGACTAGGACAGGTTTTGTTGGTTTGCGCCCAATGGCCTAAATCGTTTACTATCTCCTCCCTTTCCCCGTTTATGTATTTACTTGCTTATTTCATTTGTGTAGACTTAGTCGAAATCCCTATTAGGTCGTCTAAAACTGTTTTTACACAAATCTTTTCGACAAAATCAATCACTTTTCAAAAATAAACTTTTTTTAAGGTTAATCAAAGATGTTTTTTCAAACAGTCCGGATAACCGCAAATTAGCGGACGTTTTAGGTGCCTAACACCTTCCTAAAATGTTAATAGGAACCGCTTATCTAGAATCTCTAACTTAAACGATTTTACTGTTTTGAATCGTCTAAGTACATTACAAAGGTTTCTTAATTCCTTTTCAAAATTAAGTGGCGACTCTTCAAAAAGTCAAAATTTCTCCGCAAAACAGATATGGCGACTCTACTGGGGATCTCTAACTAGGTTCTAACCAAATGTTTGATTTCATCTTTTGATTAACTATTTATGTGTTTATATGTTTCAATTCTGTAAATTTTAACTATCGTATCTCATGGCATATTCATGCATTATTTAAACTGTTTTGGGGTTTCGTGGATGTTCCGATCCCTGTTGTTCAATTCCAAAATGTATTGGAAATACGAACGACTTATTAGCATGTGAGTCATCTGACGCTGTTCGTATTTTCGAACTAAAGTTATCCGCTTGAGAACCAGTGTTCAAACCCACTCTAAACACCGAGGATAGAATGAAACCAAAACCCTATTTTAGGCATGAGCCTAGGACGACCCAATACCCGAGTGGGGTATTGGGCCCATTAGAAAACCTGCCCTGCGTCTATTGACCTCAAGTCAATTATAGACGAATCATATTTATGTGTTGAAAAAATATATGTTTGTTTAATCCAATCCATTATCCTTTGGGGGTCGAGAAAAGACTTGATTTACTCACTTTTATATAAAGATGACTCAATCGTACACTGATTGTCGGAGGAATTGAAACAACTCAAGCAAGAAATTGATCGATTTGGACAGTTGCATGGCATCTATGGCACAGTTATACGACAATCGCTTGATCATTATGCAGGTCATGATCCACTTGATGAATTGGCTAGGAAAATTTAACGTATGTAACATTTCTCAATGAATTGTCTAGGAAAATTTAATGCATGTAACATTTGTTTAACAAAACCCCATTCCACCGTGTCACACGCCTTCTTCAAGTCGATCTTGATCAAAAAACTTTTTGTACTTTGCTTCCTATTGTAGAGACGGACTAATTGTTGACCAAAAGTACATTTTGCACAATCATTCTACCCTCTACAAAGGCACTTTGGTTAGGTCATATAATCTCTGGCATCACACTTTTTAATCTGTTACATAATACTTTCGATATGATCTTAGAAGTAGTATTACAATTGGCCTGTAATCACTCACCGACGTTGCATGATCACCCTTAGGGATAAGAGTTTTGGTCGTTGTATTCCAATCTTTAAGTAATTTTCCAGAAGAGAAGAATTCTTGCGCTCCGACAAGAAAGTCATGTTTGATAATGTCCCAACAATCCTTGTTAAATTGGCTACCAAAATCGTCCGGGCCTGGAACCTTGTCACCTCCTATGAACCATACTACTTGCTTCAACTTTTCTTCTTCAACTGGTAGCACTAGCTTTTCCCTATGATGGCTTAACACAATTGGGCTTTGTTGGACCATGGTACTACATACATTAGCCGTAGTGATGCCAGGATTTCCCCGTGAGTCCTATTTTCATCATCAGTAATAGAGAAAATTTCAGTTTACGCTTCGTCTAGCCTTCAATATACTATGATAAAACTTCATGTTCAGATCACCATATTTCATCCTATGAATCTTACACTTTTGTTGCAAGTACTTAGTTCTGGCTATGTTTCTTTTGTTGTAATCTTGCATTAAATGTATCTCTTTTCCTATCAATTGACCATTACATGCATCCTTTTGTAGCTTTTCCTGACACTTTATCAGTCTAGCATAAGCATGCTCCGTACTCTGCTCCACCTCATGAAATCTCTCTTTCTTGATACTTTGTAGCATTGCTTTAAGTCTATTCAGCTTGCCAATAAATTGATACATCTTTGAACTACTTAGCGATCTATCCCAGTCATTACGCACCCTATGAATTTTTCTAAAAGACTCTTTTCTTGAATAGTATTGAAGAAAGTTTTGAATTGCCCAGTATTTCACCAATTAGTAACCCAAGATTTCAGACATTTATTAATTAAGACAAAAATCCATCGAGGCAAATATACTATAGATGCAAGATAGAGAAGACGGGTGAATGCTTTCTTTTTTGTCATTTTTTCATCTGTGAATTGTTAATCAACTCATCCATACACTCTATGCGATCAAATATTTCTTATACACATGAGTTTTATACAAAGTATCGAACTTATGAATCTATTTTCTTTGTGATTTTATGGTTAGCCTTTGAATCTAGAAAAAAATCAAGAAATAGGCTAAGAATTCACTTCAAATAAAGAAATTAAGAATATTGTTTCCTAATATCTCAATTGATCAAATTCAAAATCAAGCGTCCACATATTAAAATAGAAAAATCTTCCACTTCCTTTAGGTACACCAGTGTCTCATCGTAAAGTAGCCGGACAATGATCATATATCCCTCACTAGCAAAGTGCACTGCAGAGTCCGTTAAGGATGTAATCCAGTCCTCATTTACCATTACTCTATCAATTCGACTATAAACTCTTATTGCTTTCGTTAGTTTGTTCGTCCAGGTGAAGAATGCGCCAGATGACTTTAAGTTCTTAGAGTTCACACGTGCTCATACAACTTTTGTAGTCTTTGATCTCAACAACTGACATTGGACTCTCTATTCTTTCATGTTTGTTTAACACGTGATTGAAATCTCCCATCACTGCCCATGGACCCGTAACATAAAAACCAATGCTAACAAGCTCTTGCCAGATTTCTCTTCACAACCCCTGATAATTAAAACCATACACGAAAGTCAGGATAACATTCATCCATGTCCCTCGATGCTCAACTTCACAATGTATTTTATGTGTTGTCATTCTTACTATATTAAAAGTATAAATTAAAGGCCTCCATAATAAATAAATCCTCCCTGTAGGATGGTGAGATAGGTTAGTTGTGTAGGACCATACACCACAAAGGTTAAGGGATGCACTTTGTGCTTTATTCCTCTTAACGTTTGTTTCCAAGAGGCCAAAGAGATTAATGTTGCTCTTGTGCAAAAAGAGATTCATCTCCTTTTGCTTCACTAGTCTATTTAGGGGATGTTACAAAAACCAAGACTATCCATGAGGGGAAGGGGGGATACCCCTATTCACCCCTTTTGGAAGAACACCTCCATTTCTATCCATCAATTTTGCACCTAATTGCGATGTTAAAGCCTCTTTATGCAAGACATTATTCAGTTCAAGCCTACTTTGGTTAAGCGTGCACTGTAAAGAAGTTGTTAGTGGTGCCCCCCGTCTCTCGTGGTTGGGGTACTTGCGTGGCCTTCTTAGCTATGCATTCCGTACTTGTCAAAATCCCTCCTTGTTTGCTTGATTAGCCTCCCCCTGTTTGGCTGAGATTGGTTTGTCCTCCTGTTTACCCTTTTCTGGTATTTTCCCTTGCTCCTCCTTCTCTTGCTTACATTTTCAACAGTCCTCCTGTGAATGGCCAAATTTCTTGTAGTGCGTACAGAGGATTGGTTTCCATTCATAGGTCACCTTGTGTTTGATTATTTTCCACACTTTATTCTCAAACATCACATTCTCTAGGAATTCACCTCCACTTGAACCCTAGCAAACATTACTTGTTCTTTCATAGTTGTTGCACAACCCGCTTTGATTGATTTTCCTATCAAATTATAAAAAATTTTCAGGGCTTTTTTTCCCAATACTTCAAGTCTAGACCCTCCGAACGAACCCAAATTTGTACTTTTTCAATCATGATCTTATTCATCTCCACCCCTGGGGTCCATCATCTCTTTACTACTAGACTGTGATTGAAGATTTGGATTCCCCCTTCTATGGCTCTGTTTTGATTTCCTAAGCTACCAAATCTAACAAGAAAAATTCTCTAATTAGTTTGGTCTATCTTCTTTAATTGTAGTTCTTTCCAAACCCGCTTGAAAAAAACCCTCAATTACCTATAACAGGGGATTAGAACCAAGTACATAGTATACAACAGTTGTGCTCTAGTAATCAACTTCCTGCGAGATGTCTTCCAGAGTTATTTTGATATTTGTTTCTATCTTCTCCACTATTAGGTCAAAACCCGCCTTTATTGGGAGGTTTTCCCAATGATTGAGCTCCATTTCACTGTTGGATCTATGGTTTGCGATCTACCTTCACTTTCAAGTTTGTGCTCCTCATCTTCTACCTGGTACGCCCATGATTATGACACAGAGCTTCGTATTGGGCTTTGAGTTGGCTTTGCTATCGGCGTCACCCATCTTTCCGCTGAAGCTAGGGATTATTCTAATGGTAGAGCTGTGAGTTCTTATAGAACATTGACACTACGCATTTTCTTCGCATCATCCGATTTTGGTACTCCTTTCCTGTATGTGGAGGTGATAGTCGTAGCTCTTTTTGCCATTTTCCCTCTCCCTCCAGTCTTGGTTTTCCTTGTCATCCAACCCTAGCTGAAAGGAGCCCACATTCTAGAGAGAGAAAGTTTTTCCTTTTTTCTTTCTTTCTATTATGTAATGATATTTTATAAGAATATATTATGCATAAAATAAAATCTAAAATTTTTATCATAATCAATCATAATTACTGTCATGCATATAGTAAATTTCAACTAAAAATATCTGATTAAATAAAAAAATATTTTTAAATGGTGTCCAACCGCTATATTATAACTTCATGAGGAGAAACTACTAATGTTTGTCTTTTTTTTTTTCAATCATACTTCTTCTAATTTTGCATTTTTATTATAGCAACTAAATGAGATCTAAACGTTAAATTTCAGTATACATAAATAGCAACATCTTTCCATAATAATCATAAAACTTTCAGACAAATACTATTACTACAGAGAGATTCGATTCTACTTTCATTAATTAGAATCGTAGAAGTAGATGTGAATTGAGTCACAATCGAAATAGATGGGTGTGTCACTTCTTTTAGTTATCCCTTTTTATATTCCAATTGAACATTTTCTTTTATGCTTTGAATTCTCAAAAAGTCTCACCAATATTTAACTACATATTTTCTCATATATTACTTTCGCCCGTCTCAAATTACCATTCCTAAAAATAGGTACCTTAAATTATTTATCACTTTAGAAATTCAAGATAATTAATTATTAATTATTATTTTTTTATTTTTAGTAGTTGAAGACTATAAACACTTTAATAGAGCAAATATTAATGAAGATATAAATGTGAATAAAACAATCAAGAGCCCTCTTAATGAATATTTTCTAAGAAACGTGTAAAATAGAAACATGATAAATAATTCGAGACGAAGAAAATAGTTTCTTGAGAAGCGTTCGATAAAATCAGAATATAATAAAACATTAACTTCTAAACAATTATACATTATTAATCAGAGAGAATCTCTACATTAAGGTAAAGGTTGATTCTACTTGCTTCCTTTAGCACCAACACTCCATTTATTAATAATAATCACATTTTAATTGAGGTATAATTAATTAGCATGTGTATCAAGAATTATCCTATGTCTGTACATGAATTGATCAATTTAGAACATCTATTAATTCATACTATATACATATATTTATTCCCCTATACACAAAAAGATAGTCCCTACATTTTTTTTTTTGAACTATAGTAAGTTTTGTAAATTATGCTAAAAATATGGTGGATGAATAAAACAGTGGCAATTAACAATAATGTATACATTGCATGGAAGTAGTAACTAAACCAAGTCAATGCAACAGAAGGAAACTAATTTAATCATATTTTTACTATTGCATTTTAAGATACAAATAGTGAACCAGAAATTTAATTCGTACAGTAAGAAGAAAGAAAAATATGGGTAAAATAAATGAAGAATTAGATATGGAAGAAAAAAGAATACATGTTGGTTATTGCCCAAAAATAAGATAAAAACAGATGAAGATGAAATGCAAAGATCTGCTATAAGATAATTTTTTAATGCTTCGTCCGTTCACTTTTACTTTGGGATAATACTCACAAAAATATCTAAACTTTGACCGGATTTTCAGTTGAGCATACTGAACTTTGCAGGGGTCCTATTACCCCGTAGACTTTTTAAAGAGGATTTAATTTCCCCCGAAACTCTATACCCAGTTTCGGCGGCTGGCAGCATAATACACGCGTCAATCTCGTTTTTACACGTGTATTGACGCGTGTAATACATACGCCAACCTCATTTTTATACGTGTCCAAATGGGCAGATATATGCCATTAAAATATGAAAAAAAAAAAATTTAGGGGGTAATAGGACCTCCGTAAAGTTCAGTATGCTCAATTGAAAATCCGGTCAAAGTTCACGTATTTTTTTGAGTATTATCCCTTTTACTTTTGCACTTTGAATATCTCATAAAAAATAATGATTGATATGAGTATTTTACCACAATACTTATACTAAAAAATGTATAAGTTCTTTGGTCTTGAGCAATAATTAGGTCTTGAGCAATAATTAGGGAAATAAATAATTTATTTTTGAAATACTGAACAAGTAAAAGTGGATTGAGTGATTGTCATATCACTCATTAAATGCAAAGCAATTACATAAAAGGGAGGACCGGCGCAAAAAATACTCCGCCTTAACAAGATTAGAAAAAAATAACATCCAAAAAAATGTGATGTAAATCATCTATTCCAATACAATGAAATTACATAAACAAAGAAAATAGTGATGATTGAAATGATTATCACGTTTGATAATACCTAATTAGAAGATCAGTTAATCCAAATGATTTTTTTATAAATTAGACATTTGTGCAAGTGATATTTTCATTTGTGATGAAATGGATCTATATTGCAAGTCGCTATCCAGATTAATTTCATAAGTTCGTCAAATCTCTTGGTTCAACACTTACTAATTTGTGGGGTGACATATATGCTTCTCATTACTGCAACATTTACTAATTTGATCTCGACGGAAAATATTTTCCTAGAAAATTAATAGTGATCTTGCTTATTTTATATTTTTTGATTGGCAAAGAGAAAATATTATTGCAAAGATAAAAGATGTTTTTGCATAATTTAGGAAAATACTACAACTCGGTTCTATCTCCTAAACCAATGCAAGACCAGACCTCAAGCCTAACATCGACCCAAGAACCGATCAACACCGACCTAGGACCAGGGACGGCTCTACCCTTTCGGAAAAAAGGTGGTCGTCTTAGGCCCCCAAATTTGAGGGGCTTCATTTTTTTTTTCCAGTAATAATAGATTACAATTTTTTTAAAAAAATATTAAATATTATATGTAAAAGAAATAATTTGTTTTTATAAAAAAAAAAATAGAAGGAGTTTGATATATCTAGTATGTCTCAAGAAACTAATGCATTGATTATATTAATATTAATTAAAAATTATTATTAGAAAAAGCGATTATATAATTTAAAAAGTAGGCTTTATAAACATAATTAATTTTTCTTAAAAGCTTAAAACCTCCGTTCGATTTTGGCCTTAGGCCACGAATTCGCTTGAGTCGTCCCTGCCTAGGACACGACTCTGAGCTAAGACTCGAGATCAAGTCAGAAGTTGACTCGACCCTGACCTTAATACCCACGACCTCGAGATCCAACCTTGAGAGCCAACCTGAAAACCTGACTTCAACACTCAATTGTAACTTGGTCGAGTCTTAGGATAGGGATTTGGTCTTGTGTTGATTCGGGACAGAGGGTTGGGTCATGATTCAAAGTAGAGTTCTATGTTGAGAAGAGTCTAGGGTCGGGCTTCAGATCTAAGTTAGGATGAATAGGAATGTGGTTGAATTAGGTTGTCGGGTCCTAAGTTGGGGCATGTCTCAAATAGTGTGATCCATGGTTGAGTCCTTCGTCAGTTGGGAGTGGGGTTGGTCGGTCCCACTCCCAATTAATGAAAAATAAATTTATTTGAAAAGTATTTTTTATTATATCAATTAAATATAAGAAAATTTAAAAATATTTTTCTTTTATATGGAACACACCCAGTCATAAAAATTTAGATCTACCAATCATTAGCACCATTAAACTTTTTGATTCATATCTCGAGATCCCCCATAAGCTTAATTTATTATTGTAGCACTCATGAAAAGGATAACATCAGTCAATCAATCATTAGCATGTAAAAAAAGATGTAACAAAGAAAATACCACTGTACGGTCAAGTACACTTAAAAAAGCTTTTATTAATTATTTTAGTTTGATTAGACATGAGATTTACTAAATAAAAAGGGATTTCCGAATAATATAATGTTAAATTACATTTAATTCATTCTATCTACATTTTTTTTTTCAATTCGTTACAAAAAGAATATCATTTACAATAACTAATTTTTTTTTAAACTGAGCTTAATGAAATAATTTAAAAGCATATAAATATCTAAGATTTGTTTTAGACCATAAATTTAAAATTCTATCTTTTTTCTCTTAAATATAGTGTCAAATCAAATGCTTATCAGATAAAATAAGAGGAAGCAAATACATTTTGAAGTCAAATAAAAATAAAAATAAGACACTTGAATCTGGATAAAAAGAATAATTCATTCTTTACATAGAGAGAGAAAAATTAAAAAGATAAGTGAAACTTTTTATCTTGCTCATTTAAAAGGATAAATTTACAAATATTTAAATTGAATGTCAAGAGTATTTTTTAATTTAATTTCTTTTACTCGTGTCTAATCAAACATCATACATATATACATGCTAAGTGTACGTGCTTTGCACATGTGTTTTGTCTTAATTAATAATATTTTTTTTATAAAAAATATCAATTATTTGTGAGGAGAAAAATAAATAAAATATACAAATACACACACAACCACACACATATTGAACTCCATAATTTGCACAAGAATACGTCTATAAAAGGAATTCTAGAAGAAATACGTATGCTGGTGAAACATAAAAGGATATGATACCACCACAAGAATTAAGAAATATAGAATATGTGATAAGATACCTGCTTACATTTTAGAAGAAATAAATAGTAGATAACACTATTTAGATAAAGAATATTGTTGATGAGAAACATAAAGTCTTTCAATTTTTCAAGTTAAGGAATTAATCAACTAAAGTAACGATAACTTGTACGACCAGGTCACATGTAGAAAACAACCTAAACATTACAATCAACACAAAATATGTAGCATATTTCCATTAGTTGCCCTTATTTATAGGAAGAGATTCTGAATGGGTTTGTTTTGCTTCGATTTTAATGAAAATAATTCTTGTCTGAACGAAAATTTTGACCCTAAAAATGACTTGAATGAAAACAAATAAGATATATATATATACACACACACACACACACACACACACACATATACGTTGAATTCTATTATATTGACAAAAATAATAAAGAAATTAAGGGTTAAAAAGTTAAGCATTCACCAATCTAGACATCAACCGAATCAAGTTAGACGAGCATGTCACATTATTTTAAATACATGATTTTGAAACATACTTCCTTTATTTTATTAAGTTGTAAATAAATTTTTTCATGCAATAGAAGGCTAGAAATTCCTAATGAATTGCAAGAAGAAAAATCTAATTAATCATCAATCAAAATCAAATAAAAATAAAAAGAAAAAATAGAAGTAGAAGAATCATACGTATGTTTCTAGTAAAATTTATCAAAAATACTATTTAAATAGAACTGTAGATATTTTTTTTATATAAGGTAAAATTCTAATTGATATAGAAGTGCTAAATATTATAATTTTTGCTTGAAGCTAATAATTTTTTTCTTTCCATGCGTATTTTTTAAAAAAGAAAACATATTTGCTTCCTAAAATTTTTACCCTAAAAAAGTGGTGGGGCTCTTTTTTTAGCATGCGCATTTAAAAAAAATATAAAATTTTGATTCTTAAATTCTTTTTTCCTTTCCTTGATAGCTTTATCCCTAAAAAGTTGTAGGACTACAAACCAAAAGTTTTGCACATTAATTTAATTCTTTTTAAAAATTTTACCATAAATAGTTTAACGTGTATCTTAATAGAATTCTATTTTAGGAGTATTTTTTTAATTGACCAAAGGAAAATATTAATTAATTTTTTTCTACATATTTTCGGAGTCCTATATATTTTAGGAGTCTAATTAGTATAATAAAAATAATTAAATGATAAATTAAAGAAAATAGTGAAAAGACAATTTTGTCTAAAGAACAATCTTTTAATGAAGGCCAAAAAGTTCAAATCACTTTTCTAAGGACCTTCACACTTTTTATATATTATAGATATATTTCTGTTATATAGAAGAGAGAATTTCGATATGACTGCTTTAGCAGGCTGCTTCTCCGTAATTTTACTATATCACCCATAATTAATTATTATAAGTTATTTATATATTAAAAATTAATAATATTTAATTAAAAAATAAAATAGATATTTATGACATGTCTGCTTCAGCTGGTTATTTTGATTTATTACCCTAATTAATTATTATAAGTCATTTATGTATTGAAAAATTAATAATATTTAATTCATGATTTTACTATATCACTCATAATTAATTATTATAAGTCATTACGTATTAAAATATTAATAATATTTAATTAGAAAAGATAAAATAAATATTTATGACATGTCTGCTTCTGCCGTGATTTTACTATATCACCTCTAATTAATTATTATAAGTCACTTATGTATTATAAAATTAATAATATTTAATTAAAAAAAGTAAAACAGACATTTATGACATGTTTACTTGAGCTGCTTCAACCATAGTTTTACTGAATATCACCCCTAATTAATTATTATAAGTCACTTGAGTATTTAAAAATTAATAAAATTTAATAAAAAAAGGTAACATAGATATAAAAATGATAAATTAACTCTTGATATTTTAATTTAACTTGACGTCTTATATAAGGTTCACTTAAAAAAATTTCACAAGTATTTTTTTATAGTAATTTTACTATGTCACTTTTAATTAGTTGTTGTAAGTCATTTAAGACATTTATGTTTCACTGCTTCCATCGTGATTTTAATATATCACTAATAATTAATTATTATGATCATCTAAACATTGTGCCACTTAAATTAGAATAGAAAAAATATTACAAATCACAATAATTAAAAAATAAATTATTTAAAAATATAATTCTATCGACGATCCAGAACTCTAGACAAGAAGAGTAACATATATTATTCAAAAATAACATAAAAAGTATTATAAATTACAATAGTTAACAATTTAAAATATCTAAAAATAATTTAATCTATTATATATCTCAAAAATTCTATAAATTACAATAATTAACAACTTAAAAAATTTTAAAGATAGAAAATATTTTGTTGACTCTTGAAATTATATTAGTTTCACTTAAATTGAAATAGAAGAAAAGTATTATAAATCACAATAATTAAAAATTTAAATTATTTTAAAAATATAATTCACTATTAATGCGCCAAAACCTTGGATAAAAAAAGTAACATATATTATTTGAAAATTACATTAAAAATATTATAAATTACAATAGTTAACAACTTAAATTATCTAAATACATATTAAAAATATGATTGATTATCTAAATTCTATATGTGTCACAAAAACTGAGACAAAAAATAACATATATTGAACCCGTGCTAGATCCCGGATGAATCTTAGAATGTATATGCAATCCTTTTTTTAAAAAAAACTTTTGTTTAAATATATCAAGATTGAAAAGGCAAGTTCTAATACAGTACACCAAACAGTGTATAAGAAATAATGATAGCATAAATGATAGGGATAATACCCACGAAAATACGCGAATTTTAATCAAATTTCCAGTGGAGCAAATTGAACTTTGCGGGGGTCCTATTACCCCCTGGACTTTTTAAAGTGGAATTAATCCCTCCCCCTCTCCCCCGAAATGTTATCCCCAATTTTTACACTAGGAAGTGCAGTACATGCGCTGTGTCTTCTCCGCTTTATCAGTTTTCAATATTTTTTCACCATTACAACCATATTAAAGATTTCAAATGATTCCATTGAGTCAATTTCAAATTTCAAGTCCATTCTTATCACTCCAAAAGTTTTCAAATTCAATTTCAAATTTCAAACTTTGAATTCCATTGAGTTTATGAAGAAAGTTTTTTCAAATTATTGAACGGAATCTTCCACTAATTTTCCATTGAAACTCGAAAGATTCAATTAGCGAATTTCATTGATGGGAGATTCAATGAAACTTCCTAATTGAATGGAACACGCTAATTGAAAACTCAATGGAAGATTCAATTTCCATTAATGGAACTCGAAAGATTCAAAAAATTTCATTTCATGTATGAAGACAAAAATACGGACTGTACATGTATGAAGCTATTCAATCTTACGTTAATGGAACTCGAAAGATTCAATTTCCATTAATGAAACTCGAAAGATTCAATTTCCATTAATGGAACTCGAAAGATTCAATTAGCGAGTTTTCAAGTTTGAATATTCTGAATCTTCCATTTAGTTTCAATTAACGAGTTCGAAATGGAATCTTCAAGAATTCAATTTCAATTCAACAATGGAGCAAATTTAATTTCAATGGAGCAACCATTGTTGAAGAAAAGAAAGAAAGAAAGAAAGAAAGAAAGAAAGAAGAAAAAAGAAAAAAGAAAGAGAATGAAAAAATAAATAAAAATATAAAACTTTAAATAATTATAAAATTAAGGAGCTATTTGGCAAAAAAAAAGAGTTTCTAACGTTTTTAACGCTGTTCACGCGCTCAATGCGCATGACTAACACGCAATGTGCTAAGTGACAGATATATGTCATTAAAATACGAAAAAAATAAGTCTGGGGGTAAAAGGACCCCCGCAAAGTTCAGTATGCTCAACTGGTAATCCAGCCAAACTTCATGTATTTTTGTGAGTATTCTCCCTAAATAATACAAATATTACTAATACACACATTATTAATGCAAATATTACAATACGTTCTATTCAAAATTATTTTTATACACTCTAACAAACAACTCTTACGTTTCAATGGAAGGAACATATACAAAAGCAAAGTTTGATAAAACATTTTCAGAAGTATGTTTTATCGTATTCTCAAAGTCAAATAACTTAAATTGATATGATGGATGCTAACTTATAATTTTTTTTTTATATATATAATTTTTGAAACACTTAAAATTTAAATTTAAAATATTAATCTAATTTAACTTCAAAAAATAAGTTGACAAATAAAAGAGAAGGAAAAATGAAAGCAAAGGATGTTTATGTCGTCTTAGTAGAGGAATACGATGTAATTTTGGATTATTAATTGCAACCCACATGTGATATAATACGCAATGACTAGATGAGCCTTTATATTTTTCAATAATTATTTTCTATTTTATACAACAAGTGTCAAGTCTTATGTATTAATTCTCATCTCATATTTTATACTTAATGTAGCAAATCTCAGTCATATGATTAAAGGTCTAAATTTTAAAATGCATTGAATTTTTTAATTTATATGAATAAGTTAGACATAATTATTTTTCAAGATAATTTGGCTCCTTGAAAAAATATTATCAAGTAGTTAATATATTTTGTATATTAATTTTTATAATTCATAATTCGAATTAACATCAATCTACTTACTATACACAATTAAAATATCTTAATGTTGGACTCGTACTGACACGGACCATGCTCCTCTAGTATATATATATATATATATATATGATTGTAAACACCTAATTTTTTACCAAACCTAAGTGTTTTTGCCATTTAGTGTTCAATTTCGTTTTAGGGCCCAAATTAGATATTCTAAATTTAACTTATTTTTTACTAAATTTATTTTTAAAAATTCTGATAAAAAATTGACTACAAAAATAGAGTCACATTTTAAATAAGTTTCATTTTTTAGTTTTTATTTGTTTATCTATTTATTTTTAGAAAAAAAAATAATAAAGAAACCTAAACTACCCAAACCACCCACAATTCCCACTCCTAATTAACCTCCCCCACTTTCCCACACACACGACACAAACACACTAACTATATAAACACATGCACACATACACTATATATAATGCACACATGCACTTAAAAAGAAAAACACACACACACGGAAAAAGAAGGAAAAAAAACAACACACAGGAGAAGAGAAAAACAACGGAAGAAAAGAAAACCAAAAAAAAAAAAAAAGCAGACAAGTTAAACTTCGAGTTTATCGTCCACGGTTTCAAGTTCGTGACTCCTAGAATCAGTAGATTGTAATAATTTTATCGTTGGGAATCGATCTTCTCAAAGGTATATCTCAATCATCCTTGTACAATTCGATATTGCAATTATTCAAGACTCGGTTACAATGTTTTATGAAGTGTTTTTTTTACGTATCTATCTAACTTATTATTAGTTTTAATGTAATATATAAAGCATGTCATAATTACTATCACTAGATTTAGCAAAAACTATTATCACGTTCTATATTTTATTGCATGTTTAAGTAAATATATTTCTTATTAATAGGTATAAGCTTCATGAATGTGTGACGTGTAGGCTTGTATACTATGATTGTTTGTGCTTCATGTGTCTATATTTGTATATTCATTAGGATAATGTCCTAAAGGGTTGCATGATCTAAGATTTTTTTTTTAGAAAAAGGAAATTATGATTAGGTCATATCTTAATATGTCATTCTGTTTTATTTTGTCATCTCACTTACCATGCTCTAGTATGACAGAGATTGTCAGTTAAGTAAAAAGAAAAACCAATTAAAAAGAAAAAAAAGCCCGGTGTTCTTTGGGTTTAGAATTTTTTTTTTTCATTCTTTTTATCAATTAGTTTAGGTTTAGGTTTAGGTTTAGTTTCTATATATAAATAATTTTATTGTATCCACAACATGCACTGCAACACATCTACAAGCCAATATTTTTAGATGTAAATTTCATCTTTTTTTTTTTTATTTTCATGAGTTGAAGTTTTGCTCTTATTAGTTTGTTAGAGTCTTTGAAATAAGATATTTCATATCCCACAAAATAATCTAGATTTATGGTTCTACTTAGTCCAGTTTGGTGCTGAATAAGTTTTAAGTTGAACCATGTATCGAAATTATTAACTTTTTGTTTTCAAATATCATGGTTTGTCAAAGTTGAGAAATTGATGTGTTACTACTTTAATTTATCTCAAGTTTTTATAGCTTTATCATAAGAATATATGATTATGGGGTCATTACGATTCCAGTTTGTCTAGAATTCTTTTAGGTTTATTTTTTTAGATTTCATTCTATAGCCTAATAAAAAAAAAATTACATAAAATTATTTAGAGTTTTTTTGATTGGGTTACAAGTTATTAGGATATTCACGGAGAAGCATAAACCCTAGACGTGAATAAAAGATGGTGTAAGCATATCTTCGGTATAAGCTGGCAACACGTTTTGAGGTTATAGTTTCGGGTGAATCAAACATAGCCTTTGACAAGTTTGGTGAACACTTGATAGCGCCGGCTTTAGATAAAATTTGCGTATGGCATACAAGATGGGGTGAGTGTTCCAAAACTCTTGTACGATCATACTCAAAACCTTCTCTTGCCGTTGTGACATGCATTGCTTCTTCTCCTTCTGAGTCCTCATCTCAGATAGCAAGTGGTTATGCTGAAGGAAGCATTAGAATATGGGATTTTGAGAAAGAGAAGGTTTGCTAACTATTCCATGTTCTATTATCTTGAGGCAAAGGTCAGAACTTTTAGTGCACAATTACTGTAATCTATATGCTGAAGGGGAGTAGTTTACATTTTTTATGCTGAAAAAAAAAAAGCTTCAATTTGAATCCTTCTAGTCTACATGTTTACTCATCACAATCATTTGTACGGGAGCAAATTCGTAAAAGTATGATTTAGGACCTTGATCTTTAGAAAATTAAGTTTCTAATACAAGAGAAATCTAACGAGGAAGTTGGAAAGCCCTGCTACCGACCATTCGTTATAATAAAATCTGACGTACCATTTGAAGCTGATTGAATCTAGTTGGATGGGTTCTAAACCTATTAGGTGCTTATTTAGATTCTGAAAATATGGGACGCTCCATAAGGGCCATAAAGGTGCGAGAAATATATCCAAAACTCGTGGTAAGGCCGAAAAGTATTACTATCGGTAAACCACACATCAAACAGTTTTAAATATGTCAAACATACATAAAAGCGGGAGGCAAACAACTTTTAGGTTAACAAATATTATAAATCCAAAAAAAAAAATTAATTTAAGCCAGACGTAAGTCATTAAAGCGACCGTGCTAGAACCACGGGACTCGAGGGGTGCCTACACCTTCCCCTCGGTCAACAGAATTCCTTATCCGGATTTCTAGTTCGCAGACTAAAAAATAAAAATTGAAGAGTCATTTCCTTTTGAATAGGGATTCAATAAGGTGACTTGGAACACCCAAACTCAATTCCAAGTGGCGACTCTGTAAGTAAAGTAATCCCTTTTCAAAACGTCACTTTAATCGGAAAAACCATTTTCTCCAAAACCAACTCCCTAGTGGGGTCGGACGCAGTGAAAAAAAGGGGGTGTGACAATGATGAACTAAAAAGATATTTAGTAAAATTTTAGTATTATAACTTAATTGTCTCAAAATTATTCTTTTTAGAAGCAACTACTGGCGACGATTACATTTTTATCACTTTTTGCAAAATGACAATTAATTAATATCGATAAAAGCTTTAATATATTTTATTAAAGTGTATATTTATTGCTATCAAAAGCCTTTATTGTTGTTCTTAAAGAAAATGACATATTAGAGTGATATTTCTTGACTTTCTTTAAAGAAAAAAGTGAAATTTTAAAAAGCTTTTTGAATATTATCAGTAAGCCTTATAATTACTATACTAGTGCTAGTAATATTTCTAATGGATAACTTTATTTTCTCTTTATTTATTCTTAAAAAATACATCATTTCATCCCTGAATTTATCGCCACAACTTACTTTAACACTTAAATTAAACTTTCATTTATTTATCCTCCAATAAACTTTCACATGAATGAAATACCCCCTTAAAGATATATTACCACTCTCACAAAGGGAGGTGCACTACACACGTGCCCACATCACTGCCATATCACTGCCACGTTACTGCTACGTCATTGTCACGTAAATATTTATTTTAAAAATGGTGTCACATATATATTAAATAAAAATAATAAAAACAAAAAAGAAATTCACTTTCTTCGTCACCCCCCCAACCCCCTATTGTCACCCATACCACACCAGTCCACCACTGCAATAACACGAAAAATTTCACCATTAACACAAAAGATTCTCACTCTTCACCCACTCCATAAAAACAACAATCACACCTGAACATTTACAAATTCATTTCGATTTTCTTTCTCTTGAACGATAATTGATATAGAGAAGAAAATAATCGATCAATTTATATCTTCAAAAATTTAAATGTGCTTATTTTCAACATAAAAACAAAGTTGAAAATGGTGTCCATATCTGTACAGTTTATCACCTAACATTGATTTTTAAAATCAGTAAAATACTTCAATGTGCATCAAGTCAATCAACAACGACATCAATTTCTCTTCAACAACAGACGAATCCACCAACCTATTCATCCAATTATACGAAATTGAATTCATCAAATTTGATGAATTTTCAATAAACACAAGACACGAAAACAGAGGAAAATTAACAAGGAATTGACGATGACCTTGTTCGATAGAAAAATATCAATCGAATTTTTAGTTAATGAAAATGATACCAAACATCATCTAAATGAGCATAAAATAGTCCACAATCTCACCAAAACAGTCCACACTTACAAGACACCAAACGGTAGCAACGAACACAAACTTAAACGATAAAAAATATAGGTAACTTGACATAAGAAGAATACAAAATGTAGCAACTAAAGAGTATATTAAACTCTAAAACCTCTACAAAACATGTTAACAAGCACCAAGTTCTTATGCAAACCCAAGAGGAACTCGGTTCACTCAAGAACTCACGTTTCTAGCCAATACACAACACAAGAGGAACCTTCACTTATGATGTTAGGTTCGGGTGGTCTGCTCTCTCTTGAGAGGATGATGTTTCAAGATATTACAACTTTAAAAATGAACCAACTACCAACAAAAGACTAAGAGAATCCTTTATATAGTCTAGTACAAAAAGTGACGCAAAAGACTACTCTACCCTTAATGAGGAGTGGCGAGTTTGGAGTGCAACTTGGGCATCCTTGGGTGTATTTTAGAGCACATAAGGCAAGCCCTCACATGATAATGCATATAATCCTTTGGGCGGGTTCACAAAATGCTCAAACACGTCCATTTTCATAAACGTGCCTTGAAACCTTTGTAGTTCCCAAGCTTGGCTCCTAGTGATTGGTCTCGAGCCCATGATATCCGTATCATCCTCTCCATATTGAGAGAAGTTTGACCTCAAAGTCACAGTTTCTTCATCTTTAAGGGTATCAATCTGTGAGAGATCACACACGTTGAAGATGTTATGCACTTGGTATTTCGGAGGTAAGTCTGTTTTGTAAGCATTATCATTGATCCTTTAAAGCACTTGGAATGGACCATTACCTCTCGGTGACAAATTGACCTTTCTTTTGATGAGAAATCGATATTTTATAAGGTGTACCCACACCCAATCTCCCGGCTCAAGCATAAGCACAAACTTTCTCCTTCCTTTGTTGACTCTTTTGGAAACCTCTTATTTTTTCTTCTCAAGTCATAACCTCACTTTCTCATGCAATCTTTTCATAGCTTCAGCCCTCTTGTTTCTATCTAAGCTAACAACAACATCACTTGGTAAAGGTGTTAGATCCAAGTGGGTTAAAGGGTTGAAGTCGTATACACATTCAAAGGGTGTTATGCCCGTGCTTGAATGGATCACCCGATTGTAAGAAAATTCAATTAAGGGTAGGTGATCTTCCCAAAATGCCAACTTACCTTTAACTGTGGAACGTAGCATAGAACCCAAGGTCCTATTCACTACTTCCATTTGGCCATCGGTTTATGGGTGGCAAGACGTGGAAAACAACAACTTGGTACTAAGACTACCCCCACATTGACTTCTAAAAGTGACTAAGGAACTTGGAGTCCCTATCACTCACAATAGTTATTGGGATTCCGTGCAACTTAACAATATTTTCAATAAAAAAAGAAGCTACACTAGTTGAATTTTCACTATTTGAGCAAGGAATGAAGTGTGCCATTTTGGAGAAACTGTCAACAACAACAAAGATACTATCCCTACCTCTTTTAGTCCTTCGAAGCCCCAACACAAAATTCATAGAAATATCGAACCAAGGACGTAAAGGAGTGGGAAGTGGGGTGTACAACTCGTGAGGAAGGAGCTAGACTTAGCACTCCTATAATTCATGCATTGGACGCAAACTTTTACAACATACTTGCGCATTCTTGGCCAATAGAATTATTTCTCCAATATCCCTAGGGTCTTGTGAACTCCAAATGACCCATGAGACCGACATCCTGTGCCTCCCTTACAAACAACTCTCTCTATGAGATAGAGGGTACACACAACTATTTTACTCGAAACAAGTAACCATTAAACTTAGCATAGGGATTAGAATCCCTAGCTGAATACCACCTCTCCCTATCCAAAGCTTCACTTTCCTTATAGATAGGAGCGAAGTAAGGGTCCTCGGGATACAATGATTTAAAGTTCTTAAAACCCATCAATTTTAAAGATAAAGTAGACACAAGAACATATTTTCTACACAAAGCATCAGCTACCACATTGTCCTTGCCCTTTTTGTATTGAATAACATAAGGGAAGGTTTCAAGAAACTCAATCCATTTGGCATGCCATTTATTAAGTTTGTCTTATCACCGAAGGTACTTCAAGGTTTTATGGTCCGTTCGGATCATGAATTTTTTGGGCCACAAGTAGTTTTGCCCAATTTCCAACGCTCTAATCAAGGCATACAACTTTAAATCATACGTGGAGTAGTATAGAGTGGCACCATTGAGATTTTCACTAAAATAAGCAATGGGTTTTAAACCTTGTATAAAAAACAGCCCCTATGCCTACTTTATTAGCATCGCATTCAACTTCGAACATCCTATCAAAATTAGGCAATTACAATAAAGGTCCCAAGATGACCATAGCTTTCAAGGCCTGAAAATCCTTAGCTTGCTCATCACCCCATTTGAAGGGTTAGTCCTTTCGGGTTATCTCGGTCAAGGGGACGGAAATGGTGCTAAACCTTTTGACAAACCTCCTATAAAAACTTGCCACCTCGTGGAAGCTTCGTACTTCACCAACGGTTTGAGGGGTTGGCCAATTTTTAATGGCGGTTATCTTGGAGTCATCAACCTCTACCCCCTTAAACTTACAACTAATCCCAAAAACACAACTTTATCAACACCAAAAGAACTATTTTCAATATTAGTATACAACTCCTCTTTCCTAAGTACTTCAAACACACTCTTTAGATACAATATATGTTTGTTAAGGGACTTACTATAAACCAAAACATCATCAAAGTACACAACTACAAACTTCTCAATAAACGACTTCGTCACATAATTCATTAGCTGCATAAAGGTACTAGGAGCGTTTGTAAGACCAAATGGCATGGCCATACATTTATATAAACCAAACTTGGTCTTGAATAAGGTCTTCCATTCATCACCCAGTTGTATTCGAATTTGGTGATAACCACTCATAAGATCAACCTTAGAAAACACACAAGAGCCATTTAATTTATCAAGCATATCATCTAATATAGAGATAGAATAATGATACTTTACCGTAATCTTGTTTATGGCTCAACAGTCTACACACATATGCCATGTTCCATCCTTTTTCAGCACTAGCAACACCAAAACCACGCATGGACTCATGCTTTCCTTGATATACCCTTTGTTGAGGAGATCCTCAACTTGCCATTGAAGTTCTTTTGTATTCGTGGGGTTGCTCCTATAAGTTGGCTTGTTTAGAAATTGAGACCCCAAACAAAGTCTATTTGATGCTCAATACCTCGAAGTAGAGGTAGTCCTTGCGGTAACTCACTAAGAAACAAATCTTCAAATTTCTGGAAAATACTAGAAATAGAAGAAAGGATAGGGGAAATGGACGGGTTAGTGTCAAAAACATAAGCCAAAAGTAACATAGGAGCGGTATCATCATACTCCTTGAAAAGGTCTCCCTTCCGAGCCAACATTACCATAGAATCCCTACCCTTCAAGGCTGAAACTACCTATTCTCCCTCACTTCTTCCATTCTCAGGCTCAACACCTTTACCCCCAGGTTTCTTCTACTTTTTTCTCTTTCCTTTCAAGCCCTTCAATTGTTGGTAAGCCTCTCACACTTGTGATGGTGAAAGTGGTCAGAGGTGGTACTTTCGACCTTTGAACTCAAAATAATAGTAATAGTATAGCTATGACCAACCCAACAAGAGGTGACGAGCTTGCATTGGAATGATGTCACAAAGTACCTCATCTTCATAGTTTACAACTTTGGACCAAATCACTATTTGACAGGTTACTTTCAATTCTCCACATTTGTTCAACCATTGGATCTTATACGAAATTGTATGTGGATTAGTTGGCAACTTCAAGTGTGATACAAGATCGACAAGGAAGACACTAACACACGCCAAAATAGTCCATGATTTGAAGAACCGAGGACCCCTTTTGGTGACCCCTCTCAGATTCACTGCACAATAATAATACAAGCATGATAATAATAGGATTCTAAGGTGTTCAATACCTATAATCAGCGAGCCACAAACTAAGATAACAACATAATAACAAGAATAAAAATGACACAGCAAGGTCTCGGGTTTGGACACCCAAAACCGAGAATGAACACAACAACAATAATAAGATAGAATGATAGATAACTTGACACACAATGCACAAACACTATAAACCAAAGTGTATATTGAACACTAAGACCCAAGAATTCATAGAAATAACATCAAGTTCTTACGGTGACCTCAAGAGAATAGAATTCCCAAGCAACTAACATTTTAAAACAAGCAACCAACACAAGTGATTCCATACTTGTCAAAAATGATATCCACACTTGTATGAACACTCTCAAAGAGCTCTCAAAATAACATCTAAGTTGTGAACAAAAAAACCTAATATATTCTATTTATAGTCTAGGTTATAACTTATTACAAAATAACTATAATGCCCTTAATGAACCAAGACAAAGGGGCGACCTTTAAGTGTGCATATTGGACGGCTTTAAAGTGTTGGGACTTGTTCTCTACACTTCAAAGCTTGTTCCATTGGTTGGGCTTTCACCCGAGCTCGAGTCTTTATGTATTGGTCCACAATCACGATCGTACTTGGATCATCAATGATACAAGATTGAAAAGGAAAACACGAACACACACTAAAACAGTCCATGATTTGAAGAACCGAGGACCCCTTTTGGTGGACCCTCTCGGATTCACTACATAACAATAATACAAGAACGATAACAACAGGATTCTAAGGTGTTCAACACCTATAATTAGCGAGCCATAAACTAAGATTACAACATAATAACATGAACAAAAATGACACAATAAGGTCTCGGGTTTGGACACCCAAAACCGAGAATGAACACAACACTAATAATAAGATAGAATGATAGATAACTTGACACACAATGCACAAACACTATGAACCAATGTGTATATTGAACACCAAGAACCAAGAATTCATACAAATAATATCAAGTTCTTACGGTGACCTCAAGGGAATGGAATCCCCAAGCAACCAACATTTCAAAACAAGAAACCAACACAAGTGATTCCACACTTGTCACAAGTGATTTCCACACTTGTATGAGCACTTTCAAAGAGCTCTCAAAATATCATCTAAGTTGTGAACAAAAGACCTAATATGTTCTATTTATAGTCTAGGTTATAACTTATTACAAAATAACTATAATGCCCTTAATGAACAAAGACAAAGGGGTGGCCTTCGAGTGTGCATACTGGATGGCTTTGGAGTGTTGGGACTTGTTCTCTACACTTTAAAGCTTGTTCCATTAGTTGGGCATCCACTTGAGCTCGAGTATTTACGTATTGTTTCATAATCACGATCGTACCTGTATCATCCTCCTCTTCTTGAAAAAGGATTCAACCTCGAATCCGAACCTTTCAAAATAATTGTAAGGAAAAGCAAAAACATGTTCCTCAAGGTATAAGGGTTAGGATGAGTGTAATCAATCATAGCATCTTTCCTAGGTGGCTCAAACTTCACATACACCCAAACATCCCTCTTACCCGAATACCCTCCCAAGAAAGAGTCAACTAGTCTATCCACATAAGTATGACAAGAAACAAGGAACAAAAGTTGCTCATCAAGTGGAAAACATAGACTCTTCTTGGAACAACAAGTAGGCTTGAAATCCAAGATAGGAAGGCGATAAATCCCATGCACATTCAAGTCATTCCAAAAGACCTCCTCATCACCATACTTCAAATGATCACTGAGATCAAATGGGTGGAGTGTCTATGGACACGGGTTTAGGATGCATTTCCATTTCCCAATACTACCGCTAGTACAATCATATATCCCCTCTATACTAGCATGGTCTACAATAAAAACAACTAGAGGGTCATCCATAGTCAATCGAAAAATATATTCTACATCACTATTTTCACACATAAGTTGGTCTTCATGACTTCCATAAGACAATGTACTATCACTTGCCACAATGGACTCAACACTAGATGGATCAACTAGTGTATCCACAATCTCAAGTTGTACATTATCATCACCAAATGGAGGCACATTTGGCTCACCTAAAGACAAACTACCATTGACACTTAGTTGGCTACTAGCCTTATTCACTAGAGTGTAAGAGTTAGATTGATTACCTTGTAACTCATGTGTATCATGTCCACTCATAGGAACTTGATTAGGAAGGCTTGGATTCTCTATCAAGTTATCCAACTCCTTGCAAAGAGAGCTTTCCGTCCCTTTTATTCTTCCTTCCACTCGGTCCATTATTTTTTCCATTCTCTCCATTCGGGTACTAAGATCATGTTCCATATCCATTATGGCAGCCATAAAATCGTTCATGGTCACCTTTTCCAATTCCATAGTTCCTAACAAAAGAAATTCTAAAACAAAAACACAAAAAAAATAAACTAGTTAATGTTAGAAAAGTAAAACATCCTCATAAGCTCTCAAGATCTCACACTTTGAAATGCCTCTTAATTGGCCTCACAAGTATTGGTAACTCGTTTATACTCCAAGGAGATTACTTGGTACCAATTGGGGCTCGAAATCGGAATAGATTCTCTTTTTAAACAATTCAAAGAAAATACGTATGGCTTGAACCAAGAAACTACAACGAATTTCAAAAAGATAAAAGCACACAAAGAATCATAGACACGAATAAACGAACCCAAAAACTAATTTACAACCTAGTAGACAATTACTAGTTAGCAATAGAATCAACAAAATACAACCAAGAAATAAAAAATTTGAGCTTAATTATGTTGTGTGAATAGTAAAACGTGATGACGTGGTAGCCGCGTAACTGGTCCTGATCCAACACAATTTTAATCACCAACTTGAAGCTTTTGTCTTGATACAATTT
Source organism: Capsicum annuum (assembly GCF_002878395.1). NCBI lineage: Eukaryota > Viridiplantae > Streptophyta > Magnoliopsida > Solanales > Solanaceae > Capsicum > Capsicum annuum. The sequence continues at coordinate 16,790,537 of NC_061122.1, read as the reverse complement.
GGAATGGAAGAGTTTGCCTTTTGGTGGGAAAATTCAAGTCTTAGAAACTTTTTCAAATTTACTCAAAAAGGTGAGACTTGACTTGTACTATTCCCACAAAACAAGGTCCTTGAAATATGAAAAAGTGGTTGACAAGTCTTTCAAGTGATGTGTTCAAGTCTCTGCACCAACAACTTTTCAACTTTATCTTACACCTTTTTGGATCAATGTTATACTTTATATTGGTCAAGACATTTCAAGAACAACAAGATCACAACAAAAATTTCTCAAGAAAAAAAACTCCACCAATATTCATCTCCAAGTCCATAACATTTGTACCACTCGGTCAAGAACAACAATATCAACCCATGGCCAACTTCAAGTTTACAAAAAGTTCAACAACATAAGCTCAAACCTTTAGATCTAGACACTTTTAGTGTTGGTGAGAAAGAAATCAATACTAGAAACAATCTAAACAAAAAAATACTACAAGATCTAGTCACAAAGAAAATATCTTGGCCAAGACTACAAAAAGACCCAACTTTCGGCCAAGAACAATCTCAACAACACTTCACTTTCAATTTTATTATTTTTTATTTTTCAATTCTCAAGCCCAAGATTGATCTTGTTAAAACAAAATCAAAGATGGTTTTGATATCAAATGATACAATATCAACAAGGAAGACACTTACACACACCAAAACAGTCCATGATTTGAAGAATCAAGGATCCCTTTTGGTGACCCCTCCCGGATTCACTACACAATAACAATACAAGCACGATAACAATAAGATTCTAAGATGTTCAACACCTATAATCAGCAAGCCATAAACTAATATTACAACACAATAACAAGAACAAAAATAACACAACAAGGTCTCAAGTTTGGACACCCAAAATCGAGAATGAACACAATAATAATAATAAGATAGAATGATAGATAACTTGACACACAATGTACAAACAGTATGAACAAAAATATATATTGAATACTAAGACCCAAGAATTCATACAAATAACATTAAGTTCTTACGGTGAGCTCAAGGGAACGGAATCCCCAAGCAACCAACATTTCAAAACAAGCAACCAATACAAGTGATTCCACACTTGTCACAAGTGATATCCACACTTGTATGAACACTGTCAAAGAGCTCTTAAAATATCATCTAAGTTGTGAACAAAAGACCTAATATGTTCTATTTATAGTCTAGGTTATAACATATTATAAAATAACTATAATGCCCTTAATGAACCAAGACAAAGGGGCAGCCTTCGAGTGTGTATATTGGATGGCTTTGGAGTGTTAGGACTTGTTCTCTACACTTCAAAGCTTGTTCCATTAGTTAGTTAGCCACCCGATCTCGAGTCTTTATGTATTGGTCCATAATCATGATCGTACCTGTATCATCCTCCCCTTCTTGAAAAAAGATTCGACCTCGAATCTGAACCTTACAAAATAATTGTAAGGACAAGAAAACATAAGTTCCTCAAGGTATGTGGGTTAAGATTAGTGTAATCAATCATAGCATCCTGGTAAGGAGGCTTAAACTTCACATACACCCAAACATCCCTCTTACCCGAATACCCTCCCAAGAAAGAGTCAACTAGTCTATCCACATAAGTGTGACAAGAAACAAGGAACAAGAGTTGCTCATCAAGTGAAAAACATAGTCTCTTCTTGGAACAACAAGTAGGCTTGAAAGCCAAGATAGGAAAGCCATAAATCCCATGCATATTCAAGTCATTCCAAAAGACCTCCTCATCACCATACTTCAAATGATCACTGGGATCAAATGGGTGGAGTGTCCATGGATTCAGGTTTAGGATGCATTTCCTTTTCCCAATACTACCGCTAGTACAATCATATATCCCCTCTATACTAGCATGGTTTACAACAAAAACAACTAGAGGGTCATCCATAGTCAATCAAAAAACATATTCTACCTCACTATTTTCACACATAAGTTGGTCTTCATGACTTCCATAAGACAATATACTATCACTTTCCACAATGGACTCAACACTAGATGGATCAACTAGTGTATCCATAATCTCAAGTTGTACATTATCATCACCAAATAGAGGCACATTTGGCTCACCTAAAGACAAACTACCATTCACACTTAGTTGGCTACTAGCCTTATTCACTAGAGTGCAAGAGTTAGTTTGATTACCTTGTAACTCATGTGTAACATGTCCACTCACAGGAACTTGATTAGGAAGGCTTGGATTCTCTATCAAGTTATCCAACTCCTTGCAAAGAGAGCTTTTCGTCCCTTCCATTCTTTCGTCCACTCGGTCCATTATTTTTTCTATTCTCTCCATTCGGCTACTAAGATCATGTTTCATATCCATTATGGCAGCCATAAAATCGTTCATGGTCACCTTTTACAATGCCATAGTTCCTATCAAAAGAAATTCTAAAACAAAAACACAAAAAACAACAAACTAGTTAATGTTAGAAAAGTAAAACATCCTCATAAGCTCTCAAGATCTCACACTTTGAAATGCCTCTTAATTAGCCTCACAAGTATTGGTAACTCATTTATACTCCAAGGGGATTACTTGGTACCAATTGGGGCTTAAGGTCGGAATAGATTCTCTTTTGAAACAACTCAAAGAAAATACGTACGGACTTGAAACAAGAAACTACAACGAATTTCAAAAAGATAAAAGCACACAAAGAAACATAGACACGAATAAACGGACCCAAAAACTAATTTACAACCTAGTAGACAATTACTAGTTAGCAATAGAATCAACAAAATGCAACTAAGAAACAAAGATTAGAAACTAAGAAATAAAAATTTTGAGCTTATTTATGTTGCGTGAATAGTAAAATGTGATGACATGGAAGCCACGTAACTGGTCATGGTCCCACACTATTTTAATAACCAACTTGAAGCTTTTGTCTTGATACAATTTGGAATGGAAGAGTTTGCCTTTTGGTGGGAAAATTCAAGTCTTAGAAACTTTTTCAAATTCACTCAAAAAGGTGAGACTTGACTTGTACTATTCCCACAAAACAAGGTCCTTGAAATATGAAAAAGTGGTTGACAAGTCTTTGAAGTGATGTGTTCAAGTCTCTTCACCAACAACTTTTTAACTTTATCTTAGACCTTTTTGGATCTATGTTATACTTTATATTGGTCAAGATATTTCAAGAACAACAAGATCACAACAATAATTTCTCAAGAACAACAACTCCACCAATATTCATCTCCAAGTCCACAACATTTGTACCACTCGTTCAAGAACAACAATATCAACCCATGGCCAACTTCAAGTTTATAACAAGTTCAACAAGTTTACAACAAGTTCAACAACATAAGCTCAAACCTTTAGATCTAGACACTTTTAGTGTTGGTGAGAAAGAAACCAACACTAGAAACAATCTAAACAAATAAAAGACTACAAGATCTAGTCACAAAGAAAATGTCTCGGCCAAGACTACAACAAGACCCAACTTTTGGCCAAGAACAATCTCAAGAACACTTCACTTTTTTTTATTTTCTTTTTTTCATCTCTCAAGCCCAAGATTGATCTTGTTAAATAAAATCAAAGATGGATTTAATATCAAATGATAGAAGATTGACAAGGAATACACTAACACACACCATAATAGTCCATGATTTGAAGAATCGAGGACCCCTTTTTGTGACCCCTCTCAGATTCACTACACAATAACAATACAAGCACGATAACAATAGGATTCTAAGGTGTTCAACACCTATAATCAGTGAGCCACAAACTAAGATTACAACACAATAACAAGAACAAAAATAACACAACAAGGTCTCGAGTTTGGACACCTAAAACTGAGAATGAACACAACAACAATAATAAGATAGAATGATAGATAACTTGACACACAATGTACAAACAGTATGAACAAAAATGTATATTGAATACTAAGACCCAAGAATTCATACAAATAACATTAAGTTCTTACGGTGAGCTCAAGGGAACGGAATCCCCAAGCAACTAACATTTCAAAACAAGCAATCAATACAAGTGATTCCACACTTGTCACAAGTGATATCCACACTTGTATGAACACTGTCAAAGAGCTCTTAAAATATCATCTAAGTTGTGAACAAAAGACCTAATATGTTCTATTTATAGTCTAGGTTATAACTTATTACAAAATAACTATAATGCCCTTAATGAACCAAGACAAAGGGGCGGGTTTCGAGTGTGCATATTGGACGGCTTTGGGGTATTGGGAATTATTCTCTACACTTCAAAGCTTGTTCCATTGGTCGGGAAGCCACCCGATCTCGAGTCTTTACGTATTGGTCCACAATCACGATTGTACTTGTATCAAAGTGTTCCACCAACGCGGCACTAGCCACATTAGCACAACTTCCACTATCAATAATCAAGGAACATGCACTCCCCTTAATGAGAAACTTAGTATGAAAGAGGTTTTCCTATTACCTTAGATCTTCCAACACCTTATTAATCATAACTCTCCGTACCACATAATTAGGTACTTCAAGATCACTCTCTTGAGGCCAAACTTCTTCCTCGTCATTATCTTTAGGCCTCTCGGCCTCCCCTCTCTTTCTATCTTGAGTAGCTTCATCATTCTCAACCGCTTCAAGTCCCACTTCTTCCCATAAGAAATATAATTTTCCCTCCCTTAGGATCATATTTCTCTAATTAGGACACTTACTATCCTTATTTCCCCACCTATGGCATTTGAAATATTGGAATCTCTTGGAATTGGATGTAGTACCCATTTTACGTTCATGTCTTGGAGGTTAATATTGGGAAGCCTTGTGCATAGGTTGAGGAGCATTTAATAGAGAAGGCTTAGACTTGTTCCACCACGTAGTTGATAGACTCACCTCCTTGTTCTTGGTCCAACCCTTGGACCCTTGGTGTAACGCCTTGATTATCTAAACCGAAATGCTACACAGTGCTTATGATCTCGAAGGACCACAAACTAACCTATGACTGATATCTGTACTTGTACACTGCATAAAATATAAATATAAATGTGGAAACATGAACTGAAGGCCATAAGGTTCAATACTGAACATAATCTGAGTGATAAAAATGTCTGAATCAAGAGGTATCACAATACCAAAATAGAACTAAAATACTAACAACATGACTTTACTGATACTGGGATACTGAATAGATAAACGACTATGCTTGGCAGTTTGAATTATGAAAAACTGGTCTGATTGACTGTGTCTAACAGTCCTGAACTGAATACTAATAATTTAAGCTATGACGACTGATATAACTGATATGTCTGTGAGGAACGGCCTTATCGATGCAACTGATACTGACCAACTGTAGCTGACAGTCTAAATCTTCTAATAATGATTAAGAGTGACTAATCTTGAGATCAAGCCTAACTAACGGGTGATCTCTGGAACTGATATTGAGAATACTCAACTGAATTTGAGACTGAGATCAAGCCTATATAATGGGTGACCTTTGTAAGTACTGATACTGAATAACTTTATGTTAGAACAAGCCTATCAAGTGGGTGGTCTATGAATCTGTGGAACTATCTGAGTTCCTTACCGAGATTAATGACTGTATCTGACAGTCCTGATTTCTGAGTTCTACTCTGAAGACTATTACTAAAACTGTAACTGCGGGAGTTCTCACTTAACCGACATACACCGAATCTGAACTGGTAGGGTCCAACCTGTAACCCCAACTGGAAGGGTGTCAATACTGTACCACGGGTAAAGACCTCTCTAGCCAAGCCTATTTGATGGGTTACCCTCGTAGAAAGTCAAGCCTAAGGTAGTATAATAATCAAGCCTCTCTAACGGGTGATAAGACTTTTTCTGATGGGTGACTCCTACATCCTGCGGTGGCTACGCAGTTCTAGAGTTTAGGGATTGCTCCTAATAACTTTGCCTCTCTGACGGGGAGCCACCATCCCTACACTCGCTCGGTGCTAGCTCCTACTCCCAACTGAAAGACCCTGAAATAATTCTTAGAACTTGTACTTGAACTTAATAAAAGCTGATACTGAGTTTCTTCAATGACTGAGCTGACTGAGTTCAATTGGTTCCATTATTTGATAGAATACTACTGAATCTATTATCTGAGTGAATGATACTAAGTTTTGAATTGATTTCTTGAATGCTACGGAGATCTGAGCTGAGTACTGAACTGAAGCTGGAATGATAATGATACTTAGATTACTGAGATTTCTTAAGTTCTAAAACTGTCTGAGAGTTCTAAATTCTGTAACTGACTGAGTTCTACTGATCATAGCACGACTGAGATTATCTTAAGACTGACTCGGCTCTAGGCACACAGTTATATGTTTTGGGTACAAGTACCCCCAGTACTTGATGGAAGGAAACTGGCACACAGGATACTTCTTGATCATAGGAATAGAATCCATAATTCATAATACCATAAATAGAGGATTTCATACTACACATGGTTCTCAACATCTTATACATGAAAGGGAATGCATATAACATGTAAATACTTGCATGATTCCAATTTCATGAGCATTCCACATCACAACAATAATACATAACAATTAGCATGGAATTCAAGTTGAGTCATAAGGAATAGATCATGGACTTGTCATTTAAGTTCTATTTAGCTATAATACATGATTTCTAGTCTCTTAGGTATTTTATCAAATACCTTGCATGCACACCTTGTGGCATAGGCATATTCATCACATTAATGATTCAAACCACCCAAAATTCATATATTTCAATTTACATGTCATCTTAATTTCATAAAATCACATAAAGATTCAAACTTGGGAGTTGCATAACAATCAATCACACAAACATAATCAACCCACAACATAACTTCATGATTCATAGTTTAAAAGTGTAACACCCCATATTCAAGTACATGTATTGGCGTATTCAAGTACGTGTATTGGTCTTATTTATATGAAATTAATTTTTTATTTTATTTATACCGGAATTTGCCCATCGATGGTTCCATACGAAGGCTATTGAATAAGCTTTCCAACGATATAAAGATTTCCAAAAACGAATAAGTTTCGGATATAATCGAGCACGTTTGAAACTATAAAACGGTGGCCGGGATATGGTGAATAGTAAATGTGCAGGAAAATTTCCTGCACACAAACTACTGAGGCCTGCCAGTTTTTTGGGTCAACTTTGAACGCTCATAACTCCCTTAATATAATGAAATGGGAGAGATACGACCTATCAAAAGAAAGATCTTTGAGTCTTCTTTCCAATGCAATTGGTTTCATCCAAATCCAACGTATGAGTAAGGAGTTATACTCGTTTTACTTTAGCCTCTCAAAATAGATTTTTAGGGTCAATTTCAAACGATCATAACTCCTTGTACAGGACGAACTGGGTGGCCTACTTTATATGAAATGAAATCCCTTTGAATTATCTTTCCAACGATACCAATTTCACCCAAATCCGATATCGGAGCAAAGAGTTATGGTCGATCTACTTTAGCTTGTCAAAACAGTCCACCATGGACAGATTCGGATTTACTTAAAATTTTAAGGGCAATATGGTCATTTTCCATCACCTCATGAACGAAAATTGGTCATTATATACATATACTTAGCCTCATATCCATTATTTATCATCCATTATTGAAGACTAAGAAACCCTAGCCAAATTTCAACTCCAATTATCTTGTGATTCAACCGTAGAAAATCCAAATTGATTCCGTAGTTGAGTTCACCGTCTCGAGGGCTTCGAGAAGCACCCCTTATTTGTGCCAACAGGACTTCGAAATCAAAAGGGCCATTTTATGGTAAGGATGTAAATTATGTTGGTGTTATTTATATGGATATGTATATATATGCATGTGAGCATAAGAAGTGTGTCATTTGATTGTTGTTGAAAGATGATTGGAAATGATGTTGGATTATTCTTGTGCATGGTTGGATTATGTTGAATTGTGAAGGGATTTGGTGTGATGATGTGGTATTGAAATGATGATTATATATATATATATATACACATAAACCTATTGTTCAAGTTGGTTTTTGGAATGCTTTGCAAATATTGGTTGTATGGAATTATGGAAGAGAATTGTGGTGTTGGGTTGCTAATACTAGATGCCAAACATTTCATTGTAGATAAGTGATTTGTAAAGGCGGGAAGTTGTGTTGAATTGGTATCCGAATCTACGACGAGGTATGTAAAGCATACTCTAACAATGTTCTTTGGCATGAAAACACCAATGTTCCATCAAGTAAGATTCCGAGGTTGTCCAAAAACATGTATTGTTCTACGTTACCAACGAAGTTGTTTCCATCCTATAAAGTGTCAAAATGTTTCATTGATATACCAAAAGGCTCATATTTCATTGTTGTGATATTGATGATTCTGAAACACATTGTTGATGTACCAATGAGTCTTTATTACATCGTTATTGTATAGAAGGTCTATTACTTGGATCCTATTGATGTATCATTGTTTCAAAGTATCAAAAATGTGGTGGCGACCGAAATAACAATCTCAAAGATTAATTGAACTAAGTGATGGAAGTTCTCTCTTATCGGGTGGTATCCCAGGGGCATAAGCCTAGCATGGGTCGATCCCTATTTATGTGTTTATGGGTGGTATCCCAGGGGCATAAGCCTAGCATGGGTCGATCCCAGTTGATATGTACTGGAGGCAGCCTAATGGTCACAGTACAGTACAGTAATGATTACAAAGACGATAAGAACGAAGGTAAAGTGATTGAATAAATACAATGTACAGGTTGTCACAAGTTCTAGTAAGTGTGGTCCACTCCTATTACGACTTATTCACTTGTTTCTGATTTCTATTGAGCTCCTATATCATATGTGATTATCTACAGCTTTACATACTCAGTACATATTTCGTACTGACGTCCCCCACGGGGACCTACATTTCATGCTGCAGGCACAGGTACCTCAGCTCATTCACAGCATAGATAGGAGCCAGGTCATACAGCTATTGTTGGTGAGCTCCAGTTTGCTTCAGAGCTTTCCGAGTCGGTTCCTTATGTTTTGTTATTGTACAGGAGTCATGTGTGGGCGGGGGGTTTGTCCCGACCCTAGTTATGTCATGTATATCCTAGAGGCTTTGTAGACATAAGGAAGGGTAAAGTCATGGAAATTTATATAGTGATGTTATATTTGTATATGTGGTGACCCCGACAGCCAAGTAATATATATATATATATTTGTGCGTGTTGTACTGATACAGGTAATCAGACCCTTCTATATGCAACGACCGAAGCTATTGCATTGTTTGCCTTTCTGATCTTATCCGTATTCCAAAGAAGGAAGAAGCAAGCACCTTTTTGAAATGCTGTCCAAATTTTTGGTGACATATAAGTGAAAGTACAGGTATTTGAACAGGTTCTCCCGGGCCTTCTCGGCTTCGGGTGCTAGTCCGGCCCGATGGAATTTTGGGGCGTGACAAAAAGAGGGTTCATAAACTCCACGAATGAAAGGAATCATTGGATGAACACTATGCGTACCTTAGATTGAAGATCCGTGAAAACTAGCAGTGAAATCGGCTTGAATCTTGAAAGAGATCTAATGTTTCTTTAAGGTTCTTGATTTTTTTCTTGACTAGGGTTTAACCCCTTTGGGAGAGAATGCTCTTGTTCTTGAGGACATGATCTTGAGAGGAAACCCTAATATTTTGGTTGAGAGTGTATGAGAGAATTTTTTGAGATGTTTAACTGAAGAAAATAGGAGAAATTTACGTCCCTTAAGGGTTTTAAGTCGTAGGAGGCAAAAGAAAGGACCAAAATACCCTTACAAAATTACTTCCTAATTGCTGAATTTATCAGCTGATGACTAAGGCTGAAATGTCATCAGATTTGTGATAAATCATCACAAATGTCGTCACTGGGGGTTGGTTTCTACCTAAGGCTGACGACATTCATGATAAGCCATTAGACTTGTGATAAGAAATCACAAAATATCGTCAGTCAGTTTTCCAGGCTGACATGTTAGAGTAAAATGGGCATAACTTTTTGTTCCGATATCGGATTTGGGCGAAATTGGTATCTTTGGAAATCTAATTAAAAGAGATTTCATTTGACATATAGTAGGTCCTCTAATTCGATATATATAAGGATTTATGGTCAATTGAATTTGACCCAAGTTTTGACGCTCACTAAAACTTGAACGATAGGAAAGCTTTCAACTTGTCCTTGACTTAGGGGACCTCTATGATATAAATTCATGCTCAAATAGATTCACACACTACATAATTAATTAACACACTAAAGTTACATAGAATTCGAGGTTTTTGGAACATCTATGCATATGAATGACGGATTTTCATTCTAGTCCAAAATGTGGGGTGTTACACTTGGTAACTCTTGGTCTTGTATATAGACCTCTCTTTATTCTCTCTTTCAATGTTTAACGCCGCCTGAAAAATCCGTTCAATAGTTTCAAACTTATGAAGTGTCATGTGTGTAGAGATTTCCTTATTTAGGCCGACCTTGAACCGAATGATGTCGTGGCTCACTTGCTCCCCTCTATGATTAAGTTTCAAAATGAGTTATTGAAACTCATCATAGTAAGGTGCTACACTCTTGTTTCCTTGCTTCAAATTGTACAATTTTTCAAGAAGTTCATGTCGATAACTTTTGGGAAGATATCTTTGCCTCATAAGGCACCTTAGCCGAAACCAAGGAAGGGGTTTCCCTTCAATCAAGACACTGCCAAAACGTTTAACAGACTTCCACCATGTGGTAGCATATCCCTCAAAATGAGAAATTGCATAACATCTCTTTTTCTCTTCCGTGAGATCATTCACTTGGGAGACCCTCTCACCTGTGGATTCCCATACAAGAAACTCTTCAGGATCACTTTTCCTTTGAAGATTGAAAGTCCAATTTTGATAGTGTTAAGGCCTACATCCCTATCTCTAGCACCTTGGCTAACTCTACCTTCAATCCCATGGTTTTTCCTAGGATCCATCCTTCTACCTCTAATCCCATCTTCCATCAAGTAAGGATAATCATACACTCCATACCCTTCCTTATAGTTCTCTCTACTGTACCCTTCTTCTTGAATTGGTGGATTTTGGACAAGTGGTATTTGGTAAGATGGGTTTGCATTTAGTAGAGGATGTTTTTAAATTGAAGGATTTTGGAGTGGGGAATTCGGGTTTAAGGGTGGCATTTGGGTTCCAAGTCCTTCTTGTGGGACTTGGTAGAGTCCGAAATGGATAGGTCCATCTTGTTCACGGCTTTGAGAGTATAGGTTGACCTGGTTTGTAGTATTTGGTAGGTATAACCTTTGGTGCAAAGCTTTGGAAGTAATAGTAGGTGAGACTTTTTGAGGGGCAGATGGTCGAGAACACCTTTGGCTTTCCACCCTCTCCAACCTCCCACTTATGGATACCACATCCGATCCCAACTTCTCAACATTGGCACTCACTGTAGCCATGTCTTGAGATGAAGTTTCAAGATTATCCAAGACAACATTTATGAAATTATTATCTACAGTTGGAGCATTGGAAAATTTGGGTTCCATTTGCACTTGTACCTATAAAACAAACAAACGTTAGTTCAAATCACTCTCACACATTTTTCACACTCGGCTTCCTCATACTTGGTTCTTCAAGTGTTGTAAACTGGCTATCAACTTGTGAGAACTTGGGAAAGAGTCTTGAGTTGGAATGGATTTTGTTTTGAAGACTCAAAGAAGTTTTGTACACACTTGCACCAAAAACTACTATGAATTATAAACGAACAAAGCACCACAACTAATGCTAACATGAAAGAAGTACTTAAAAACTAGTTCACAACTTAGTAGGTTGTTAATAGTTGTCAACTAGTATAAGAGTCAATAAAGTGAAACTAATGGAGATAAGAAAAGAAACTAGGAATGTCCAAGAACTTGAGTTTTGTTGTTAGCATGGCCCACAATTTTATTTGGCCATTGGTATTGTTGTTGAAGTTTGAAGTATGATATTTTCAAGACTTGAATTGTTCAATCTTATTGATTTGGGGATGATTTTTCTATTTTGCAGTAGGTGGACAAGACTTTGGACTATATTTTCAAGGGTCAAAAGGCTCCTATCAACTTTTCACCAACTTGCACTAATTTGGCAAAACACCTTTTTTGTATTAGCTTTGTACCTTTACTCTTTTGGCTCTTCTTGAAAAGTGTTTGTCACTCTTTTGGTAACTAAGCTTTTTGGATGCATTTTGTTTCTTTACCTCTTTGGTGTTGTCTTTAAAGTATTCCCAAGACAAACACAAAGTCTTGTCTCTCTCTTCTCTTTTCAAATGAAACAACTTTTGTGTTGCATACTACTTCAAGAGCAATATGATCAACAACATGAACAATATGAACAATATCAATCTCTTAGCCATCCAACCTTCAATAAAAACCTCAACAAGAGCTCAAATCTTGGACCTTATACTTAAGGGGTATTAGTGAACAACAAGCTAACACACGAAACTACTAAGACAACAAAACGCCTAAACCTAGACACCTTTCTCTACCAAAACACAACAAGACACTCCAACAATCTTTTTTTTATTTTCAACGAAGAGAGCCCAAGAATGGTAGTGTAAGAACACGATCATCCTACGCTATGATACCAAATAATACCAAACGGCATATAAATGAGCACAAAATAGTCCACAATCTCACCAAAACAGTCCACACGTACAAGACACCAAACGGTAGCAACGAACACAAACTTAAATGATAAAGAAGATAGGTAACTTGACACAAGGAGAACACATAATGTAGCAACTAAAGAGTATATTAAACTCTAAAACCTCTACAAAACACGTTAACAAGCACCAAGTTCTTATGCGAACCCAAGAAGAACTCGGTTCACTCAAAAACTCACGTTTCTAGCCAATACACAATACAAGAGGAACCTTCACTTGTGATGTTAGGTTCGGGTGGTCTACTCTCTCTCAAGAGGATGATGTTTCAAGATATTACAACTTTAAAAATGAATCAACTACCAACAAAAGACTAAGATAATCCTTTATATAGTCTAGTACAAAAAGTGATGCAAAAGACTGCGATCTACCCTTAATGAGGAGCGGCGGATTTGGAGTGAAACTTGGGCAGCCTTGGGTGTATTTTAGAGCACCTAAGGCAAGCCCTCACATGTCAACTCATATACTCCTCCTCACATGTCAATGCATATACTCCTTTGGGAGGGTTCATAACATGCTAAAAACGTCTATTTTCATAAACGTGCCTTGAAGCTTTTGTAGTTCCCGAGCTTAGCTCCTAGTGATTGGTCTCGAGCCCATGATACCCGTATCACCTCTCCATCTTGAGAGAAGTTTGACCTCAAAATCACGGGTTCTTCATTTTCAAGGGTATCAAGTTTAGTAAAGGATTTGGAATGAAGAAGACGAGTGGGTTTACGAAGAAGACGAAGAAACGGCGTGTTAGGGGTGAGGGGTGTTACGAAGAAGAAGATGAAAGCTGGGTTTCTTATTTTTTTTAAATATATATATATCTATCTATATATATATATATAATTATATATATATATAATTATATATATAATTATGTGAAATAAAAGTGAGACCATGCCTATTTTTAAATAACATACGCATTTTTAAAAAAAAATCCACATCAGCATTAGGGGTAACATTAATTCACTTTAAAGATGTTAAGAGGGTAAATAAACGAAAGCTTAATTTAAGTGCTAAAGTAAGTTGTGGAGATAAGTTTCGGGGTGAAATGATGTATTTTCTCTTTATTCTTTATTTTTTTTGGCTCTAGTTATCTTGCAGATCATTATTAATATGAGCAGGGGCGGAGCTACCGTTTGCCGATGAACCCCTTCGGTGAAAAAATTATGCTATATATGCATGATCAAAATTATTTTTTATGTATATATATTAGATATTGAACCCCTTCAGTTAGTTTATATGTTCACTTATAAACCCCCTTAATGAATATCCGTGCTCCGTAACTGAATATGAGCATGAAACTAAGTTTCTCGTACAACAAAGTCAATGATCAATAATATTTTCGACTTTATGAGGAATCTCATTATTCTTAGTTAACCTACGTGTATTATTCTTTTCATGACTTTTTTCCAAATTATAAAAGCACGTTAAAATCATTACGGAATCAATGTTGAGTCAACAATTATCGAGAATAGTACCACCAAGCAAGATCGAGATAGAGGCAACATCATAAATATTTTTTGCATGCAATATTGTTGATTTTTCTTATAATTTGTGAGAGAAAAATGAAGGGCAAAGATGGTCTCATTAGGCCTGCTAAAATTTGTAGATTATAAGATTTTGCATTGAGGAATAATCAAGGCATAATATTAATTGATTTGAAAATTCTTAGTATATATACAATATCTTCAAAATTTATGGATGGGATCTTCACATAAATAATTGGGTAGATTTATTGTTTACTTTTCTAGCAGGTATATATAGATTATATATGGTCAAACCCCTCGATAGGACCTCAAACTTGTTCCTATAATTCATTTAGACCCCTAAACTAAGACTTGTATCTATCAAACCATTAAACCCCCTAATCTTGTTTTGATTGGGAATTTTTTACACAATCAGCAAAATGTATATAGAGAGTGTGTTACATTTGCGTGACGTGGCAAAAATGCCCAATAAAAAAAAACACGTGGCAAAAAAAATATGTGGAATTGCTAATTTTTTTCTATTTATTTATTTATTTAATAATAACTTTTTAATTAAAAAAAGAGAAAAAAAGCATCTACACCCCCCAATCGTCATCTTCTTCAGCCCACCCCACCCCCCCCCCCCTTCGTCGTCTTCCCTCACATACACATACATCGTCTTTACCACCCCCTCCCCCACCCCACCCCCTATCGTCTTCACACACATGGTCATCATCTTCACCCCCACCCCCCACCACATCGTCTTCATCCCCTTCCCCCGTTGTCTTCACACACAACTCCATTTTTCTTCCTTTTCTCCATTTTTTCCGACGATCAGATTAAGACAATAAATTAAAAACTAAATTATATTCTTCATTGTCAAATACCATTGAAATTTTAAGAAGTAATAATTTAGCCACTATATTAATAATCCAAAAAATTTTAACAAGATTTGGACAGCAACAAAAACATCGAGTTTGGAATCTTTGCCAGCAGAGATTTTAAATCGAATTCGGCCATGGACACAAGTTATTTTATTTTGAATTGAAGAAATTCAGCCATGGACTCATGTGTTTTTCATGGAAATAAAAGCAAATATATCACTCTTCAAGTTTATTTTGGGTTTTCCAACTGAATGAGAAACCTTTAATTTCACCTTCGTGATTGTTTTTGTCAAGGATGAAGGAATTACTATAATGGAACCTTGAGCCTCAGATGAACAAATTTAAGTTTAAGGAAATAAAATGAAGAAGATGAGTTGGAGAAGAAGAAGTTGGAGAAAAAATGAGATTTTTCTTTTGTTTCTTTTAATTTTGTTTCATTAATAATTTTTGGGGGGCTCACAGTGCCACTTGGCACCATTTTATTCGAGATTTAGTTAAAAAAATAATTCTCACGCGCCTCCCGCAAGTACATAACACGCAATATGCCATGTAGACAAAAAATGCTTAATTGAAACAAAATTCGGGGGTTTAGAGGTCTGATAGGTACAAATCTTAGTTTAGGGGTCTAAGTGAATTTTCAGGACAAGTTTGAGGTCCTATCGATGGGTTTGGCCGATTATATATTGATATATATAATTAAGGACATATTATATATGAATTATACTTATATCATGAATCCTTCAGCTATTTTTATTTAATCATTTGGTTGAATGACTATCTAAGTTAATTCTTTTTGGTTGCTGGTTTTATGATTCTTGACCAAGATTTTTATACAAGTAGGGGTGACTCAAGGGTAAGACTAGTAAAGCTTTTGTTTGAGACCCCAAAAAATTTAATATGAATTATGATTTTAATTTCACTTCAAATAATTTGAAATATTATAAAAAAAAAAAAAAAAGGTACAAAACTTAAATTAAAAAAGAAAGAAGAACTATCTACTTTTCATCAACTATTTTAAAATTTTAAATTAAACAACTCAAATCTTTATATTAATAAATAAAATTTTACAAGCAAATGATTAACATCTTATTAATTAAAACTAGTCCTTCCTTTTATAAATAATAACATTGCTATATGAAATTAAATATTTAATTCTTCTAAGAATACTACACTGTACAAAAAGTAGTACTTAAAAACAACAAAAATAGCTCTAAGTTATTATTAATAATGTTGTTATGTGCATATATCTAATGCCCCGTATTATAATCTGACTTTCGGTCACTAAGTTATTGAGACGACCTTGTATATAAGGAAGAGTACATCGCCAAATTATTGAAAAATATTTGTTTTGATCGTTGGCAATGATGAGGATTGACAATTTAACTACCCAAATGAAAATAATAATATGGTTATGTTTGGCAAAAGCTAATTTGGAATTCGTGATTTTAAATCGTCACAATTATTTTTGGGTGTGAAATAATGCAAGTGACGGGGGAAAGATCAGTATTAGGAATAGATTTATTGGGTTAGTTGGGTTGAGTAGAAAAAAATATATTGGCATTAAATTCATGATAAAAATATACTTATGTAGACACCACACAGGATAATAAGTATGAAGATATGAGAGTTAATCCTCCAAGGACAAAGATGAGCTCAAAGATGGTTGGTGAGGGCAAATATATTTAAAAAGTATGACGAACAATAGATATAATTTGTTAATTTTCTGAGTGAAACACGCACAAATATAATCCTTTCCGTTAATTAAACATTAAAAAAACAAACAAAAGAGGAATATATCTTTTTTTTTTTCGATAATCGTGATTCGACTAGTTTTGCATCTAGATTAATTTTACAGATTACTTGTCACGTCTCACCGGCAACTGATATCAAGTAATAAGAGGTGGATATATCTTATTCATTAAAATTCCATCTGTATTGACACGTTTGACTATCTCATGAAACTAATATATACTTCATCAATTAATGGACTTTTTAATGTTCTCTTAACATGTTTGAATTCTCGACTGGAGTTTCACCATCATGTAACATCAAGATTTTTTCGCCTCATTATAATACAATTTGCAACTTGAAATTAAAGCATTTGAATTCTAATTAGTACACCTTCGTCCATTTTTATTCGTGTACTATACTAAAAATAGATGTTTACTTTTATTTTCCCACTTTAGAAAATCAAAAGATAATAAATTTATCACTTAGTTACTAATTTACTCTTTCTATTTGCATATTCATTTCCCACAAAATTAAATGTATTATATTCAAATACGATGTAGTAAAATTTTCATTATATTTATTACTTTTTTACAAGGTGTGTAAAGTTAATAATAAACAAGTAAAAATGAATGAACGAAATACTAAATTTTACCGTTTGTTCAGAGACGATTCAATAAATTAGAATAATAAAACATGAAGCAATTTTTCCTTTTACCCAACTTGGATGTTAATCATAGAGAAACTGTATGTTAAGGTAAGGTTGATAACTATTTTTGCTCCATTTGTATCATATTCTAATTGAGGTATCAAGAATTGTCCCATGTGTACTTGCTTTAATTGATCGATTTTGTACATTTATTAATTCATTCTATAAAGATATAAATTCCATTATACACAAATTAGTCCCCTCCTTTATTTTACGATAATAAATTTTGTAAATGATGACTAAAATAAGATGGATGAATATAACAATAGTTCATTTACCGTAGATTTGATATTGTTGAATTTATAGGTGAGTCAAGAGCATACATTACGATTTAATTTTATTTTTGGTCCGATTTATTAGTCGTTTGATTACTAGGTGATAAAGGAAAACAACGAATTATAGTAAATGAGATAAACAAAGTAGAACAAACAAATCTAGGTAAGCCTAATGTGCATATGAGCGCAAAGATCTAATCCGAGCTCTCCATGGAGTAAGATTATATTATCACTGGCTAGGCAAATAATCAAGAACAAGAAAATGCTTAGGGACCAAGTAAAAATGGTTGTATTGCGTAAGAGACAAAGATCTGATTCCTTTATAACTGAAGTAGGACAACTATTTATAGGTTACAACTTACAACATTAGGCTAAGGTCAATCATAATTCGACAATAGACCCCTAAAAGGCTAGGACCTATAGTGGCTAGCTAATATTCCTTTGACGCTCAGCTTCATACAACTTCACCCATATAGGTGAGCAGCCTGACACATTTGTCACCTATCTCACTGTCTGTCCCTTGAGCCATGTCACCAAGGATAACGAGCAGATGAGTCCTTATTCTTTACGAGAAAACACCTCTCCTCATTAACTCGAGAGAGACTCTTCGTAGTCTCTGCCCTCGTTGTTGCATCGAATCTCTAAGCTGCCTTTCATCATCGTGCCACGTTTTCTTAGGCGGAATTTACCCCATATAATAATAATAATATATAGTAGATTCATGTGAATTGCTATTATAGGTACATCCGTACATAGTATGAAAGTGTAGTGACAAAATTAAGTCAATGCAAAAGATAGAAACTAATTAAATCACCTTTCTAGAATTACTGTTTTAAGATACAGACAGTGAATCATAGTGAACCCAAAAAAAATAATACATACAGTAAAAAGGAAGAAAGAAACTGGAAAAATTAATAAAGAATTTATGGAAGAATAAGTAAGACAAATTGACTACTGCACAAATAGAAAAAGTATTTTGGCCACAATTTGACCACAATAGAAAAAAAATTATGTTCACACTCTGAACTAGTTAACTTTTGAATATTTTTACCCTTTTATTTTAAAAATTAAATAACTTTACCTATTTAAAAGAAAAGAATAATATAGTCTTTTATTATTGTGGCCAAATTTTTGTGGCCACTAACCGCACAAATATCAGATGAAAATAGAATACTTCAACCTCTCTATCAACTATTATAAATTTTTAATTTTTTTACTATATTAAAAATATTTTTTAATTTTTATGTATTTAACTTTAAAATCATATTTATTTATTGCATTGTTATTTTTAAGATGACTTATAAAAATTAAGGTGATATGCCAAAATTATTATTTAATTTATTATTTTTTAGTAAACATACTAAATCAAGTATGAATATGAATCAAAAAAGTAATAATATTTTTTTATTTATCTATATTTATTTATATTTAACTTGATATAAATATTTATATTTAGTGTAGTTTATTTTTAATACACCGAACAATTCACGTGAAAGAGTATCCACAACTGATGGAAATAGTCAATCATTATCATTTGAAAGTTATAGTATTTATCGAAACAAAGAAACAACTAGTATTGAATATTTTTTTTGGTGAATATAGTATTGAATATTGTTAAACGTGAAAGTCACTTACAAAGAAAAGATTCTCTTATTAATAGTGCATTCTCTTACTTTGGAAAAGGAAAAAGAAAGACACGTGGAACTCTCGTTGTTGTTGTTATTATTATTATTATTATTTGGTGAAGAACAGTACTCTCCACAATAATTAAATTATTGAAATTTAAAATACATGTTAAAATATATATATATATATATATATAAATTAGTCATATTTTTTTATTTTTGCCCTTTTTAAACTCCAAAAATTTAACAATGATCATGCTAACTCTCCTTGAAACTCAACTTTGGAAATTTAATTAATGGGAGGTAAAATTGGAAATTTTTTCGACATCTATCTTGAAAAGTGAATAATACAATTATTTTGGCCACTAAAAAATACTTTAACAATTCAATTATTGTGAAATGGATGAAATTGTAGTTTATTAATCTTAATTCGAATAATTACAATGCTATCAAAACCACAGATTCTATCTATTGACAATTCCCTCATTAGCTATACAAAATTGTCTAATATATCAAACTCATTATTAATATGCATAATATTGATAATTAAGTATTACTCTCCGTTCTTTTAATTTATTTGATATATTTTCTATTTTAGTTCATTTCAAAACAAAATGACTCTTTTTTTGTTTTGCAATTTTTTTTCAACTTTTACATATTTAAAATCATAAAATTGAGGACATTTTGATATATTTGTAATTCCGTAATTTAAGATCATAAAATTAATTATTTTTTTAAAATTTTTGTGCCAAGTTAAAATAGGATAAACAAATAAAATCGAGAGAGTAATATATTATCAGAGAAATAAACTATTTTTTTCATTTCAAGTTGTTTGTCTTATTTATCTTGACACATAAAGGAATCACTCGATCCTCTAACAGTTCCTTCAAAGCAGTCGCCTAAAAGAAACTGTAGTGGTCTTACATTCGCATTTCTCCCATGTTTCAGATGCCATCGAAAGCATTCCAGGTAGGCCGTATAATAAGTCGCTAGTAAGGCCGAGCAATTAGCTTTTGTAGGATTCGACATCTATATCATCATGCTCCCCTACTCTTATCCGGTGGAATGAATGATCTGCTCATATTTCTTACCGATCCTTATCGTAGTTAAAAAAGTAAAAAAAATATAAGTTATGGTATTAAATTATAAATGTGTTGGATATATTAAAATATTATTTAATCTTATAATTTTAAATATGTCACATAAAACATTGAAATTAAAATATTACTAAAAGTAATATATATTTTTTTTATATATGGCAATAAAACTGTAAATATTTACCATACTAAAACCAATAAAACAAACTAGAGCAACCAAACTAATAGCACCAAAATCAATATGTTAAAAGTCCAGACCTAAAAAAATCAGAATTGCTATCTAGCTAATTACATTCAACCTATGTATCAAAAAATTAATATGTTTAGCTCACCTGGACCCTGAAATATATCTATTCTCCCCCTTAATTCCTTTTGTATTTGTGCAATCGTAAACTCTGTATTGACATTTATCTATCTAAAGCATTTTCTGTTTCTTATTTTTCATGCATAATAAATTATTGCTCCCTACATAGTGATACGCCCAAATTACAACTCCCCTAAAAGTGTGTAAACGGTGGTTGTCAAATATATAACCCAACAAGATTGGGATCGAATCCCACAGGAAATATGGTATTAGCTCGGTCTTATAATTATTAATTAATTGTTAATCAAAGGTTTCCGAAAATAAAAAGGAATTTTATTGTTAACTAAAATTGTTCAGAGTTTACTCCGTGTAAGAGCTAGTGATTAATTTGCAAGGTCAAATCAATGAGAATTAGTAAACCAGGATTATGGTCACCAAGGTGTTTCAACAACAAGGGTTGAGGGTTATCTCAAATTCTTATTTAACGAATCCAATTGTCAGGCTAATTGTGCAATAGAATCCATCAAATTATTTCTCAATCCTAAAAGATGGATACACTTTAATTCTTTTGAACTTAAAGAGCAGATTTGATTAATCAATTAAATCCTCAAGAGGTTGATCCTGTTAAGGCATCAACTATAAAACCAAAGGTTAATTACTCTGATTTGCTTGTAACTCTTCTCTTTTCGTAACACCAACTTTTCTACTCAAACAAGTGGTGAAAATGGGTACATCCTTCGAGTTTGCAACTAAGAAAAATCATTAATCCAAAGAGAAGGTTATGCAATTGAATTTATCCACTGAATTTGATCATTCCCAGAACCCTAACAATGAATCACACCAAGACTCCCATAACCCTAGTTATGGAAGTTTTAGCCACACATAAGTAAAGAAAGAAATTTCATTATATGTTTCATAAAGAAATTTCATTGTATGTTTCATAAATAATTCAGAAAAAATTACAAAGATACTAGAGATTGTTCCAATTCTTCAATTGATAGTAAATAAAATGAAATTCCAAGGTATATACTTGTTTCTCAAAGAACTGTATGTTACAATTCTGATTCAATAGCCAAAGATGCCTAATCTAACCCTAAGCTGGGTATTTATAGGCTCCCAAAAAGTGGGAATTCAAAGTTCAAATAAAATTTACTGCGGCATCTGTTGACGGGCAAAGTGACGGTCCATCATAATCTTGACGACCCGTCACCAAGTCCGTCGCTGGGACTTCACTTTCCATGTTGTCTGCTTAAGATTGATGAAAGCAGTGACGGTCGATCGCAATCCTGATGGCCTATCACTAAGTTCGTTGCTGAGACTCTGATTTCATGATTTCTGTTTAAGACCGACAAACTCTGATTTTCATGATTTTCATGGTTTCTGTTTCATCAAAATATTCCATCAAATGTTGGAACATCACATAGCTGTCTACTTCCTTCTTAAATTGCCTCTGATGTCTACTTTTAATCCAAGCCATTGTCTGTTGCACTATTGTTTTTGATAACACTACTCCAACCCAAGTAAAAAGCCTAATCTATACTGCAAAAATCCATGAACACTCAGCAAACAGATGGAAATGAGTTTCATCCACCTCACTACACAAACTATATGTTGCATTGTCCATAAGAACATTCAATCTCCTAACCTTGATGAGCTAACCATACTAATACCCTCTATAAGGGCAGCATAGTATAACTCTAAATCAGGTCTGCCTCATTGAGTCTGGTTGATACATTCAACATTGAATTATAATTGATAGTCATGAAATTTGTCATAGAAATTCAAAACATACCTGCCTTCTTGATACCACTGACTCATCCCTTCCCTGAGGACATTTAATTTCCTCTAATACCAACTACAATCTTATAATGGAATATGCTCTCAAATGACATTTGTAGTCATCATAGAAACTTCATTCACACATTTAACCCATAACGTGTCTTTTTTACATGTTAGTTGCCAGATCAGCTATCCTATAATAGTTATATTCCATACTTGACAGTATTTAACATTTAATCCTCAATTTTTCTTGGGCATACAAACATTATCCCAAGCTACTAAAGCAATTTTCCTTTGCCACTCAGATACCCTCTATATAAAGTCTTTACATTTTATATCCCCCTTTAAAGTATATTGTGGCAATATATACGCCATACTCCAATAATTAAAAATGGAGAATAAAACAGAGTTAGGAATCTATATTCTTCCTGTATATGACAAGTGTTTGGAATAGCCTCAGTTTATTCCCTTAGTTATTTTCTCCACCAGCTGAATGCAACCCACCATATTTTATCTTTTAGATGATAGAGGTAAGCCTAAGTATCTTATAGGCAGTGTACCCAAGTAGAAGCTAGTTTGCAATAAAATATACCACTTAACGGTATCATCCATTCCAGCCAAAAATGTGTTGGATTTCTATAGGTTTACCTTTAGATTTTTCACACTACTAAAGTTTCTTAGAGCATTCATGACCTTGTTAAGTGATGTTGCCTCAATCATGAAAAATGCCATTAGATTATCTACAAATATTAAATACGTGAGCATAGTTGTTTGGCACATTGGCTGGTAATTAAAGCCACCCAGTTCACTCATATGTCCTAACACTTGTTAGATACTCCATCATAAATAAAAATAAGAGGGGAGATATTAAACCTCCTTGTCTTCATCCCCTCTCACCTTTAAAGTAACCATAACCACTACTATTCATTTTCACTATGAATCTTATAGTTCTAACACATATTATCACCAATTCTACAAATACTGGTAGAAACCTATTTCCCTCAAATATTTTCTCAAGAAATGTCCAACTTACCATGTCATAGACCTTTTTAAGATCAATTTTCATTAAACACCTTGGAGTAGTCTTCCTCTTATAATGTCTAAATAGATCATAGCATATCAAGATATTGTGGATCAAGGATCTTCCTTCAATCATAGCATATAAAGACATTATGGATCAAGAATTTTCCTTCAATCAAAGTTGTTTGTTTATTAGACACCACCACTGTTATAGCTTTTCTCAATCTCCCATAAATCACCATGAAGATGCATTTTATAAAATATTACAACTCGCAGTGGGTGTAAATTAGATTACCATTACTGGATCCTCCCCCTTGGATATCAATGATATTAGAGTAGTATTCAATTGACCTAACATCTGACCCTTGTCCAAAAATTCAAGATTTTTTTAGGATACATCATCACCGAACACACTCCAGATAGCCTAATAAAAATCACTACCATAGCCATCTGGCCCCAGACTTTTATTAATATCAATGCCAAACATAACACCTTTTACTTCCTATTGTGTATAAGGTTGGATTAGCTGCAGTTGCTGCTCTATATTCAGTGTTACACAATTTTCTAGGAAACCAGAATGTGCTTTACCTCTTCTCAACTTCTTGGCACTTAATAATTACTCGTAATATTCTACAAATACCTCATCAATAGTTTGTTGCTTATTCTGCATATGGAAAATTGCTTGTTAAAACTTCTTTTGTTTAATGACAAAGAAAAAAATATATTTGTCACGACCCGAGACTACCCCCTAGTCGTAATACGGTGCTTGAAGCCTCAACTGATCTCAAGTTAATTCATAAACTGACATACCGTTAAGCAACTGATTTATAATATATTAAATAACTAGTTCTGTTGTATGAAAATATAATCATGACAAAGTCTAGGAAGAATTATAATATTGATACAATTTACAATTAGCTAAAACTGAAAAAAGAACTGAAATTACATGACTGGCTCTGACTGACATCTATGAAACCTTTACAATACTGACTATAGATAGCTGGGAAATGCCTCTAGCTACCACTAATAAATACAAATGAGTAATAAAGTAAAGTACATGAACAACATCTGACTAAAGTCCCCGAAATAAGAGAACTCATCACCTGCTGGCTGAAAACTGCAACTGTCTGGTCATGATATGTGAACTACAATTGGTACCTACATTATGAAATAATGTGGCCACACAGACATATATATGGATTAGTACTTCTTAAATGTAATGAGTAAGCAGGGATGAATGCAATAAGTAAAAATTGATTTCATACGTAATCTTACAACATGCATGCTAAGTGTAAGTAGGCTTACCAAAAGACTGGAATAAACTGAAAGTTGAAATGTCTTAAAACATGCATAAAAAATATAATTTGATAAGCTGGTGAATCACTACACTCAGTTTCTTAAAACCTTACCTTTATTATATAAGTAGAACTAAAGCTGGAAGACAGTAAAACATAGGTACTGTATGAATACTGGGTCTGAAACTATGAGGTGGAAACCGACATAACTCAAGGATCTGAATACATAAATGTACTGATCATGAGTGCATGAAAATTGTGATATCTGAGAATGCAAGACCAAGCATATACATATTTCTAAAATAATCTATAAACTGAAATATTAAAATCTGATAACTGGATAACTGATAATCTGTATGCTTTGATCAAGCAAATCTGAACTGAATTTGTACTGAATACTGCACTGAGACTATGGGAGGTATCATCTAACCGACATGCCCCAATATGAGCTAATTGGAGTCCAACCTGTAACCCTAGTTAGAAGGGTATCAGTACTGTGCCATGAGTACCAACAATGGTTATGTGGATCCACTAAAGAGTCACCCTCAACTGGCAGGTGTTCCAATGAGATATGTATTACCCCCAATAGATAGGTGAACACTTTATCAACCCTCAACTAGCAGGTTGATATCTCTAACCTATGCCTGGCTACGTAGTTCTAGAACTAAGGGACTGCTACTAAAGGTCACACCCTCTACTGGCAAGTGAGCCCCCATTCCTAGGTTCGCTCGGTGCTAAATTCTACTCCCAACTGTACTGACCCTAATTACTGGACTGAACTAAGCTTAACTGAACAACCAACTGATTATAATAACTGGTCGAATGACAATGCTCATGGTTTATCTAAAATCATTCTGAAGATACTGAAATTATGTAAACAAATAGATATCGGGTGTTCATAACCCACTAGCACTGAATCGAAATAACAAAGATGATATATCAAGCTTTAAAAATCATAGTAGGGGATCATTACTCAAAACCCAACATTTAGACATTTCATCAAACACATAAGAGTCATGATCTTGAACATGAAAATATGGTATACATGTGAAAACAACATAGGTGCATGACTAAATTCATAAGTTGGGAATTTAACATGAAATCAATGGAGTAGAACATGGAAACTTTCAACTCAAAGTATGAATCGATTAAATTGGATACATCATGGGAATCAAAACTTAAAGCATGAGATAACCTAAATCTTCATGAAAATATCCCGGGACATGAATTTAGTCAAATTACTAAGAAAATCATGATTTAAATTCTTCTTGAACATGTTATAATTCATAAACAAAAGGGAAAGTTCATATCTTTAATTAAAGAAAAGCTTTATTTTTGGATCCATGGGTGAAAGGGGACCCATGGATGAACTCCCACATACCTGAGTTTCTTGATTTTCTTGATTTCTTAAAGAAAACTTGAAATTGGAACTTGAATTCATGAGTTGTTGAAAAAGATATCTTAAATTTCTTATTCTTGAGAAGGGAGGCTTGAATTCTTTAGGGTAAGGAACCCTAATCTTGATGTTCTTGATATTCTTGATATTCATGAACTTGAATCTTGAAACTTGGGAGATGATATTGAGAAGAAACCCTAATCTTATTCTTGAGAGTGGAGTGAGGAGTTTATGTTGTTTAATTAATGGAAATAGAGGCAAAGTTATGCCCCTTGGGGGTAAATATTATGTCTTGGGATTTACAAGAAGGAAAAAGATCAAAAAGCCCTTAAACTAAACTTTACAGACAATTCTCGACAGTCTTTATGGGCCTACCATACGACTCGTATGGTTTGGGTACGAGTTAGTCTTGGCAACTCATATGCTGGATAGTGTGCGATTCAACTTGACAATGCTTCAATATTATGGCCATAACTTTTCACCGTGATATCGGATGCAAAATTATATCGTTGTAAAGATAATTTAATTATCTATCTGTTGGTGGGTCCTGAGATAAAAATATTCTTAATATATCAAAAGTTATGATCATTTGAAGATGACTGAAGTTATGTACGTATCCTAAGAATTTAATCACTAAGGGAGGTTTTGACTTGTTCATGAGCTAGGAGCTATTTAAGTACTTAATATATGTCCAAGTAACTTATAAAGCTATCAAAACATAAGGCTTGATTCTTGGATTGTCTACTGGTCAGGGTACGGGTCAGATCTTAGGACTCGTAACATGTCTATAGGACTTGTAGCCACTACTCATAAGCTGGACAAAACTTAGGGAACTTATACTGCTGACAATACGACTTATATTTATATGACTCATAACTTAATTGATGACTTCTAAGGTCAACTCATAACTTGAAAAGAACTCAAATCATCCTACACTGACATGGGTACGATTTACCACATACGACTCGTATGAGTCTTTACGTTTTGAGGGATGAGTCTTAAGCTATCTTGAGACCAGGAAACATATAAGGTATTATAATATCTCCCCATTAGGAACATTCGTCTTCGAATGAGACTGGATAGACTAAGAATACTGAGGCAACTGAGATCGTATACATAACCTGCATGAAATAGGGTTATGATTAAATAACTAAGTCTGAGACATGATACATGAACTGAAATGATTTCGTGAATACATGCAATGACATGAGAATGGTTATAAGTCTAAGATAGAAATAAGAGATTCAGCTTATGAGTAACCATTACCGTAAGCTGGATCTAATTTCATAAAGAAAAGATGAGAGGTTTAGGACGTGAAAACTTGAGGTATTACAACATCTCCCCCTTGGGATTATTTGTCCCCCAAATGGTACTAACTTAGCTGAAATACTAAGGAAAGTCTGAGATAAGGTAAGGAACACTTATAAGCTGAATAATGACTTAATATCTAAATCTAAAACCAATGCATGAGCCATGGACAAAGTTGAATTCGTAGCTTGCATAAATGCGAATGCGAATGCGAATGCGAATGTTTTACTTCATGGAATAGCCATACTCATGAAACTTCGAATAGTAAGACTGGGTGGAAAGATAGAAAAATATTCGAGCATATCTGTATGATTGCTAAACTGAATTGTTGGCTATCCAGATTGGATTATACTAAAAATGTATACTCAACTGGAGTATTTCTTCAACACTCTTTCTAAGAAGTTATAATAACAGTAGGGAACAAAGAATATTGGGCATGATCTAAGTGAGATATCTAAATATGGAATCGCAACATGACTACCATTCTATAATCATGGACTATAGGCCTATGAAACATAAACTGAAATTGTTATGCCTTAAATAATTCAACTGCTACTCTCAAGATTAGACACACTCCTCAAATACTCCCTCAACTATACATTCCACTTTAATACCGCACTTCACTTGAGGCTACTAAAAATATTTACATGGTCATTGATAACTCTATCTACTAAAGTTTAAGTTGAACTGAATTCTCTCACTATGTTCAAGCCTACTCGAATCTACAAAGTGCACACATAACACTGCAATACTAGTCTGAATCATGAATTCAATACCACCTGCATTTTCACAACTTCTCATCTCATGAATATTTTTTATTACAGCTTCAACAGCTACATTCAACCTCATACAAGGAACTCACTAACGTACAATGAATTCATCCACTTGTACACCAACATGACATTCAAGCTTATCTTCATAACCACACATGGACTTCTAGGCAAGCAACCACAAAAGTATCTTTATCATATTCTATAATACTCCTATCATTAACAAATTTCATGCACTATACTTAAGAAAATCACACACAAAATTTCAACTAACCATGACATATATCAAAAGCTCTACCTCAATTATCCTTCCCACTTATAACCTGAGATACAACAAACATGCAACAATCTTTTCTCAACATCAAACATTTACTTTCTCCCATCTAAATAATTGTTCATCACCACTATCATAACTTTCAGGAGACGTCACTGAAAGGTTAGAACATGAGGATCTGAAACATGAAAGGATACTATGCATAATTTTGACACTTAACTGAGGCCTGAAGAATAGAGTATCCATAACATAGATTAATTACAGAGATCAAAACTGAGGATATACATAACATAAATTTGAATTTTTTTCACTGGTCATTAAGGGTGTAGCATGAGTACCTGGAACTGAACATACTATAAATCATGAGTACATGAGTCGTGAGCTGCATGACCTGGGTTTGGAGTTCATAAATTTTATGGAATATGATTCGTACTGTTGGGTGAACTGGAACTCCTCATACTAGGGACTGGAAGCATACATGATTCTATAAAAAATACATGAATATGGGTTATGATCATGGAACTGACATGTAAGGCCTAAGTATATATCGTGATGACTGAAAATGTTATACTGGGATTAGAATGGGTTGGGTATCATCATC
This sequence comes from Capsicum annuum, assembly GCF_002878395.1. Classification (NCBI taxonomy): domain Eukaryota; kingdom Viridiplantae; phylum Streptophyta; class Magnoliopsida; order Solanales; family Solanaceae; genus Capsicum; species Capsicum annuum. The sequence goes on along the minus strand of NC_061122.1, from coordinate 16,761,406 downwards.
CATTACTGTTGTCCTACAAAATACTGGCACTACTACTAAAATCTGAGAGCCTGACTTGGGTACTTGTTCTATCATCTCTACTTTAGCTTAAAGCCATCATTCTAAGTCTGAGGGACGCTTTACTAAACTTTAAACTGGTAGCAATCACTTTACTCTAGATCCTGAAATATAACAATACAAATAAATAATAGACTCACCCTGAAAGACTACACTTGAAAATGTAAAGCCCACTGTTAATACTTCGATCTGCTATACAACTCTTAACTTTCTATAGCCCATAACTTAGCCGGTAAGAACATTACATACTACATTGCTAGCTTCATTCACACTTATCAACTCAAGGGTACTATCTATGCACATCAATTTGAAAAACTTAGAAATAATATGATATCATATCACCTTGGGTACACTTCTATATCATAACCACACCATCATACCTAACTTTAAATCAATAAACTTAAATTCTTGCATACACTATTTCAAGCCTACTGATTCACCCTTCATACAACTAGCTCCATGAGTACATAATCTACTAAATCAAGATAAAAACTATTCCCACTTCACATGTAACTAATCTTCTGGGTTCATGTTCCTAATTCGAGATCATATACTATCATAATATTTTGAGGAGGTATCTGAGAGCACATCTAACTTTGACTCAATGCACAATTATCATAAACATGAATGAAGTCCTTTAAACTTCAAAACTTAGAAGCACTGATGGGATACTTTCGAGCTTGTAGATAATCCCATAATTATCTGTGGGGACTGTCTGAGAAAATTCTAGCTGTAGAAATTTGAACTTCATCATTTTTGTCACCTTAAATTAAGGAAGAGTCAACATGAAGAGAGAAAAATGAGGATTTGTATAAATTTTTTAGAGAATACTTCTACTGCACAATCTAAGATATGAAAGAAGGGAAACATTTCCTATGCCCTATAACTTCTCAAAAAAAAATATAGTCGTCTGCGTACCATTCTGCAAGACTCTACTAGACACGGCTTCATAGACACCCTAGGACACGTGAACTCTGGGCTCTGATACAATTTTGTCACTATCCAAGACTACCCCTAGTCGTAATACGGTGCTTGGAACCATAAGTGATTACAACCTAACTCATGAACCAGCATACTATTAAGAAACTAATTTATAATATATTAAATAAATGGTTCTGCTGTACAAAAGTATAATAATGACAAAATATAGAAAGAATTATAATACTGATATAATTTACAATCTGATAAAACTAAATAGAGAATTGAAATTACATGACTGACTCTGACTGACACCTGTTGGATGAAAACTACAACTATCTGGTCATGATATGTGGGCTACAATGGGTACCTACATTATAAAACAATGTAGCCACACAGAAGTATATATGGATCAGTACTTCTAGAATATACTAAGTAAGTGGGGGTGAATGTAATAAGTAAAAATTGATTTTATACGTAATCTTGCAACATGCATGCTAAGTGTAAGTAGGCTCACCAAGAGACTGGAATAAACTGAAAGCTGAAATATCCTAAAACATGCCTAAAAAATATAATCTGATAAGCTGGTGAATCACTACGGTTAGTTTCTTAAAACCTTACTTTTATAATATAAGTAAAACTGAAGCTGGAAGACAGTAAAACATAGGTACTATATGAATACTGGGACTAAAACTACGAGATGGAAACTTACATAACTCATGGATATGAATATATAAATATACTGAGAATGAGTGCATGAAAACTACGATATCTGAGAATGCAAGACTAAGCATATACATATTTCAAAAATCATCTGTAAACTGAAATACTAAAATCTAATAACTGGATAACTGATAATCTGTATGCTTTGGTCAAGAAAATCTAAATTGAAACTGTACTGAATACTGCACTGAGACTATGAAAGGTATCATCTAACCGACATGCCTCAATATGAGCTAATTGGGGTTCAACCTGTAACTCCAGTTAGAAGGGTGTCAGTACCATACCACAAGTACTAACAACAGCTATGTGGATCCACTAAAGAGTCACCCTCAACTGGCAGATGCTCTAATGAGATATGTGTTACCCTCAACTGGCAGGTAAATATTTTATCAATCCTCAACTGGTAGGTTGATATCTCTAATCCACACCTGGCTACATAGTTCTTGAACTAAGAGACTGCTACTAAAGGTCACAGTCTCTACTGGCAGGTGAGCCCCTATCCCTAGGTTCGCTCGGTGCTAAATTATATTTCCAACTAAACTGACACTTATTACTGGACTGAACTAAGCTTAACTAAATAACCAACTGATTGTAATATTGACTGAATGAACATGCTCATGGTTTATCTGAAATCATTCTAAAGATACTAAAATTATGTAAACAACTAGATATTGGGTGTCATAACCCACCAGCACTAAATGAAAATAATAATGATGACATATCAAGCTTTAAAAACCATAGTAGGGGATCATTACTCAAAACCTAATATTTAAACATTTCGTCAAACACAGAAGAGTCATGAACTTAAACATAGAAATATGGTATACATATGAAAACAACATGGGTGTATGAATAAATTCATAGTGGGGATTTAACATAAAATCAATGGAGTAGAACATGGAAACTTGCAACTCAAAGCATGAAAGGATTAAATCACTTGAAAATCCTTGTAGACATAGCAAAGTTCATAATTCAATATTGTAACATAAAATTCAATTGGAAACATCTTGGGAATCGGAACTTGAAGCATGAGATATCCTAACTTTTCATGGAAACATTCTTGGATATGAATTTAGTCAAATTACTAAGAAAATCATGATTTAAATTCATCTTGAACACATGATGCTTCATAAACAAATGGGAAAGTTCATATCTTTAATTAAAGAAAAGTTTTTCTTTGGGCTCCATGGGTGAAAGGGGATCCATGGATGAACTCCCACATACCCGAATTTCTTGATTTTCTTGATTTCTTAAAGAAATCTTGAAATTAGAACTTGAATTTATGAGTTTTTGAAGAAGATATCATGAATTTCTTATTCTTAAGAAAGGTGGCTTGAATTCTTTTGGGTGAGGAATGCTAATCTTGATGTTCTTGATATTAATGAATTTAAATCTTGAAACTTGGGAGATGATCTTGAGAAGAAACCCTAATCTTGTTCTTAAGAGTGGAATGAGGAGTTTATGTTTTTTAATTGATGGAAATAGAGGAATAGTATTGCCACTTGGGGATTAAATATCGTGTCTTGGGATCTACAAGAAAGAAAAGACCAAAAAGCCCTTAAACTAAACTCTTCAGGAAATTCTCGGCAATTTTTATAGGTCTACAATACGACTTTTATGGTTTGGGTACGTGTTAGACTTGGCAACTCATATGCTGCACAGTGTATGATACAGCTTGACAGTGCTTCAGTATTTTGGCCATAACTTTTCACCCTGATATCGGATTAAGGAAAAATTGGTACCATAGGAAAGACAATTCTATTATCTATCTGTTGGTGGGTCTTGAGATCAAAAATTCTTAATATAACAAAAGTCTTGATTGTTTGAAAATGACTGAAGTTATGTACATCCCAAGAATTTAGTCGCTAAGGAGGTTTTAATTTGTTCATGAGCTAGGAGATATTTGAGGACTTAATATATGTCCAAGTAACTTATAAAGATATCAAAACACGAGGCTTGATTCTTGGATTATCTACTAATCAGGATACGAGTCAGATCTTACTACTCACAACATATATATACGACTTGTAGCCACTACTCGTAAGCTAGATAGAACTTAGGGAACCTATACTGCTGAAAATATGACTTATCTTCATATGACTCATACCTTACTTGATGACTTATAAGGTTAACTCATAACTTGAATAGAACTCAAATCATCCCATACTGACATGGGTACAATTTGCTACATACGACTTGTAAGAGTCTTTACGATTTGAGGGATGAGTCATAAAACGTCCAGAGACTAGGAAAATATGAGGTATTACAAAATATTATTATTTTCATCACCAATCTTTAACCAAGTTACTTTGCTTTTTTATTGCAAAAAATACTCTGCCAAGTAGGATGACTTCCTAAATTAGTGGTATAGTTCCTTCGCATTATCTTGCAAGACCCTATTCATAGGGTTTTGGTGTAATTAAACTTGAGCTTTAGCAAGTACAAGTCTATCTTCATTAACCTTTGTGGAAATATTCTTAAAGTGTTTCCCATTCAGGATCCTTAGTTTTCTTTAAACATTTTTGGTCTTCTTACCACTCTATATGTTTAACATCCATGTACATGTTTCTCCCACACCTTAGCTACCAACCCCAAGAATTATGGACGGCGACTCTAAATTTATAAAACTTAAATGTAGGTTCTACTCTTTCTTGATCATTCAACATTAAAATTCTTACTGGGCAGTGATCACTTATTCCCCTTGAGAGAAAGTGAGCATTGTAAGAAGGCATGTGAACTATCCACTCTAAGTTAAAAAAACTCAATCCATTTTAGAAGACACTCATGTGTCTCCCTTATCATTTCAAGTATATTTATTGCCTTGTCTAGACAATTCTACTACCCCACACACTTCCACACAAGCTTGAAAATTAATGATTTTAGTCATACCCACAGTGTTCCTACTAATTCTGTCATTTGAATGTAATACTGAATTGAAATCTCCCATGAAAATCTATAGGAGTGTATTACTTGCTGTAGACACGTAATTTTGTCCCCCTCAAAAGTTTTATTTTATTCATTTTTACCTTGTCATATCATGTACCCTCACCCACGTGATTACATCCCACCAAGAAATACAAAAATAAATCTCAACAAAATCCCTAACAAACTTTTATTCTTTTAACACCCTAACAACCCTCTCCGATAAGAAAATGACAAATCACCACCTCACCACCCCATACCCCACCTCCCTACCCCTACCTAACCCTACCCCACGTCACCCCCCTCTTTTTTTTCTTGTCCAAGAAGAAAGGACTCAAAAAAGGATAAATACAATATATATACCCACATACACAAAAAAGAAAGGGGGATGAACAGTAACAAAGAAAAAATCAGCTTTTTCTCTCTCTAGACTCTTACTCTCTCTCTCTCTCAATAGATCTCGCCGGCGTCGGCGCCGCTTTCACTTGCGGTCCACTCTCTCTTCTCTCTCTCTACTCTCTCTCTCTCCAAAAACTAAAAAGAGAAAGCCTCTGTTCACCGCCTCTCCGTCCGACCAACGACGACAGCAATAACGTCGTCGTCACCATCAGCCATCTGCTGGTCACCGTCCAGCGAGCCAACACGAGCTGCTCCGTTTGTCGCCTCTCCAACGACGGTAGCAAGCACCGGTCAGCGTCCAGCGATCCAACACAAACTGCTCCGTTTGCCGCCTCTCCATCCGACCAACAACGGTAGTAGGTACCGGAAATAGTGATGCCGGTGACCGGCAATGACACCCAGTCCATTTTCCATCGATTCTGATGAAATTTCGTGTATGGGTCTTCTCGATTTTTCATAATTTCAGTCTCGGTTCTTTTGATATTTCTTATTTCTTAAGGTTTTAAATCCATCCGAGTTGGTTTGGTTCATGCAAGGTTAGTTGGAAATCGTTGGTTTGGGGTTTCGAATCTGGGATCTTGGGTCATTTTTGAAGTTTATTTGGATTTGTGGGTTATTCATCATGAGGTTTTGTTGTGGTTTTCCGATCTGTCCGGTTGAATTCAATATTGAGTTGGGAGTTGTTCATTGTGAGGTTCTCCAATCGAGTATTTTGGTCTCTGGATTTCTTTATTATCGACAAGGATCAGTTTCATC